>NW_009270000.1:4544813-4557860 GCF_000687185.1 Egretta garzetta | reverse complement strand
ATATATACAAGGAAAAGAAATCTTAATGATAAATATGTAAGGGCCGTTCTATATAGCAGGAAAGCAGAAGAACATTAACTCTGGGAAAAAATAAACCAAACCAAAAACCACAGGTATATCTAGTAGGGCACATACATTTCTACTCTAGATGGATAACAATGACACAAAAGTTGCTTATTTTTCGGCCGATGTCTCTTTTGATTTAAAATGTACTTGTATATGGTATTCCAATGATTGACCTGTAAAGTTTGTGTCCATATAGGCTGCATTTGAAATGGATGCTTTTATCATACAAAGGCATGGGAAAGAAATATATTTCTATGTATTTATGCTGAAACAGTAGATCTCTAACAATATAGTTCTTAATTTTGCCACAGTGCTTGCCAAGGTTTTCTCTGTCATTGGCTGCATCACTAATATAGTGTTTACTAATAGCTCTATAGAGGAACAGTATTTCCATAGCAACAAATGAACAATACTAGAGATATTAATCGTTTCTACATTATCTGTGTACAGTTTTCTGTAAAGCAACATTTTGTAGTTTGATAATTGCTAGACTGGAGTGATTGTACATTATGAGATGATTAGCATAAACACTTAAGAAGATGAAGAATGCCTGTTGAAAAGGAGAGAAAACTGAAGAAAAAGTGGTACTATATTGCAAATATTACCATAAGAACCAGCAGGAAGAGCGAACTTTAACATTAGTCACTTTCTCTGGTATTAGCCATCTGCTATGGATTCATCCATGGAAGAAGATCTTTCCTAACATTAGCAACATAGAGAGATGCATCTCATTCAGCCACCCAGCTTCTCACTGAAAATATCTCTTTCAGTGGAAAAAAGTCAGTAGATGTCCATCAAGGTGAACTTTCTCTGGTATTAGTGCACTTGAAGCCCCAGGGTCATCAATCGCAAAATATGTAAGTGTATTCCAGGACTTTAATATGTGACATTCCACAATAATTGTAAGCTATCTTAATGTTTTGTAAGCAATCCATGATGCTGAAAGTAGCACTGTTAATACAGGAAGAGACATACTCCTAAAGCTATATTTTGCTTCTTGAGATATTTATTCAGGACCAGGTATGTTTGATATCATGACCTTAACACTTGCTAAATATGGTGGGTTTTACTGTAGTGTGATTACGGTAGAAAAATCTAAGTAAAATTTTTTAAAATTATTATACATGTGTGGAAACTAAGTATAACAGACTACTGTAGAGATTAAATACAAATTACTACAAGTTTGAAAAGAACCACTGCAGTCACAAAGACATAAAGCTGCAGAGAGAAGATAATTTTAAATGATCATGCTAAGATTGTTTTAATGTGGGATATGTTAATAACCCAGGAACTTCTTAGCTGTAGGTGTGGAACAATGAAGAACTCTATTAGGACAGGGCAGGGCAGGGCAGGGCAGGGCAGGGCAGGGCAGGGAAGGGAAGGGAAGGGAAGGGAAGGGAAGGGAAGGGGGGAATGGAGGTGGGGGGAGAGAGAGAGTAAAAGAAAGAAAAGGAAGGAAGGAAGGAAGGAAGGAAGGAAGGAAGGAAGGAAGGAAGGAAGGAAGGAAGGAAGGAAAAAACCAGCTCCATAAACATTGTTTTTACAAATCTGGCAAAATGACAGTGAGAAATATTAACAAAGGCCCTCTGGGTGCACAGAGTCTTAGGAGCAGATGCTTCAGATTTGTAAGACAACTCTCATCTCCTCTATAATGGTGTAAAACCATAGCTACTCTGCCGTGATCAAGAATATGCTCATGATTCAAAAGGAATCAGAATCTGCACCATGTATTTTATTTTTATTCTAATCAGCATTGTTTATTAAAAATAGGGTATTGGGGTATAATACAGAAGAACAGAATATTGTTCAAATGCAGCTGCTAAGTAATCAGAGCCTCATTGTCTGAACCACGCTTAAAGATTTCATATGTATGTATACAACAAGTGTGACATGTTTAACATTTAACAGTTTTGCAATAAATATCCTGCCTGTTTTTTTTAAGTTCATTAAAACCCAGATCAGGATTGATTTAATGATGAGAATTTAATAATGAGACCAGTTTATGTCTATAGGAATTTCAATGATTGAAATGAACCCTGCCAATGACCAGAATAAATCTCACACAGCAAAGTTAGAGCAGTTTTCCAGGTGCAAGTTAACCCTGCTAAACCCTTCTGCTCAACAAATTACCCTTTTATCATTGCTATCTATTGCTTTCTAACACAGATTTTTGAAGACAAATGTACAAAATCGACTGTGTTATTTTAAAATTAGTTTACATATTTTATACTTACTCTCTTCTGGTTTGTTTGTTTTCTGGGTTGTTTCTGTTCTCCCTTCTGCTTTCACTGTGATTTGGGTAAAAATGCAGCATCTATTCCCATCCCTGATACATTTGTCCCATCCATATTTTGTTCCCCATGAGTAAAAATTTTTTGGGAGAAATGCGTCAGTAGAAGCTCTCTCATACGGTACCAATGTCTTGAGGAATATATAATTTCTGAAGTCCCTGAAACTTTTCTCTCTCATTAAGAAGAAAAGGGATAGATTAGGATTATTTGCCTACTGGTATTCACTGTTTTGGTGACAAAATACAAAACGAAATTTGGATCTATTTATTTTCTAAAGATACAAAAAATAATGCTATATGGCTTGACACGGGTTAACTCCATCTAGTTCAAACAAAAAAGCAACAAAAGCAAAATATAATTTTAGAAGATACTTGTTGATCTCCTTTCGTAACTGGAGAACTAAAGTACATAACACTGAAATCACTTGTCCACGGCCATTTCAAAGTACAGAGTAACCACAAAACGAAAGCTTACTTCACATATCATAAACCTAAGATGATATTTTTGTTTTCACAGTGCCTTGGAGCTGTCCCTTTCTGCCTTTGGAACATCTCTGGCATTATTTATGGTTTTAAAGCATTACCCAGGATTCCCATAGAAGAAAACAAAACAAAACAAAACAAAGCATGCAACAAAGAGTCTTCCATTTCAGGACTAGCATACAGAAAAGAAAAAGCAGAGGTTAAACATCTGGCCAACAGTATTTAACGTCTCTAACTGGTGTTAGTACTCTTTAAGAAAGTTGGTAATTGAGGCTTTGAAAGTTTAAGAAAAGGTCATGGGAATCATACAGTGTTATTTCATTAAATTTTGTCCAAATGGAACTACCGTTTGATGAAAGAAGTGTCATGAAGATGTAAGTTTTGTGATTAATCCATTGTTCCTTGCATCTAGTCTTTTGCAGACAGTATTTATAAGAAAAGTTTATATGGTTATTTTTCTGAACTTTGACATCTGCCTACCATGTGATATTGTTTTAAGGAGCTCATGTGACCATGGTATTACTTACTGTATGCTGCAAGCACCTTTACTAAACCAGGCAAAAAGCCATTCCACCAGGAGCTTGTCAGTTAGGGACCCTGTGCATTGACTACATTGCTACAGGATTTCTGGTGCTACTTTCAGTCTTACATTACAAAGTCACATTGAAGGGTAATGGGGAACCTACTTAAGTGGATTTTCCAATACTGCTTTGATCACCACTCTAGCTGGCTGCATGGATGAGGGTATTTATGCTTGTTGCTTATTTAGTTGAGTTCTCCTGTCTTTCACAGAACTGCTAAGCTTGGAATTTTCTTCGGCTGTGTCATCAGCTTCCTTCATGTTTATCTTTAGTTTTCAGTACAATAGCTGGATACCATTTTAGGGGCTACTACAGCAGATATCAGAAACTTATCAGCTGCATTCAACCTCTAAATAATCCCTCTCAGTTACTTACTAGAAACATACAATTTACTGTAATAGTATATAAGGGTACATGAGAATCATGCAATGTAATTTCATTAACTTTTGTTCAAATGGCACAAACTTTAACTGCCAATGTATACGCACACTGATTCAAAGCTGCTGTATCAGAAAAACATAAATCCATTTTTCTTCTTTTGAGAAGGTTCACATCTTATCTTTACCATGCATTTTAGAGGTTATTTCTCCATTTCTTCATGGTGCAATGTTGCCAGTATTAAAAAAAATTATATATTTCTGCAGTATTATCCCATTAATTGATGTGAGTTTCTTCTTTCTTTCACTTATAAGTGTTTCACCAACTGCCTGAGGTTTTAGCAATTCCCAAGGTTATATTAGATAATGTTTCCTGTACCTTCATACCTGATGTCATTACCAGGTATCATTGACTTTTAGCCTTTCATCAAATAATGTTTTGTTGGGTTTTTTTTAATATACTTTTCTTTTAAGGATCCAGGCTTTCTAGTAACACAGATATGTAACAATTTCATTAAGAAATTTGATAGCATTTCACAGCAAATGATGCACGAAGGCATTGATTTGCTTTTCTCACTGCTGTACACTAAATGAAAGGATAATTAGCTGGGACTTTTCTTTTACTTTTGCAAGTAGCTAGAGGTGTTCCTATGGTGTTCAGAATCTAACCACTTCTCCAAGGAATTTGGGAGTCCCCAGTGGCACCTCATTGAAGGCTTGTTCTTCTATCTTTGTAAATTTTCTTTAAAGCTACTTATTTGCTCTAACATATTTTTAAACTAAGTCTTCTAGTATTTAAAATCAAATCCCAATATCATTAGAAGAAACAGCATTACACTTTGGGGTTTAATGCACATTTGTCAATGTTTAACTTTGCAAGAAAATAAAAGGATTTAAAGCAAAAAGAATATTTATCATAATTTAGCAAAATGTACTTGCTCATACCAAGCCCCATACTCTTATTTCTTCTAATATGGAGGACAGTTGTTCCATACACTTGCAGTGTATGTATACACAGAACAACAAAATCATGATTGCTGTAAACAAATTCTGCATTGCCATAACGGTAATCCCAGTTCAGCAAAATCATTAGTTGTCCATCAAAAGAAGTGGCTTTCATAAAACTCTTATTTTAAAGAATAAACTGGAAGACAGCTTTCAAATTCACAGATATATTCTGATTCAAAACATTCATATGAACTAATTCCAGCTCAGAAATATGCATCGCTTCAAAATCTGATTACATTTTAATTCTTTTAAAATAGAACCCCCTAAGAATAGAAATTTTGAAGAGTTAAAACTATTGATTGATTTCAAAAAGCTTCAAAAAGCTTTTTCTGTCATGTTGCTTCCTTATTAATCATTGAGATTTTTTATATTTTTTATTATTTGGAACTTAAAAGCTTTCTGAACCACCCATAGATGTCCTTATTACATTTTTCTAAGTGTTTACTGTCTTTCCATGCAAAAAAATTCAGAAGGATTTCATTCTTTCTTTATCTGTCACTTTAGAAAAGCAATATTTGAATTAATATGAAGAGGCATCAAACAGCTGTAGACACACCTGAAGCCTGTATTTCATATGCATGTCCAAAGAAAGGTTTATTTTACTTTACTGAGTGATAGGGTGATAGACCTGTGCCATAGAATCTCAAAATCGATGGAAATATTTTGAAGGACTTTGGAAAAGTAGTCACAATACCACTAAAGTTAATTGACAAGAAGGTCTTAAACAACCTTGATAACACTTTTTCTGCAGTTGAATCATCTAGCAATTGTTTACTGTCTATTGGCAGAAAGACATGTAATTACAAACTTACAGTAGTTTCATTCAATCTACAAATATTCCACTAAACGTTATACCATATTGTTCTCCAAGAAAAATGAAAAAAAGCTGTATCTCCAGTCCATTTCTTTTCTCCTTTGTGTGTCTCTTCTACCCGCAGGTCCCTGTTTCCATGGTCGTCCATGGTAAAAGTACTTACAGATCCATCTGCAGTCTTCACAGATATGTTTTCAACTTACAGTATATCAACACTGTGTGGTTCCATATTTCCACACCATTATCAAGATTCACACTGTTATAAACATTCACAGCAGAATAAGTGCCATTGCTGACTCAGCATATCTGGCATTTTACTTGTGCATCTCTGTGAAAACAGAAATAAGTTCTATAATCACTCATTGCTTTGTTAACGCACAGAATAATCTAAATTCCCATCTATTCAAGGTCTATTAGAAGTCCTGTTGAGCTGACAATGCTTCATGATGTGTTTTCCCCTCCTGAATCTAAATATTTTTATTATTACTCTTTAGAGAAATTGCTGCTGGGTTTTGTTGTTGTTGTTTCTGTTTTATAGTGACACTGAATTTAAAATGAAAATAAATTTCATTATTTATTCATAGGATTTGATTCACCCTGATTGTTACATTATTTTCAATGTTGACAGTTGTTGGTGAATAGTGTGGAAAGCTAGAGGGCATTTATATGACCATGAAATGCCATAAATAATAAACTGATGTTGTCTTGTCTTCAGCTGGGGCTTTTTCATCTTCAAAACAAGAAATTAAAGTATAAAGAATTAAATGAATCTTTGAGTTTTATACCCTCCATGTGAACTTCATGCCTTGGTATGCTACCCGTAGTGTACAAATATTAAATCTTACTAGAAGAATTTGGATAGTCCCTCTCAAGATGCAAAAGTAACAAAAAGAAACTTGATATCAAGACTTACCACTTGATTAAAAAAAAAAAAAATCACTTTTGCCTTTTTTTTGTTTCTTAAGAGGTGCACAGACAGGTGCTTGGGTAGTGAATGCAGAGAATAAATAAATATATGCAATAAAAAAGTCAGAAGAAATAACTGTGTATATTGAACTTTCCTGTTTAAGCAAAAGGAAGAGCTGATTTCTGTCAGAATCCATTATAAATAAAACGTGACTTTAAACCTTATTTTTAGGATTTACATGGGTTAGGAAACATTATATGTAAGCACCAGAATATTGGACTCTGGTCAAGGAATAAGCAGTAGAACCACTCAGTAACATAGTTAAATAGAAGAGCTGCATTGATGATTGGTGGTTTTAAGGATGAATGAAACTACAGGAAATTTTAAATTGTGTCTCAAAGCCACTGCCTGGGTTTGAACTATCCAGTTTATATCTGTCACAGGGAAAAACTGCTCACATAATTTAAACCAAAGCAGTTTTCTGAATTATTAATAGCACTCACTTAACGGTCAATCAGTAAACTGTATATTCAGGATCAATGTAATACAGCAGATAAACCACAATGCCAGACAGCTACAAACCATTATTAAACACTTAGGAATTTCTAAATGACCTTCTTTAGCTAATCCCAGGCAGTAGTGGTCACACATACATGCACTCATGCACACCCACACACCCAAACACACACGTACCCTCTGACAGGCAGCCTTGCCCTACAAGCACACCTCCTTATGGGGCAGTGTAGGTTCCCCGACTTGCAGACCTCAGCAGGACCTCAGCATCGCACCCTACATTGCTCCTCTGCCACCCCAGTGCATGTCCCATCCCAGCAGCCACCCTGCTGTGCAGAGTGATGGATGGCGGTGCCAAACCACGTCCAGGCTGGGGCTTCAACGGCTGCTACAGTTGGTTGTTCTTAACAGGGACAGTTTCGTCCAAACACCCTCTCACGGGGTTTTGTGTATTATTTCATACAAACACACTGTTTATGCTTGCATTTGTAGCTTAAGAGTGTGATTTTTGCCAGGGTTAGGCCATAAAAACACACCTGCAATGTCTTCTGTATTTTAGGGGGTTTGTATTCCAAAACCAGTGTCCTTTTCTCTTGTAATACAAACTACATGCCCACAATAAGAGCCACCATCAGTGATCATCAATATTATGAAAATACTTTGGTAATAAATCATGAAACAGCGGTCTTTCATGTTTTGTTTTACCAGTTAAATGTTCTAGTAAAGCTGTTAGGAAATGCCATAACTCCCAAATTCTCCATTTGGATGATAGGCTCAGACACATCTGATGCACAAATAACTCCTGGAGGAAAAAATCCCAATACTGATATAATTCTTTGTGGAGGCATGTTTGTGCTCATTCTTTGTGGGAGTCTCGTTAGTGTAGGGCACATATCAAAATATTTCATGCTGTGGTTTGACCCTGTCTTGTCGCAGTGTGACTCTGGCTTCAGATGAAGTTGCATAATTCATGGCCACTTTCTGAAGTGAACGGTGGATTTAACATGCCTGGTAGCCTTCATCTCACTGAAAGGTACGTTTACAAATGCAGACACCCACAGGTAGGCTCCACCTAAAGCTGCTCAAACCCATTTCAGCAGAACACTGTTTAACTCCAAAAATGCAGCTTTGTTGAAATCAAGTTGTTCTACAGGAACATTTCAATTTTGAAGAAATTTTCCACAGGAAAGTGTCAAAATGAATCACTTCATCTTTCTTGTTTCATTCTGATAATGCCAAAACATTTCATTTCAAAAGTAGCACCCTGTTTCATTACATTTGACACTTAGATTATATGCTAATATTAATTTTAAGACTGTGTTTATACACTAATGTATGTATACACACATTGCATATTTTTAAAATATGATTGTATCTGAATTGTTGACATTATAGCATTTCTATGTTACCAAAACAAAAACTTGGGATGTTGTCAACTGGAATTTATGTGCTGAAGACAAAAGGTTTAAAAAAGAAAAAGAACATTAGTTCCAATTTGGAGTGGTAGAATTTTCTAAGAAATGTAAATTGGTATTTCTGGCCAGTGGCACGGAGAAGCCCCTTTTTCATGCATTGGATGCTGGCAAAACCCTTGCAGAGAAGCAAACAGCAAGGCAATTATATCTGTAAAACATAGCACAAAGATATATCACTTTGGGTCAGTATGTCTCAGTTTAAAATAATCTGCCCACAGTTACCAGTCATTTTTAAGTCATGGGGAAAAAGCTCAATGTTACATCAAATCTCAGAGCTTTATAGATCCAGAGAAGGGGTGAATGCATGGACATCATATTTGTTTACCTTTCTCATTAGCTTAACTAATTAGATTCAGATGTTAATGTACATTAAATCATCCTTTTTCTTTTGAATGCCTGTGAAGATCACTCAAGAGACAGGATTAGAATATGAAAGCCTTTATGCACAAAATGTCTGTGGTCATGACCACAGCAATTCAAGCTCACACATACCAGCCATCCGGGGAATCTCACAGTTGCCTGACAGGGATCAGGCAAGAGGATATATTAGGTAATAAAATCTCAGAGGCTTATTCAGTCTTTGGCTCCTCTCCATCTGCAAACAGGAGTGGGAATGAGTACTGGTTCTACTGTGATATACCATCTGCCCACTGGTTTCATAAAACAACAGGCCAGTGAATAGCCACCATATCTAGAGGATTTCACTCACCATCCACTTGGAGCCTGCTAGTCCCCCGATACACACCACAGCTTGTCAAAATCATAATTAGGCTTTTTGTAGTAAAGATTTTACAGTTAATTAAACAATTTGGAAGCTGCCTGATTGATTGTTTAGGTAGTTGCTGGAGTGCTCTGATGTCTCAGACAAGACATGAGGCCTTTACACTCAAACCCAATGGAAGTGCTGAGGGAAGTTCACACCACCCAGTGTTACTTTTTTCAGTCTGAGTGTAGTCACAGAAGAGGAGTGACTCACGCACAGATGTAAGCTGCCACCAATCCCTATATACTCCTGAGCAGTTAAACTCTGGCTAATATTTTCAGAGGCCATAACAAGACACATCCCTTTTATTTCCCTGGCTCCTAAACTATTGACTAATTCTTCAGGTACTGTGGCAACGTTCAGCCACTTGTGTTTCTTAAGCACTGCATTCTAGTTGGGGATACAAACCAAACACATTCATTTTAAAGTTTGGTCAATCAACTTGGCTTATGTAATAACTAAAAATGCATCTCCAAATAGCTACGAGAAGCCATGGAGCAAGTTAACCTCAGCAGCAATTCATGTTTAATTTCTTTCACTACCACTCCTAACATTGTTATGAAAGCTATTAAATTAACAGATTCCTGTGACAGTGTTTCATTTCTCATTATAACAAAAAGGCAAGCAGCTAACACTGCAGAATTTTCATCAGCTAATGCCTTGTAGTAAATCCATTAGAAAACCATTGGTATCTAATTGTCTAATCACAGCGAAGGCCTGGGACTGACATGGCTGTAATGGGATTAAAGTAGATTGTAGTGCACTGCCTACATTCTCTGATCCAGTCTGGAGATAGCAATGACCTTGCAGGTCATTTCAGTTAATTTAACCAGACTCCAGAGAAAAGAATAAAAAACTGCTTTGATTAAATAGGTAAAAGAACAGACACTGGTTTGTTTACACCCAAAAGAGATAAAGTGTGCAGTATGGCTGGAAAAATACACCATTAACTTGAAAGTAATCTAACATATCAGTGAAGAGCTGTTGGCAGGATCAAAGTTGGTTGCATGCAAGGAATGGTAGCACATAGTGTGATGAAGCAGGCAAAATTCTAGGTGTGCAGAAGGTGCTGAGTTGTCAAGCATGCACCACTTCAGTCCAGAGTAATTTGGCCTCATGGTCTGCAGCTCCAAGGCTGGAAGCAGCCTTCTGTCTGATGAATGCCGTCTTCTAAATCTATGCAAACCAGCAATTTAAGGGAATGGACTTGCAAACATTGATTCAGTGACTCTGTGAGCTATTAGGTTTCCTTGCAGTAGATGCCGTGGAAAAATGGGAGCCATTGTTTTGCTGAAACCATTTCAGGCACCTTAGAACACTGCTTTGAAATCTGTTGTGCCAAACATGGGAAGATGTTCTACCCTAGCCTTTGTTTTAACAAGATAAATGATTTCTACAGACTTGCTGAAGATTCTCTGGAAATCAATTTGTCCCTTTCCATCAGAAATCCCTTCTGGAATTTCTCTGTAGCTACTGACATTAGGTAATTACATCATGGTCACCAAAAAGGGGAAGGGTGTGTGTGAGCAAGGGATAAGTGTGCAGCTGAAAAATCATGACTAATGTGAATATATTTAATTGTTTTAACTGCAGATTCTTGGTTCAGCTTCCTAGTGTGGACACATCTAAAGTGATCTGTCAATGAGGCATTATTATTTTAAGAACTGGGAACAGGCCCAATCTTAAAATAAAGCACTGTGGTATCACATGATGATTATTCAAAATATTTCAATTAATCTAAGTGAGGCTGCAGTGTTTAGGATAATTACTGAAATGTATTATAGTACTTTCAGAAGAGGAACAGTCTACAAATCTGGCTTGCAGTCTGAGCAACATTATTTAGAATTTGCTTCGTATTCTTTTTGCACACCAAAGGCAGCTGTGTCTTGATCAGTGCTAGTCTAAGAGCCTGCAAAATAATATTTGTAAAAATACTGTTTTGCAGAATAGGCAAAAAAATATATTAAACACTGGCCTTCACCTTTGTAGGCCACATTCAGGTCTTTTAGGTAGATGTCACCATTGTTTCCAGTATATGTTGTACTAATACCCAAACTGAATATTTCACTGAGAATATTTTTCCCTTTTTCATATTGTACTCATCTTGGAAATTCAGAAAATAAAAAAAAAATAGTTCAATCAGATCATTTCAATTTGATGGACCACATGTCAAAATTTAAAAAGGTTTTAAAAGTTGAGAAATCAATGTTTTCTGAATTTTTGGCAGGCCATCTTACTTGGATTCATAAGGTAGTGCCTTTAACTATTAAGTTAAAGATTCAGTGTGAGACTTGTGATTCTGCAATAAAAGGCATGAGTAGAAAGTACTTTTTTAAGAAAATCAAACACAGTGTATTTTATTACCTAGTCTATGATGAAAGGAGTAGAGATACATGGTGGCTTAGAAACAAGGAACTAAAGGCAAACAGTGGGACAGAGAGTGAGACATACATAGAATATCAGCTTTGACAGGCTGTCCCAAACTGGGCATGTCACTCCTGCAGCTACTGGGACCTTGTGAGAGTGTGTCTGCAGCAGTATTTCCTTCTTCTAAAGGCAGTGGGACCTGTTGGACCTATTCTAATTCCACATTGGTGTAAGTGACTTCAAGGATTTACTCCTCATACAAGTGATAATCAAAACAAAATTAAATCTAAATTAATAAGAACTTGGCCAGGTTGCACCTGCTGGAAATCCGCTTATGTAGTTTTAAATTACTTCTTTGTTTACTTCAGCAACTTCATAATCCAAAACAGGCACTCTGGAAAGAAACATGAAAGATTTAAATGTACATTTATGTGTTCATCTCTAGTCTTCAAAAGCTTGAAACTGGAAATCTGTGAGCAAGACTCAGTGCACTTCTTCAGAGTAATTGGTTGTACTAGATCTAAAGAGTCCAGGTGTCACATAGTGTAATTTGTGTCTGTGGGTGATATTATTGACTATGCTTATGCTCTACATACAAACTGAAGTGCTGTCTAACGCTTTTAGCATGACATCTTTCTTCATAAATGGCCTCATTATTTCTTTTCTGTGTTAAATATATAGAAGCAATACCCTTAAGCGTACTTGTCCAGTAATAGAGATGATGACCATGCCATTGAAAGAAGAGTCTGTTTTCCACAATTTATATTACTTTATTTAATAAATAATAATAAGAAAAATATTTTCTGGGATTTTAGTAATTTTTAGGTTGTAGCATATATTAAGATGATAAACAACAGTGATAAAGCTGTCTCTACAACTTTTCTACCTTTCAGAATCAAAGATTTCAAACACTTTTAAACTTTCCTCCCTATAATAACAATTTGACAGTTTGGCGGTTGCTCTGTATTGTTAGAGATATAGCTGTGTACACGAGCAAAGATGTACCTCAAAGTTAATCTGAGTAGACATCAAAATAGGAGTTCCTTATATCTCAGAGGTATTAATAAACTAAAAGCGATCCTCCAGCTCTGCAGCTCACTAGCAAAGGCCTCGTCACCAAGAAGAGAGTAGTGCTATACAATGTAGGAAAGGATAATACAGGACAGCTGGGCTTGGCTTTTCTCCCAGTGACAGGAGAACATAGAAAAAACATTAGCAATTTTTTGTATCAACGTCATTTGGGTCACAAAATAATAGTGATAATAAAAATCCTATTGGCAAGCAAATAATTGGACTGATTTCAGCCTTGGGAAAGAGATCTCTAGAGATGCTATTTCAGAAAGCCGGAGTTAGCAGAGAAAAATACAGGCTGGTAGCACATCTGTAAATAAATATGTGTGAGG
>NW_009270000.1:4458189-4544794 GCF_000687185.1 Egretta garzetta | reverse complement strand
AGAGGAGAGGAGAGGAGAGGAGAGGAGAGGGATCTAGCCATTACTTATGTCCATGGTTTGACAAGTAAATTGACTCCAAAAAACTATGACTGCGGGATGAACATACTGAAACGTGTATCATTATGAAGAAAGATATTCAATCCTTTGCTAACCTTTTAACACAATGAAGTAGTTCCTTAGCAAGGATTGTTTGATGAAAAGAGATATCTTTGATGCAATTATCTTTATTTACAAAAGACATGTAATTACTTTTAAATATAAGAGGAATCTTACATTTAATAATATAACGCACTATGAAATGCAAAGTACTTTCATCCTGAAACATCAAGTTCCTACTCTTGATCTCAGCACAGCAACTTCTGATTGCCTGTGCAACACCTGGCTCTCTTCTTTCACAGTTTCTGTGTGCTCCATCTTACTCACAGCTTTGAGTAAAAGCACTGAGCAAAAACAGTCCATCCAGGCTGTTCAAATTTCAGAATGGGTTCACAAATTCCCTTGTTTTGATTGGTGACATGCACTTGTATTTTAATAGAATCATAGAATCACAGAATAGTTTGGGTTGGAAGGGACCTTTGAAGGTCTGCTAGTCCCACTCCTTTCTTTGACCTTCCTTTTTTTGGCTGACATACCTGTAGAAGTCCTTCTTATTATTCTTTGCATCCCTTGCCAAGTTCAGCTCCAGCCACGCCTTGGCCTTCCTGACCCCATCCCTACACAACAAGGCAGCATCCCTATACTCTTCCCAGGATGACTGTCCCTGCTTCCACTGCCTGTGCATTTCCTTCTTGCCCTTTAGTTTGACCAGCAGGTCATGATTCATCCATGCCAGTCTCTTGCCTTCCTTGCCAGATTTCTTACACCCGGCTATCAAGATCTCTTGTGCTCTACAGAAAGCGACCTTAAAGATCTGCCAGCTCTGTTCTGCTCCCATGTCCCTGAGGGCAGTTTCCCAAGGGGTCCTACTAACTAACTCTTTGAAGAGCTGGAATTTTGCTTTCCTAAAATTCAGGGTCCTGACTCTACTCTTTGCCTGACTCCTATCCCTCAGGACTGCAAATTCCATCAGTGCATGATCACTGCAGCACAGGCTGCCTCCAATCTTGATGTCACCAAGTAGCTCACTTGCATTGGTAATCATCAGGTCCAGTAACACATCCTCTCTGGCAGGGCTGTCTACTATCTGGCTACAATTTGCACCTACATTTAACATCGACAGTGACTGTGACTGTATCCACCAATGTGTTGTAACCTCTGCAAAAGCGCTTCTTTCCTTCTACCCACTTTTTCCAAAATCCTGACTGAAAAGACATGCTTTGCAGCATGCTGGGGAGGTCAGCAGCTGCAGTCACAATTACCCTGGAGTGGAGGTAAAAATTAAGGGATCCTGATGCCTTACTGAGAGTTCTTACTGTTAGCATTGTCATTAGTTCACAGAGTTGCAGGGGAGATCATATCCTTCTGTGTAAAGTCGTATTGCTGACAAAGAGCCCTCAGTCTCCCCGTACCCTCTTTACTATATCACTGTGCTATTCATTCAGGAGTTCACAGCTGGCCTCTGCCTAATATCCATTAGGAGCTAACTAACTAACTAAAGAAGGCAAGAAGACATCCCTGTACCATTTCCCAAAGTTTTAAAGGTTAAGCACCATTATGTGACAAAGAGAAACAACATGAAGCTGGTATACTGGAATTGTGCTCTCCAGCTGGTGGACTACTATATTTTTCACTAGCTGGACTTTTAAAAGGTCATCCAGCAGAATGCCAGATAGAAACACAACAAAATGTGAAAATGAGAAAGTTACAGAGAGCAATCATGAGAACAGAAGTTGTGAAGGCAGACTGTGTGTCATTTAGACAGAATATTCCAACTGGCCTTTGGGAGGTTCTTCCACGTTAAGCCTGTATTCAAGCTTTTAGTGATGACAGCTCTTCAATATGACAACAGATAAATTAAAAAATACTGTGGTAAATAGCTTTTAAAGAAGAGGAGGGGAGGATTTTGTTTCCCTCGGGCACCATGGTAAATAAATGTTGCACAAACATTTCTCTCACTGGCATTACCTATTACTTTTTTTTTGGAGGCGGGCAGGTGGTTATTTTACAGTCTGTGCACTTTTTTATTTCTCTGACAGCCCCCCCAACATTTGTCCAAGCACAACTCAGGGACAACACAAGGACAGGAAACTCACAGATTGAAGAGAGAAGGCAGGACTGATTAAGCTGGTACTGCTACTAAGCGAAATGTCCATGTCCCTATGGCGGCTGCTAGTAGATAACTAAATCACTATATTTCTTGAAGAAGGCCAAAACATGAGATACATTAACTTATTTTTATCTTTACTGTATATTTAAAACAAGATGAGCAAAACAAGACACAATTTGATCCAATTAAGGAACCATGCAAGCATTGTTGGTAATGGGACTTCTGAACCTTGCTTAGTAAGAAATTTATATTGCAGAAGCAAAGAATCAAGAGAAATTTCTCCTGCGCACAGTTTGCAGGGAGCTGATATTGGTCCAAAAAGCAATCAGCTGGCAGTTTGTTAGTCACTGTCCAGTGCCTGAAGTCAAGCTAACCTAGACATTTCTGTTATGCTTCAATGCTTCTATTTAGCACCAGTTTCTCAGAAGTGAAATTCATCTGAAAGGCAGAGACAAAAGATTTACATATAATGCAATTCATCAACATACACAAGGCTTAAATTGATATAAGTCTAAGAGAAGGACTATGATGTATGAGACAGATTCAAAGCAATTTAATTTGTTCTTATTTTTTGAGGAGTAGATAGACAGCAGTTAAAATACAGAACAGAATTCAAGATTTTACTTGTGGTAAAAATAGAGCTTATAACTGGCTAAGAGTAATAGATAATTCTGTAAATGGCTTATCAAATAACAGATTTCAGCGATTATTTATAATTACTATGGCTTCTTTGATATTCTTAAAGAAACTCTGAAAAGTGCTATTCATGTCTGGAAGATAACATTGGTTTATTAACTTTGGAACCTTAACAGAACTGGTGATCTTTCTTGATAAACCTAAATAACAATATTTTAAAATGAGTTTAGAATTAGCAAAGTATAGTCATTATCAAGTAAACTACAATTAAACATCTCCAAGACAAGCTTGTCAATGGTCTTTGTTATGAAATGAGGGGAAAAATGTAAATATATTCTTAAAAGCCTCATCTTTCAGCAATTTTTCCCCATCAGAAGACTCAGAAACAAAACAATTCCTCCCACTCACCCCGTGCCCCCCCTTCTTCTCAAAAAAAAAATCATATGAAAAACAACTCTTTTTATATCTCATGAAAGAGAAAAAGATCTAAAAAAAAGTTAATAGCAGAGAAGATATTTGGAAATGATTCACGTTAGGTTTTTTAAGTAAACAATGATTATTTTCTAACTGAATAGATTCATTTGCATCTTGTGGGGGAAAAAAAAACAAAGACACAAAAATTTCTTAAATTCCTATTCTCAGTGCCAGCAGGCTTTCACAGTAATGTTCTTCAGTCCTGAGAGTTTCTCCCTCTTTTAAGACATGTTTTTTCCATGCTTCCTGGAACCATCTCTCCCTCCTCACCTCATTTTAACAGAATGAGCTAATATACCATAATGAAACAGTGCAGTTTATCATACTGAGAATGGGGTGGGATGTAATTTCTATTTCTTGAGTGTGTTTTCAAATAAAAACCTGTAAGGACATACTTGCCCAAAGAAAGTTTTCACTAGGTTATACATTCAAAAGTCTGGATGAACATAAAATTAATAGAAAAGACTCAATGAGAAGATATTTAATAATAATAATAATAAGAAATACTGAATTTTTATAGTTTTTTTTTGACTGAAAAACGACAGTATGTTCATCTGAATAAGAGACCAAGAATTAAGGGCCATGGAAAAAAGGGAAAGTATAGTGTGAAACTCTTTCATGAATGTACATCCCAGTTAAACTAGGAATGTTACTGAAAGGAGAGTACTGAACCTGCACATACAGTGATTGTGACATTGTTACCTATGGTTCTCCTGTCTCAGAAGTTACGAACAAAAGATGCTAAAAAGGAAAACAAATCCCCTTTAGCACTGAGGAACCCTTATTCTGATTTTGGAGGGAAAGGAAGACAGGGGATACATCTTCACAAAATGGCAAATGCGAATGCTGAATTAAAATTTCCCACACCCTGTTATGATTTTATTAATTTCTGATTCAATTCCATAGTTACATTTCAAATAATCTGAATGCACATTTTCTTCAACAAATCTCTACATTCAGATTGGAAATAAATTTAAAAGTATTGACATGTTTTTTCTGGAAAATTGTTGCTCAACAGTTAGGAATATGTTAGAGGATTCCTTGTTTCTCTGTAACCCTGGAATTATTTTAGAATCTGTTGTAAATGAATATCAATAGATACTCCAAATACCACATTACTTTTTACTCCTAGCTGGAGAGATCATTTGATTAATTTTCTGTCCCACATTTTTGGCAAGCAGCAATCAACAATTGCTGATGATAAAGCAGGCTGAGCCTTTCCCCTCTAACAAAGCACTTCCAGTTTCCTTTGGCAAACAAATATTATTAGCAAAGGAAGAAAAGCAGAAAACATTGCCAAACGTTGGAACAATTTTGTTTCATTTCTGCATTCTGCAAACAAAACGGTAGCACCTCTTTCCTGCTCTTCTTCCCATTCTCTGGTTCCTTCTCCTGTTCCTGTTCCAGGGAGAGTGAAGAAGAAACACTGGCAGTATTTGCTTCAAGAGGCCTGGTGGAAAGATATGCAGAAGCTTTGAGGAAGCAGATTTGAGATGACTGGAACAGGCTGATGGGGTTTGATGTGGTCACTGGGATCCAGAACAGATATGCATAATGCTGAGGCTGGAACTACAACAATTTTTTTAGCTATGAACCTAGTCCAGGTTTGTTCTTTACAAAGCAACAACTGATCCTATGTAAGACTATAACTTTGGAACTCATTGAAGTACTGGACCCATAGTTTTAATGACAAGACTGTATCTCTGTTAAGAATGTCCTTATATTGCTAGATCTTGAGAAGATTTATCATAATCCAGACATTCCTCAAAATATTTCTAGCACTTGCATGGTTCTTTTAAATTTATTAGTCTTTCTTGCTTTTTCATACTACACTGCTGTCTCTAAGAACACTCCTTATTACATTTGTCACCAAATATACCCAGTTTAATTAATTTTTTGAAATTAACTAATTGTGGGTTCATTGTAGGATTTCCCACATTTCTGCTAACCAGTTTGAATTAAGAAAGTATTCACATTTTTCTTCAGGACTAAAACATTCTTGTATTAGACTTCAGGGGAGTCCCCTGTGAGGAAGAGTTCAGTAATGTAATGTTGAACTCTACACTGCATTATAGAAATATCACAACGATTTCTTTTACCTTTGGTACTTATTCCATGGGAAAATCTACCAAATGAACAGCGCTTCAGAGGTCATGATGTCTACAGCTGAATATGAGCTGTTTCCTGGATTTCTCTCTACAATAACACACTTTTTAACTGAAAAATGGTAGTAGAGACATCAAGTATGAATGTGGTCCAGGGAAATCTGCTTATACAGTGGCACTCCACTAGGGATGTTGTCACTTTTCAGTGCCACTGTAGCACTGTAGTTTTATAAAATACTAAATTTTTCTGCTCAGACACTGTCCCATCAGTGGCGATCACATGTATTTTTTTCTCCATCCACAAAAGGCAGTATTCATAGATTTATACCCCTCTGCACTGGTCAGAATAGATATTAAAGAGTGAAGTTGTTTACTAGAAAACACTGATATCCCCTAAGCAAAGTGAAGGATGACTATTTCAGAAGATTAGGAGAGTGGGCACTTGAGCAGGATTACAAAGCCAAAAAGTCAAAAAAAGCCTCTCTTTTAACAGGGCATTTGTGCACTAATATACAGAAGGAAATTGCAGAAGAGTAAAATATAACCTGTGCACCAGTAGCTACTCCTCACTTCTAGCATCTAGTGAGTTCACAGGCTTTATCCTGCTCACATTATTTGGCTCAATCATTTCTTTTTTCCTTTGGGTTCAGTTTGCCTATTTTATTATTTTTCTTAAGGTTTTGTCTTCAAGTCTAGTGTCACTACATGAAATCAGAGAGCAGCAATTTTCAAACTCGACAGTAATCCTTCCTCTCCTGAGGATTCAAAATTTCTACTAATGGAAGTAGAATAATTTCTGAGGGAATATTTTGAACTGTTTAACAAGAGCAAAGGATGAGCTGATATTCATTAACTTCCAGATTTTTCATTTGAAAGTAAAGAATACAAATCACTTAAAGAAGATGGATGTGAAAAAAGTACTATACAGGGAGGTTCTTAAACTCTGAAAATTATTCCTAAATGACTATGCAAATTATTTTTCTAGAAAAAAAAGAAGAGCCACCTCTCTTGCAGCATGCTCAAAAGGAATGCACTGGATAATACACATTAAACAAAATATTATTTATTTGCTTTGATATAAGTTAGATGACTCAAATACAGATATTATGAAGCATATGGAATGTAATATTCGGCAAAATAGAAAACCCTATACCTCTTTGAGCATCCAGGAATACAAATGCCCAGATAAAAGCATAAAAGACAAAAGGTCTTTTGTCTTTTGATCCCCTAGTCTAGAGAATTTGGTAAACGTACAAGATGTATATTGAAGTGGATGATTATTTACACAGAATAAGAGAAAACTGGAGAAAGGGAAAACAAGAATTCATATGGAATATTTTTATAAGTCACAGATCTCTTTAAATAAAAGTTTGGAAGACAAGTGAGATTGTAATTTCATTTCAGTGATTACAGTCAATGTATTTAAGACAGCTAGATGCATTTTTGACGGTGTTTTTGATCATACCAGTTTGTTTAAATGGCAATTGTTTTTGAGATTTGTTCATTTGTTTGTGAAAAAAGGCTATTTTACTAGGATCTGGTGATACAAAGGACTAATCAGCCCACACTTGCTATCTGTAGAATGATGGAAGTGCTCTGCCCCTATATATAAGCTTTTGCTCTGTCACACAATAAAATTGCCTGTTTCTTCTGATTGATTTTTAAATTCAAAATATGAAGAGTTTTTGTAAAAGGTCATCACAGACTCACACATGACAAAAAGGCTGTTTTAAAAAAGCTGGGTAGGAAATACATTAAAAGTGAATGAGATGCAGATGCCTATGTTGATACAAAAAAGATAATGATCTTTGGAGACTTTCACCTTTTTATCAAGCAGGTATGAATTCAGCATACTTCAATGAAGCACCAAAAATGAATGGTTATTTACTGGGCTACCTAATACAGGTCTATGTGTCTCATCAATGTTGTGTGATATTTTTATTAACCAATCCACCAACTTAATTTGCAGATTTTTTGTTGGTTGTCTCAATAATGTCATGTCCATTTCATACCGTGAAATTTGCTTGGAGATATTCAGCAGTTCTCAACTATTTTATCCTCATAGAAGAAATCCTGCTTTACTTGTCCTGGAGGGAATTTCAACCTAAAAGTACGATCTAAGTAACAGTAGTCCCATCTCTTGTCCTTTTCAACCACCTCCGTCTTCCCTAGTGCTTATTAGAGTTTGTGTGTTGCTCCACAGATATAACTCATTCTCAGTCCTTTTGACAGTGACTCTTATTTCCAGTTCAAATGGTGATGCTTGAACATCAACTGCAATATCTCATCTCAAGTCTATGAAAAATTTATCAATCATTCATCAAATTGCAGTCTATATTGAGGCAACTTTTACCAGCAGCACATAGAAAGCAATATGGTTTCTCTCTCTTACAAACATTTTTTCTTTTGTCTTGAATACTAATTAAATTATTTAGAAAAATGAAACAAAAATTCTCTAGATCATTTTGATACCTCATGAACTGCGGTGCAAGATAGGTTGTTTATGAAATTGTCTGTCTATGTTTGTTCAAAAGGAAAAATATTAAACATGCTTTCTGAATTAATTGAATAGCAAAATTGTCAGTGATGCCTTTCTTGAGACATCATTGCATGAACGCTCTGCACCAAATTAAATAGAAAACAGATCACAACTCTGATTTTTCACACTTCTGGTATTGGACCAGCATGTGTGTTTCCATGCTTTGTCTTAGTTACATACTTATATCGTAAAAGACCCAAAGACTGATTATTCCTTTAAGGTCATAAAAATATGGCTACTCCTGACTCTACATACTTGAGAATATCCATTTATCTTGTTGCTCCTCTTCCTGTGACAATTAAGTTGCCAAGCTCAACAAGTCTGACAAACGTTCTGAGGTGATGTTGCTCCATTTATACTTCTCAAGTTCATTCCCAATTAACTGAGACAGCGTAGAAAAAATTAGCAGTCTGTTTCTCTTGTTTTATTTTTTATAGTGCTGAGGTCTTTTATGGGCACTGAAAATTTAGAGAGATGCAGAGGGACAAGAAGCATCAGCCGACCTAAATGCCAGCCAGAATACACATTCAGGGGCTTAAAACCCCCTGAAAACACAATCCCAACTTTTTGGATGTATTTAGAATAGTTGGTATAAAACACTAAGTCAAGATACTGACAGCTTCTCTGCCCGCTACTGTGCACTCTCAAAACAATGTTCAACTAATAAAGTTCAAAACTTGAAAATTCTAAAAAAAATTAATTGAACACAAAATCATGCAATCACATCCATTCAACAGTACAGAAGAAAAAATTTGTTCCTTTTCTTTTGTTGTTTTTAATGGGTAAACTACCTTTTAAATATTGCAAAACAATGACTATAGACAGCTTGTCCTGATAATCTGTAACCTTTGATGAACCTTTATAAACTCCTCTGAACGTACAAAATGAGTATTTTACTGCACATTGATTATACAATGCAAATTTTTATTTTCTGAGGGAAAGAATTTCTATATATTTACTTGGACTAATTCAGTACTTAAACTGGCTTAATACAGTAAGGTTTCTTCTGACTACATATTTGGTGAGAACATATTGCCACACACAGCATGAGGCCCAAAAGAAAAAAAACCTCCTCTACCCCATTTTCTCTGTAAAATACATCCACACACATACAAAAATGTTGAAATACAGAAATGTGTGAACACTCTATATTTTAAAGAGTTTTTCCGTTGTAGTTGTGCTAATTGGCTATGAACTTAACCTTTATGGTTCAAAAATTATTCATGTGCAGAGGTTTCATGCTAGAGTTACATATTTTTTGTTTAACTTCTGATAATCTACACAATTTCACATTACAAATAAACAGCATCTTACACCTTTAATTGGGAAAATCTGAAATTCAGAGTATTGTGTGCCTCCCTGTCCACCAACTGAAATCATCAACAGCCATGCTCTAGTTTCCAGAAGAAAAAAAAATGCTTTAGTCGTTGCTAAGTTACGCTGAATACCCATTGAATTACACATGAAACCTATGTTAATTCCAAATACAGTCATTATGAGTGGCAGTGTTACAAAGAATACTGAATAGATTCGAAATAATAGAAAACCGAATTAAAGAACTGCCATCACCTTTTGCTACACTTTCTTCAGACTTTCTGGACTTATTTTTAAAGATAGTTTAGCTGTCAGATGAAAAAAAAATATTAAGTAGTCTAAGTAGTCTCATTGGTTCTTTTACAGTACAAACCAATTCTCTGCTCTGTGGTACAGGGAGCAACCAAAATTTCAAAGTACAAATCAGAGAATGAAAACAAGGAAGAACAGCTGGGCTATGCTGATATACGCACTAAATTCAACCACAAAACAGCTATATTTTTATTTGCTTTTAAAACATGTTCTAACTTGTCACTGTTTCTTCTGCCACTGCTAGAATTACACCTTGGACCGAGCCCAAGGAAGTTTTAAAGTAGGGCACCTCTTACCAAGCAGGTGATGGTAATTACTCTTCACTGCCATAGTCCTGACACTCCCGTCCATGGCTCTCTGATTTGGAGAAGCGCTGATGCTTGTGAAGCAGGCCAGAGTTGCACTCAACTACCTCTACTTTCCCCTGTAAGAGAAATTCTGTATTTCAAGAACACAAGGAAAAGAAATCTAAACTACGTTCACAATGAAGCTGTATAAATTTGTCAGTGGGATTAGATGCTGTAGTTGCTCCAGTAGTAGGGGCTGAACTTGATGACCAAGGAGATCACATTCAGGCCTTTACCTTACGCTTTGGTGGCCTGCCTAGCTATACCTGCTTGGACTGCCCACAGGCCAAGGAAATTATATAGGACATTTCTAAATACCCAAATATATACTCTTAGAAACTTAGCTTATGATGCACCCACCGGAAGCCAGTAGTGGAAGGACTTCCTGTGCTTTTTGTAAAGGAACGAGGGAGGTTGTCATGCAGCTATGTATATGGCATGTTCTCCATAAGTACAAGAGCTTTGGAGATGACATTACTAATGCTCTAGTTAATAACTGCATCAGTGCACATCATATTCTGTCTTCCCCTTCAGCTAAAATGCTGTTGTAGCTGAAATGACTATTGCTATTTGCCTTCATAGGTGACACATCAGTATCTGTGATAATTCTACTTGTGTTGTTGGCAGAAAAGCTGTAGTCTTTATGGGGTCTTCCCTCTATTTGCATATTTCAGTCCACAGATTCTACTTCCATGGACTACACTTAGCCTCATGTGTAACAGTGTTGTCCAGAGCATAACAAGTGTTAGAGAAGACCATTGTGTAATAGTTTCCATAAGATCTGTCGTGCTCTGCCAGTATAATTACAGCACAAGGTTGCCACTGATCGCTCATGCTTTAGAATAGAGTATGTTATTTCGGTTGGAAGGGACCTACAGCTATCACCTAGTCCAACTGCCTGACCAATTCAGGGCTGACCAAGTTAATGCATGCTATTAAGGGCATTGTTCAAATGCCTCTTAAACACTGACAGGCTTGGGGCATTGACCAACTCTCTATGAAGCCTGTCCCAGTGTTTGAGCACCCTCTTGGTAAAGAAATTCTTCCTAATGTCCAGTCTGAACCTCCCCTGGTGCAGCTTTGAACCATTCCCATGCATCCTATCACTGGATACCAGAGAGAAGAGACCAGCACCTCCTCCTCCACTTCCCCTCTTCAGGAAGCTGTAGAGAGAAATAAGGTCATCCCCTCAGCCTCCTATTCTCCAAACCAGACAAAGTCCACAGCTGCTCCTCATAGGACATGCCGCCCAGCCCTTTGCTAAAACTGTTACAGGAGGCCCTCTTCTGAAAAGTGTGACTCTGATGTTTCTTTCTCATTCTATCAATCACCCAGCTCCATTGTACTATGCCATGATTTACAGCTCTTGGTCTTAAAAGACTTGCAAAACAAAATTGCTGATTAGACCCCTCTCATTCACAGCAGTGAAGCTAAGTCTCTGATTGGGCTTAGGGAGTTTAGCAAACAGAAGTTAAGGCTTAACTATTTGAATATAATATTCAACTAGGCCACTGATAGCACAGTTGATAGCACAGGCTGCAGGTGGCAGATGTGCGAATCCAGTCCCTCCCAAATTTTTCAAAATGTACACCAAAGCATGGTGTAGTCCATGATCCAAAATGCAAATATCATGTCTGTGGAAATTGTCATAATTTGACTCACTGCAGCGCTGACAAACATACTGCTTTGTTCAGGTATTTAAAAGCATGACTGTAACAAGCTATCAGCAAATAGCAGTTTCCTCCGTGCTCAAGTAGAGCAGCTGCCAGTTCTTGTCAGAACTCTCTGAAGTGCAGCACTGACTGCCACGGGTTCTTTGCAATCCTGCCTCAGCTGGTTTGCACAAACGCCACATTTCCACTTGTATGTCCATATTAAGTCAATAAAATATGTCTCTTGACTGCTTTTAACATTATATCATATAGTCACAAACACTTTTCAGGCTGATTCCACTGAAAATGTTGTTAAAAGTCAGACAGTCATGCTTTTTAGGCAAACCCACTTTTTTCACTTCCAAAATCTCTGAGACCTTGTCTTGGGGCAAGGTATCCTGACCTTATTTTTGCCTTTGAAAGGCAGAACTTTGTTGCTTCGTCATTCCTTTTTCTCTTAACCTGTATCCTGACCTATTGGCAGACACTGATAAATGCTATAGCATTTCATACATGTTTGCTCCACCTTTTTTTTTTTATCCTCTTCTACAAAAGTGTGCAAGTGAAGATCCGCAATCAAGGCTTATCTTTCACTCCTGTCATTCAGTTTGGAGTTACACTTCTGACGTCTTAAGATTAGAATCTGAGAGCTTTGTGTTCCAAACACTGAGATTTTGTTAAGAAAACTGTAACCTTTTCTGCTGTTTGTATGCAGCTGGACCTATACAAATGCTTACTACTAGTAGCTTATGATGCTTACTAGTAGTACGAAAATGTATCTTTCTGTGCTGCTGCATTGACATCTCTTGAACTCTTCCTGGAGTTATGCTTGTCTTATAGCTGCATAGGAAATGTCTATCAGTACTTTGGTTATTATTATATCTTAATTTCATATAGGGATTTTGTTTCAGAAGCAATGGTGTCCGTCAGACTTGGTGCAGATCATTATATTGAAACAATTTATTTCTTTCTTTCCCTTCACTCTTTCAGCACCTGTCTTTCCATCTCTCAGAGATGTTCTTTAAACTTCATCAGCCTCAGTGTCGATTTCAACTGGTCATCATCTCAAATAAGACTTCTAGCTCTTTTGGATGGTGTGAGGACTATTAAATGCTTTACTGTTTTCACTATTTTGGATGAGATCTAATGCTTCCTTTTTTCTAAAGAATGATCAAAGTAATTCATATGTGCTACTCTGATTTGCATTTTGTTGTGATTCAGTTTTAGGTGACATTTCCTGCATTTGTAAACACTGATTAAGTTTTTGTTGTGCACTTTTCTTGTGCTGCAATATACTAAAATGTCATAAAAGTTACTTTGCCTTCCATCAGACCTTCTAGCATGCCATTCTTCTGGAATATCTTTTGTGCAGATGAGTACTGTATGCTGAATACTCTTTTGAAGTGCCATCTTTAGAGTGGTGAAAGTGGTTACCTTGCTACTTTCTTCTTCCTGACTTATCTTTACACTTTGGGTCTGATTAACTTGTTCATTTGGGACTGATGTTGCAATGTAACAAAGGAGGGCTCTCACGGCTTCTTATTAATATTTTGTTTCAAGGATCTGCCCTGTCTAACAGTTATCTTCTGCAGTCATCAAGCTTACCTGCTCAGATATTATCCTGTTTTGCTAGTAATAAATACCCATTTAGTGCCAGATTTTTTTGTCCTCTTTGGCCCTAGGTATTTATGGCAATTCATGTATTACAAGCAACACTGGCACCAGAAGTGTAAAAAATTTAACTTGTCATTGTTCTGGTAGATATCCCATACAACCTAATGCCTTGCCAAAGCATTACTTTGTTTATTTTCATTTACTTATGTTTATGGATACTCTGTATAGACTCCGTGAACAGATTTGGTTTTAGTTTGCTGATTTCATTTCAGGGTTGGTTTTGCTAGGTACTTATTATATAGATATATAGTTATTGACATTTTCCTTGAACATACTATTAATGCTGTATGTGGACTGAATGTACAATGAATGTGCCAAATCATATGAATACAAATGCTAGCAGTGGTGTGTTGTTATCTGCCTTTTCTCTTAATTCAGTTTCAAGGATGTAATTACTTTGATGTTTTGAAAATTCTGAGGTTTTCATTCAGATCCATTTTACAATGGTAACACATAACTTCATCATTCCATGGTTCTTAATTGGCCTTGTAGCCAAGAAGAACATAGAACATGATTGCTGCGGAGTTCCTCTTCTACAATGTGTCCTACAGTTACATGCCACCACATGCCTCATACTATTCTGCTGATGTGTGCAACACATCCATACCAAATTTGGCCTGTGACATATGACCGTCTTCCTTAGTTTTGCACTTGGGCAGTAAGATGAAACTGATACTCTCTACAAGCCTGTCATATCACTGCCTTTGCTGTATTTTTTTCTTGAAATAATATGCCTAGCATATTACACTGAACCTTTTGCTTTCTTCTATCTCCTGTGCTTGTTTGCTCATACCACTACATGCATGTCATTACTGGCATTAGCAAGAAATCTCATCTGTTTTTTAGATGCCTTATGTACACTTTTGCTTTGGAAAAAAAAATTGTCCACAGTATTTTTTCTTTAACACCTTTTGAGTGTGATCTCATTAAGATAGCCTCCTTCATTATTTCACACTAATCTGTGAAATCTATGTAGCCAGATGTCCCCTTATTAAGTGTCACTATAGGCCCCGGTTCCCTTCACAGAAAACTTTTCTTACTAAGGATTGTATTTCTGCTTCAGTGAGCTTAACTTTAGACATTCATTTCTGCAGAGATTGCTGGCTATTTGTCCACAAGGAACTAAGCCTCAAATGCTAACTCAATTACTTTCTTCCGTTTTGATCATTTCTCTTCAGGGGCTTCTGATTTCCAGTTTCATAAGAGCCATCTCTGGTGGTTTTCCACAATCCTTATATGTTTGGTTGGTTTGTTTTTTCCTGACTCTTCCTCTTTTCTTTTTTTTCAGCTTTCTCAGGGAGTATTGACTTTCACAGGACAAGGGAAACTATTTTTCTTCTTTCTTAAAATTATTCAAATCATGTTCTTTGTTAACATCACAGAGGGCTTCACTCTAGAAGATTTTGTGCTAGAAATATTTTGCTATGCAGTTTGATTTGTTTGGGGATTACCAATATGTCTATATCAAACAGTTTTTTCAAATGAAAACCAGGTTTATGCAAGGCAAAGAACAGAATCTGATAAATTAGAACACTGATTGATGAGAAATTATCCTGGTGATTCTCAAAATGAGAGAAAGTATATAAGGAGATGTGGGGGGAAAGTATAAGTGAAGGAAAGCAATGGTCAAAAAAAAAAAAAAAAAAGAAGAAAGAAAAGAAGAACCATACTAGTATTAAGGAATACAGTTGTTCATATGTTCTGGGTACTTTTGGTATAACCAAAAAAAAAAAAGTCCCATAACGGAGAAGCTATATAATTTGCCGTAATTTACAAAATGAACTAGGCTACTTTAAAAGCTTAGAATCCACTGTAGCAATTTCCTGCCATTACATTTCCAATCTCCTTCTAAAATGTGTCCTTATTCCTTTTTTAAAGGCCTGACAAAAAAGGACCAATTTTGTGTTACCTTTAGTATATGGTGTTTTGTTATCAAATGATTTCACATACATAATAAAGCAGGCTGAGAGTATTAAGCTCTGCATTTTACTTATCTCCCAAATTGTGCAGACAAATATTCCCATCGCAAGGAAAAATAAACTAGACATACTGTATTTTTTTACTAAGTCAAATCCAAAGAAATTGGGCCTTCTCTGTCTAACTCTGGGAGCCTTTATCCAGTAGAGGTTATAACTTCCATTATGACAAATGATTATTTTTGAAGTCCCACAGAAAATAGCTCATACATTGTAGTACGGGAAAAATTTTACAGTTGCAATCTGTCGATGAAGTCTGAGAGCATCCAGGGGACCCTTCCATTTTCACCATTACTTTCAGAACAGTAGAAATAAAGTTTTAGGCAGACACAATAACACATGACAGTTCAACATGCTTCATATCGAATTTAAATCTTAGTTTTATAATATCAGTCCTGCTGTGCATTATAATTTCTTTCATCAGATGAAATCCTTGAAGGGAAGTTTCCTTCCTTACATAGGCCAAATAATTACCTGTTCTCTGTCTTAAATGCCATGTCAGATCATGATCTTTGTTTATTCATTATTCCTCAGATTTTACCACTGTGATTAATTTTTAATCCACTATTGTCTGAACAAGGGTAAAGGCCGATACTTTTTCTACTTCATAAGCGACAGAAATGTCTAAGTGCTTCAGACTAGTGCATTTATTGAGTCCATTTGCTTTCTACCATCCTGTAAGAAATACTTTTCTTCACACAGCTGGGCATTTCAGGAACTTTTGTATCAATAAATAAAGAGTCACACTTCCTGCCCCCCACCCCCAACCAGTCCCTCTGGGCTTGAAGAGTTGCATATAACGACCCTGTAATAACTGAATTTCAAAACACTGCTATTATAAACCCTGCTTGCTTTTTCTCTTTAGGACATTGACACATGCAATTTCCCCTTCTTGATTGTAGTCATTGTGTTGGGGTGAGAGCCAGAGCATGAGCAAGAGACTGCCCAATAAAATATCATCCTTCCTCTATCATTCTCACTGTCAAGAATATCTGGGATGAGTGCCTTGGCTTTGTCTTGCAGAATAAATAACACCTTGATTCTTTTTTTAAGGGCATATTTTCAATTACTTTTCCCAGGTGTTATTAGAGAGAGATTTCCAGCTCTTCTCAGCAAGGCAGAGCCAGAAGAAAGAGAAAACCCCTAGAATTATGAATGTGAAGCTGTAAGTTATTGAGCAAACAAACACAAGGCATTGTAGCTTTATTGCATGAGAGTCAGCCAGAGAATGAAGCTTTGAGAGGGATGATTTGTGGAAATGCCAAATAGTAACACTCTACATTCATGACCTTATCCAAATTTTAGCCCTGGCAGCCACTTCTGCGAATGATTCAAACCCCAGCTCAGATTCATCAAGTTTTAAATCAGTGTATCAGTGAGAACAAATCAGCATCCCTTCTTCTATCCCCAGTCTTTGCAGGCTCCTTGCTTAATTATCCTGATTGTTGCACAGGATTAAAACTATTTTTGTGCCAAGATCAAGGTTTAATAACTGTAATTTGACCATTCTTTGAATACCATCAAATAAGATGCCTTTTTTTCTAAGGCCAATTGACTGTCTTACTATCCTTCTGTATCTTGTCCAATTACTCACACAGCAGACAGCTCTACATGACTCCAGCTAGGATTAAAACATATTAAACAACATCTAACCATTTCTGCTATTACTTTCCAATTTGCCAGGTGCAACATAAAAATGCAGGCATATTGATACTGTATAAGAAGTGGTGGCCAAACCATGACTCCACAGCCTTGTTCGATGTTTTCTCAGACATTTGTGTTAAACATGACCCTACTGCTGGTTGTCATAAAGGACCTGGGGATGACAGATGTCTTTTTTCTGAAGTGCATTTCCATTCTCTTTTGGTTTTTGTGCCTCTGGCATCAGTTCAGTGCATGACGAACAGTAAGCTGAAAAACAAACATGAGCAAGAAGAGGAACACAAGAAAAATGAGAGAATGAAAATGTGGAAGAACACAGAAGGGAAAAAATGGGGAGGTAGGAGTGTACTTGAAAGAAAATAATTCAATGAAATATCAGAAATTAAAATAAAGGAAAGGAAAAGTTGAGGACTTTGAAAAACATTTACTGAGGAAACAGTAAATAAATTAGGCTCGCCCTGAATAAATTTCCCAGTGTGGTGAGATGTCTTCACTGGATTCTGCTAGAACTGCAGGCACACAGGGATATCACAGAGATGCTATCACAGCCATAGATTTTTGTTTAGGCTTCAGGTGTTATGACCCCATTGGCAGTGAAAAATTAATTGTTTCTAATAATAATTATTTAATGATAGTAAATTTTTCTTTTGGCACTGGGTTGCAGAGGTTCTTTACATGTGTGTCTGCATGCCACTCCCTTTACTGAAGACACTCATTAATTTTCAATAAAATTCATGAAAAGCCTGTGTCTTGAAAGAAAAATATGAAAGTACTATAAAAGGTACAGACACATGTTTTCATGTCTGTATGTACAGATATCTGTACTCAAGGATGACAGATGTAACTGTTTCACTCATTCTGCTTTTCATTAGCTGCCTGTTTGTATGTCACTTCTTGCAAATGTTTCCTTCTCTTCTTCCAGCTTCTGGTCATTCTGCCTCTTTAAAATACCTCTTTCAGGCACCTTTACCTCTTTGGATAACACTGCAAACACTTCTGAGTGATTTTTTTTTTTTGCACCAACCCGATACAGTCTCAAAGTCATGGTGCAGTATCAACATGGGCACACTCCAGCTTGTCTCCCTACAGCCTGGAATTTTGTATTCCAGAACTTTTGATTTGTAGAGCTTCATAGTTACTTAAATTATTAATTCTTACCTCATAATTAGGTTCCACTTGTCAGGAATGACCCTCTTTGGAGATGCAAGTTGTGAGGACTTTACGAATCAGTAGAATTGGTAAACAGACTGGATGGAGAAACAAGTTTTTTAGCCTATGTTGTGAAGAGTTCTCCAGGAAAAAAAGAAAGAAAAAGGGAACCAGACACAAACATGGAGATGCAATGAAATTGTGACCAGATAATGAGGTGGCTGGTCTGCACAAGAATGGGCTGAAACTACATTTACGTTTCCCTGAGGATATGAGAATACACATTTATTAGGGAGGGTAAGCTGCCTGTTCTGTCTGCAATGAGCAATTTACGCATCTGCAACTAATAGAGAGGTATGAAAAACTCCATACATTTGTATAGGTAAGGTAAAATTCTGTCATGTCAGTGGAATGACTTTTACTTTTTCAGTGTGGTAAACAACTGAGTTTCTTGGCCTGTTAAGAAAACGACATGTCTTATGTCAGAGTCTGTTTCTCAATTAGAATCCTACTTAGAGAAAAACCTTTCAGCAGAAGGTACTACAAGAAAAAAAAAACCACGTAAATGCATATGGCGTTTCTTTCTTTTCCAAGAAATTAGTATCTCAGTGAGCAATGTCACTAAACTTGAATTTTGATTGACATTAGGCACAACATTGCAGACTTAAGACTATGTATTGAATGCAGATTTTGTTTGGGTTGCATTCAAGTAAACTGATAACATGCTGCTATTTTGTGATTCATCGTTATGCACAAAATTGTTTACTCCATTAATTCAATATTTATCACAATAAGGTAATTATGAAGTTATAAGACATCATTTATTCATGGAAACAGATCTATAAAGAATTTTATTTTCTTTGATGGAAACTACTCAGATACTTATTTTTATTATTATTCATATTTTTCTTTGGAGGTAAATTGTGCTCTGCATTGTAATAATCGCATTGAGAGAATCTACACTTTGGACTAAGATAGATTATTACAGGAAAAGCAATGAGCCACTTCCTGTAGCAATTCCTTTTTATATACAACTCATGAAGTTTTTAAGAGAAGTATTGACCTTAAAATTGAGTTATCATCATCATTTATCTAGTGCTTTTCATTCTTAAACTGTTTTAAACAGCTAACAAGTTATATAGGAATAATAACGAGTTATCTGTGACAGAATAAGTTTAAGTTGCTCAGCATGACCTTTAGTGGAACCACCAAAAAAAAAAGAATTTCAGAAGTGACATTTACCAGTATTACTTTATAAAATGGGCTTTGTTCACATAAGAATATCTAATTCTAAATCTGATCTTGATCATAATCGAATAACATCAGTATAATTATTCTTTTCATTATGGAAGGAAATATTCTTGACTAAGGTATTGTTATTGGGAAAGTCAGTTTAACTTCTAAGCAGAATACCATGAGGTCTTTGACTACAACTCGACTATTTTAAGAGAAGGAAGAGAAAAAAGTGTAATTTCTAGTGAAGGGAACAACAGCAAGAAAAATGTAAACCAGTTTTCTGGAAAGGCTGATTTGAAAACAGTTGTGCTTCGTTATTCATCATTATAATTTGGTGAGCTGGTGATTTCTGAGACTAATGCAAAGAATACTTCATAGCATAAATGCCATCTTGATGCATTCTTGACTACGTGCATCTCCTTCCCAACCACCTGTGAGGGAGGAGCCGTGTGAATTAGTGAGCCACATGGAGTTGCCTAATACTGTCCAGAAAGCCTGAGGCAGGTGTGGGGTGTACTTATTCAGCTAATTGTGTTACTTACGAAGCACTTATTCCGCAGGTTTTCTTCTTTAGACAAGAAGAAACTTTTCACCCCATGTTGTGTCTCCTGTGCATGTTCAGTGTTTATGTCTAAAACCCTGAGATAAAGACCAATGCAAACAGATACCTTGACAATAATAGATTATTTGAGGGCCCGGAAGAAATCGTTTGCTCACACTTTGCAGAGGCTGGTGATGTTTCTCTCCTGAAATCAATCTGTGTTCTGTAAATAAATTGTTAATAAACACGCCTGCTTATTGGCATCAGCCAGAGAAACAGATAAAATCCCCAGGCAATTACTCCGCTGTTCTAGGAACCAGGTAGTTGGCTGATTTGCAGTCAGATACACAGGCTGTCTGTCCTTCGGGGGTTCTCTGTGGGAATGCTTTCTGAACTGCATACATATCACCCCATCAGAAGAAGAAGGAAAAGAAAAAAATGAAAGCACCTCAGCAAGCTGCAAGGATCTCGCTCGCAGAGTGTCAAAGGGAAATGCTCAAGGTGCCAAACTTTCATGCTCACTTTCCTGAGAGACACAGAATTTGCTGCTATTAAACCAGGTCTGTCGAAAAAGGACAGCTCATGAAAGTGGCATGAGGGAAAAACAAGTCTCTGATGGCTCTCCCCAAACAATTGAAGCAAAGTGTTTGATTTCACCATTTATATTGACAGCAGTTTAATAGGAGAAAGCTTTTTTTATTCCTGCAATGGCTTTGCTTATGAAGAGACAAGTGTGTGGTGAAATTATGTTGCAAAAGCTGGAGTCCAGCTTGCTGGATGTCTTTATAGGTAGTTTTGTAAGAAAGACAAACTTTCCACCTAAGGAATTTTTCCCAGGTCTGCAAGTTCCATGGAAGTTGTGTAAAAAATACATTTTATTTTGCTACCATACGTAGAGAATGATTCACTATGAATCATTTATTAAATGAGTTTAGCCTCTTTTTCTGTCTGCAGAATGTCTACATACATATCACAACTTTCTTGCATATATTTGTTATTCTAAATTACTTGACAGGTCTTTTGTGTGTGCGAATTTGTTTACTCTGTAGGTTGCAATGTAGATTCTGAAATTATAACTTACCTATCAATTTGTGACTTGTTATCTAAATCAAGCAGCTTTGTTTTGTTTCCCTAGTTGTCAAAGTGCTCACTCTATGTAGGACAAGTCTCTTGGTATGGACACTGCTCCATCTGAAGTTCAAGATGCAGCTCTGTGCATACATGATCAGTTTTCCAGAATAGAAGCAGAAATCTGCTGTGAAAGCATATGGTCAGAAGTTTAATGTGGGGGTTTTTTTCTTTAATGAAATTTTTCTAAAAGCCAATTACATCTTAATTTACTACAGGTAAGAGGATCAGAAACCCTTTTACATAAAAATCTGAATACTATTATTTTTTCATTATGAGCTTAGAGTCTTTGTTGTTGCAAAAGTCTGTAAAATTACCTATGCAAATAATCTGGTAGACAGTGAATTCTGAGTGTCAAATGTGCGTGCTTGGGGGGAAAAAGTAAAGTTAAGGGATTTCCAGCTAGATCTGAACCTGCTTCTAGCATAGCTCAAGCAAATGCTAAAGGAAGTTGATTCATATCACCTCTTAGATCAACAGGAACAGATGGAATCCCCAATGTCTGCTAAGCCCCTTTTCTTTCTAGCAGCATTGTATATTAGTAAAAGAAACAAAAACAAAAATTCATTACTCTAAGACAAATAACAGCATTCCTAGTAAATTGGAATTCTGGAGTCATCATTTAAAATATGGCTTTAAAAAAGTATTTTATATACAATAATCCTGCATCATCTTGCTGAGTGTGTCTGGAGCACTTGGCATAAATGGATCAAAAATCCCCCTTTGCAACCTCTGTGGAACTGTTCATGGAGACTGCTGAGAGTCTTATCCAAAAACCAGTGAAACTAAAAATTTAAAAATTGAATCCCATTCTGGTCTTACCATTTTCATACTGATATACCACTATTAATTTTAGTGGATTAAAATCAAATAAGAACCTCACTTATTTTGTCAGTGAAAGATTTAATTTGACACACGTGTGCAAAAGGATGTTCTCACTTACCCCAGAGGGGTAAAAGACCTTGTGGTAAGAGGAAAGGAAGAAAAAAATCCTTTATCACTGTGAGATATTTATCCATTGTCCTCAGAGAGATTAAACTAAAATGGCCATCACAAGCTGAACATTCATATATTAAAACCATCAAAAAGTTAATTTGAAAAGCTAACCTGAAACAAATGTAAAACACTTCTATTGAAATACTGAGTGGATTAGCTGTGGACATGAAAGGAATGGGAGCAATGAGTTGTTTTCTAGCCAGGGATTTAAAATTTAAGCTCACAATTAGACTGAGGTTGTTTCCAGATCTCATTTGCACCTTCACTCCAGGAGAAGGAGGGCTGGCAGGAAAACAGGCCTAGGAGTATTATCCACAGTGATAATAAGCATAGGTTGCCCCAAGGAGAAAGAAAGGGAAATTAGAAATACAGCATACGTTAGAGCTGGTATATACTGCTGACTGAGAATTAGGCACTGACAGGCAGCAACTCCAGGGGAGCTGTCAGTGGCTCCACTAAGCTTTTCTAGCAGGTGTCATTGTAAGATAGTGACATCAAGTAAGCTGGAGACAGGTTGGAAGAAAAACTGCAAAAGCTTCATTATGGAAGAGATGCATTTGTGTGCACGTGTGTCCCCATATGTATGTAATATCTGTGTTGTCTGTGCTATCTGATTTAATAACTAACCTTTCTTTCTAAGTAACGTCTTCTTTTGATCAGGGAATAACTTGAGGCACATTTCCAAGATCTGTGGGGGTTTTTAATCCATAGTCGAAGATGCAGAATTAAACCAAACCAATTGCCTGTTCACAGAGCCTTATATGGCAGATAGAAACACCTTAATGGCACAGAGTGGGCTAGGGGAACACAGTGCATGCTTGGGTGTATAGATTCATAGCTGTGCACATGAGCCAGCATGTCCTTTCAAACCGGCCTCAATATATCTCTACTGCTGAGTCTAAACTAAAGGCAAGCCAGTGTGGTACTGTTTCAGTAGCAGCCATGCCTACCGTACATAGCTTCAAGGGACAGGTTTGTTCTATTTTTAGGCTCTTTTCCTCATTTTCTAATTTTCTTTTATTGCAATATAATTTTATTGTGTAGGTTTTATACTTCTCTTTCCTCCATTACCTTGGCCTTTAGACACTATTTCGATTTGTGTTCTGCCTGACTGGATCCACAGTATCAGACGCCTCCTTGTCAGACAGTCAGTAGAGACTCTAGTTTTATTGCCCATAACAAATAAAAGTTATCTTCTCCCTTTAAAGCCTGTCTTTGACTTGAAGAGCCTACAAGTTCAACAGCACACTGTTGATGGAAGGCTATAATACCAATGAGCAAGTGAGACAATTAGACTGTAACCATTTGTTTAAAGGATTTAGGGTCTCTTTACAGTCTCTCTGAGCCATTATTGGTATTTTATTGCTTTGCTTTGTGATGGAAGGACACATCATACAAAAGACAGTTTTTCAGGGGTTTTTTTTCGGTGGAATATGTGATAGGAAAACCCACAAAAACTTATGAACTCCCTATGCTATGCCTGTGAAGCAGACCCTTGCTTGGAAAATATCCTCTAAGGAAAACAGTCTTTTCTTGCCTCTTTTGTTTTCTCAGTAGTAAACATTTTTAATATCCAGAAATCTGAGCTGCAATTGTTCCCTTAGAAATTGTACTTATAGGCCTCCTTTCAGCTTTGCTGAGAAGTCATATGCATATATGATTAATTAGAAGTCATTTTATTATCTTCATTTTGTGTCAATTAAAGGAAAAATTTATGTTCTCAATCCTGGGAAAAAGGGCGGAGTTCAAGAGAGAAGGAGGGATGGGGTGAGAGGGCTAAATACCAAGGCCGAAAAGAAATAGGCTTTTCAAAGGGCAGAAGATCAAGCACACAGTTTTTTATTACAGGCAGCTAAATCTTGACCGTCGCTCCCAGCATCTCAAAGAGCTGGAGGGCCCTAGTCAAAGGTGGCAGATACACAGGTCAAGGACAAAGGTGTTTTGAGTCAGCGCTGCTCTCTGTTTCAATGTCTACGGACAGCAAATTGTTCAGATAGCCAGCTGCTTCTTCACACACTACAGAGAATTCACTTTCATTTTATGCTTCCTGTAAGGATATTTCCAAATAAAGCAACAAGATTCCATGAGATACATGGAATTCTTTGGCTCACAGGCTGCTCCAAGATAATTGTATGTTTGAGGACTTTGAGATGCTCAGAGACTTAAAGAAGGCAGCCTCACAAGCTGCAGTACTATTTAATGTTATTTTTCCCTTTAATTTATAGGCATCACAAACTCTAGAGTTCAAAGCTTGTTCAAGCCTTTCAGCTTGAAATGTTAAGAGCTTTACAAAGCAAACATATTTTCATCCTCAAAGAATGACATTTGAAAAAAAGTGTCTTAAAGGCTAATAGTACATTTAGATTTTTGCTTATATTTCTAGGCCAAATAGCATAGTGTCTTTTTTTGTAGCACAGTGACAGAATGCCGGTGCTTTACTTTATTTATTTTTGGCTAAGAAGAAATTAAGATAAGACTTTTACAGTAGAATATGCAATCATAGAATGACTGAAAATGTGACATTGGGGGGAAAAAAAGAAATCTATAATTGCCTATTATCTTACAATGAAAATTGTTATTTGCTGCTACTTTTAATTATTACAAGTTAACCTATTCAGCTATTTGAAATAGCTGTGTTAGAGCATTGTAGTTTAATATCGCAGTAATTAACATAATGCAAATTAGGAGACAATTAGGATACTGCAATAGTATGATGGGCCTGAAAATATTTATTCTCAGATATGGCAGAAAAACTTGCCTGGTTTGCATTAGTCACATCCAGAGGTGGATGGCACCATCAAAAGGAAAAGAGATAAGAAGTCATCCTATACTATTCATTACTAATAGTTTAAAAGTCACCAAGAAAGGAAAGGATCACTAGACTGAAATTAAAGGGGGAAAGTACCTTATTAAATCGTTAATAGACTCAAAATATCCTTAAAGTTTAGAATGTTTTGATCAAAATCCTGTTTCCAGTACAATAAGGAAGCATCACCTTGTGGGAATCGTGATCCATATGAAAGAGCTATTCTCATCTGCTAAAAGGAGAAACTGACTGAAAAAAGGAGTCAGTTCTCTAAACTGATGAAATACCTGAGCTAAAATAAAAGGGTGATCTTAAGGGACGCCATCGCTGTTTAGTCTGTACCAGATAGATAAGAGCTGGGACAAACTCCAATGCATTTTCAACATCTCCTTAAGCAGATGTCCCTGCAGACACCTTCAACTCTTTTAGAAACACCTTTGCTCAGCAAACTACATAACCAAATTTTGTCCTTAGTTGGCACTCAGGGTGAGTTCTATTAAGTCTACTGATTTCAACGTGAGTACAAGAGATCATAATCTTTTAGTTGTGTCAAAAGACAGCAACAAGATGCTACTTTGCAGATCCACTCGTAATATATATATGCTCGACCATACAGTAAGTCTCTAAAAAGATTGTCGTAATTTCACATTGGCTCATGACCTGTTTCTGATACTTTAAAAACAAGAGTGAATTAGTGGAAAAACAAATGGGTGAGTGTGGACTTAAGAGACGCCTTCTCAATAGGTATAATAACCTATAGAGTGCTTGGAAAAGCTGAACAGCAGTGAATGCTTATTTTGAGTATTTTCATGAAAAAAAAATCCAATGAAAAAAAAATCCAAATCTAACATTGCTAGAAACAGTATCTTACAACGGTGAATATTCTAACACATGCATCATGAGTGGAAATGGCAAGGTAAACTTGTGTTTTGCCATGATATTTGTTTTCAAAAGAAACAGAACCCATGTTTGATGACAGGCGAACATTATTTAGATGATTTACAGAAAGAAAGAATGCACTGAAAGAGACTAGAGAAACCTGTCCCTGTAGAGCTCAGGGATGTCTGATAAGAAAGACAGGAGATGGAATCTTTTTTTAAAGCATCTATCCACAGTGAGATTTATAGTGTGCTGGGAGAGAGAGGAACGATGACATATAGACTATTTCTCTGCCTTATGGCAGGGTCAGCTATAGCTATGTTATTCCAGAGAGATATTTGGCTAAGCTGTGTAATGGATATTCTGCATTACTCCTAGGCTTTCTATCTCAGTAATTGGTTATTTTTGTCCTTTTTTTTTCTTTTTCTAGTCTGCAACAGGAATCTTTCTTACTGTGCTGCAAGACTCCATCTTATTATCCTATACATAGTAGACCTGGAGAATAATTTATCCCCTTAATCTTTACATATCTGAATACCTTTTTCATATTACCTTCCCAAGTAAATAATCCCATTTCTTTGACTTTTTTCTTAAAAGTAATTTTCTAGACTTCTGATGATTATTTTCTTCCTGAAATGCAGCAGGCTAAAAAGCTCATCCTGCTCTAGCACAAGCCACTAAAAACAGAGGTGAAAAATTATTTCACAAATTTTACACATGACACTCATGTTTATGCACTCAGGGCTAGCACTTCCCATTCCACCACTGCATGTCATTGCTAATTCCAATCCAGTCTATGGTCTGCTGTAAAGCACAAATCCTCCTCTGGAGACCTGCTGCAGAGACCACCATTCACAACTCTGTACTCCTGCAGCTCGCTGTTTTTACTACTTGGTATTTCCTGAATAACAGACTTTTTAGTTAATTCTTGCAAATTTTTAGGGTCATGTATAAACCTATTCTTTTCCTCTCTATTTCTTGGTAGCCCACTCACCTTGGTATCAATAGTAAACTTTGTAAGTACCATGTTTATTACAAATTTTAATGAAAATAGTGTCAAAACCACTACCTTCGGAGCATGACTGGGACATGACATACTGTTCATCGTCCAATGCTGATAACTAAATGACTTTTAATTCCATTACTACACAGAGTGTGTAGTGACAACTACATGTCCATATTCTTTGAATATCACTTTACAACTGCTTCTGTATCTACATTATAGAAGTTCTATCTAAATCACATTTCCTTGCTTATAATACTGTCAGAAAAACAGTGTGAAATCTATGGAAAGCCAAAAAATATCACATCTGTTGTTCCTTCACTGCAGAAGGTTATTAACCTGTGGTAGAAAGAAATTAGGGTGGTTTGAAGTGTTTTGTTCTTTACAAATGTATGTTGTCTTTTGCTGTACTCTAGCTGTTTACAAATTTATTATCCAGTCAAGATTTTTAGAGGAAGGGATCGCTTTGCTTTGTTTCCCTTTGCTTTGTTTTCACAGAAATTAAGGTCATGCTGACTGTTCTGCAAATCCATGGTTGCTCCACGTTTGCTTTGTTACCCTCCAACTCTTTTAAAGAAGAGCAGCATGGGCCAGATTCTGACAGCCCACATTGTACTCCAATTCCTACTGCTGGTGTAGGAATACTGTCTGGGTGTATCTCAAGGTCTAGAGGCTTAAAAACAAACTTGAGACAAAAACTTCTTCATGTTTGCTCATGCATTTATATGTATGATTATGATCTTGTGTTTTCTTTTTTCCAGCCTTCTGGAATGTCTTGATATAAAAGGAATAAAGTCCAATGGTTTTGAATTTTTATTCCTTAATATGCATTAATGTTAAAGATGTTTTAACATTTACTGTTCTTCCCAGGAAAGAGCCACTAGGACCAAATGGGTTTTGCTATTGACTAAAAACCAGGACAGATTACAGGTTTAAAAGTAGAAGGCTAAGTTTTCAATATTGGCTTTTAGATTTGATGAATGCAGTTCTGTACTCTCAGAAATATAGACTTGACACTTTGAAAATGTGACTTTTGAGAGCCCTTTTGATATAAAATCAAACTTGGGTTTTGTAAGTAAAATGGATGCAAGAAGGCAGTAAAGGAACTTCCATATTTTCTGAAATTCACATAAGCGTGGACTTACCATGAAAATATGGTTTTGGCCTAAAAGCTCATATACAACAGTACATGTCTTTTTCCATGAAGGTGCGCCTGGAGTGGGGAATTTAATGGAAATTTCATACCACTCAGAGTTTAGAGAAATTGCCTTTGTTGTCTGAATGAATTTGAGGCATTTAAACTTCATTTTTCCTAAAGGAAACCAGCTTTTTCATAACTGTTCTAATCATATCTTCTGAATAACCAAGATAACAATTTTGCAACACTGAAAAGACAAGAGTATTCTGGAAAATAAAAATGGACTGAAGATCACATCAAAGAATCTGCACTAGAATTTTGATTTAGTGTCTAAATTGCCAGAATTAAGGTCAACTTTCCTTCATATGATGATATAAGAAGTCAAAGCACAGCTTCCAAACTCTTGTCTGTGAATTATAACACTACTACCTGCCACATTTGGAGTAAATTTGATAAATAATCTATTCTAAAAATAATTTTTAAAATGAAAAAATCATCATTTTATATTCACAGAGCATGTGGCAATGAAGAGAAAATTAGTTTATATGAAAATCAGAGAAACTCCTACTTAGTATAAGCAGGAAATTAAAATTAAAGATCAGTTAAATCAGGATACAATCTTAAGTATTTGTTGTTTGGAGCTTGTAAGTAACAGGAGAGGACAAGTGAAGAACTCATTTGAGAAAAATACTATCAGTAACTTAAAGAAAAATGGATTGTGTCAGCTGCAGCCACCAAACAATCAGCAGACTCTCTCCTGAAAATCAAGACAAGGAGGAAGAAGAAAAAAGGACAAGCTGGACTTCAGGTGTGCAAAGTGAGACTTAGAATTTATCGTAACTACCACCATATTTCTATGTTTGGCGTTTGAAAAGCAAATGGTGCTGTATTCATTAAGTGGGATTAAACACCTGTCACAGTTTTCAACAGCTTGAATTGTACTGAGAGTCAGGGGGATTAGAAGCACCTATGACACAAAACACCAAAATGTATCCTCTTATGTTTCGTTTCCATGTAGCCATCAGATTAGATCTGGGAATAGGAAAGGATTTTGTATAAAAGACCTACTGTTTCTTTCTAGCTTTAAAAAGATATTGCTAAAAGGCCTTTTAGTTTTGCAGTAATAAAAAGCAATCACCTCGCTGCCCACCCGCATACTGTACTTAGTCTATCTACACTTAAACTGGCAAGCTTTCATGATGGTCTAAGAAAAACTGTATATTAAAAGCCATTGTTTACTTTTCTCATCAGTTTTATTTTATCAGTATATTGGAATTTCAGAAAATAATATACTGTAGCCACTGCTTGAGTTAGATCTTTCTGATATATACCTAAATAGGATTCAAAATTCATGACTGGAGCAGGTCAAGTGATCTCTCTGGAGGATGTTGATGCCATCGAGGCTACTTCTCATTATTTCCTATGGGGTTGCCTTCAGGTGAGTTCATATTCAGTCTTAACTTTAGTGCTCGTATTTTAGCTTTTTACCAGTTCAAAAAAGGCAGGAAAGAAAGGTTTGTTCTTAATCAGAGTCACTTTCCTGTTTTTCCCATAAGACACAGGCAATTTTTTCTTAATTTTTTCTCTTTTGGCTGAAAATACAGCTTTGTGCTTGCTAAGAAAACATTTCTTGAGTGTAAGAAAATACAATTTGTGTTGAAAGATAAAAGATAAACTCCACTGGCTGTAACAGTCTGGAACTTGCCAAATCTCACTCTGGAGAGGGAGTCCAGAGAAAATAAACAGTTCAGTATAGTAATTTAATTCTGGAGATGAAAGCCTATACACTGCATAAGAAGTTCATCTGTGAACTGAAAACCGCCTTGTTTTTAATATTTTGGTCCATTACATTGGTCTGAAAACAAATGAACAAAATAGGCACAATCGTTTGTCCTCAAAATGTGTGATGCAGCAGTTCAGATGGGGATAGTGGTGGTGATCTGTCTCCATAATGAAACATTTAGCTGAAGTCATCCAGGTCTTTTTTCAGTCAATAATGCTCTTGAGAATACATTGCATTGGGGCATTTTCATTATGGCTTTGGATAGACCAAAGTAATGAAACAAAGGACTTTTTCATAATATAGCCTTGAATTATCTTCCCACGCTGCAGGGAGTTGAAAGCCGAGTTACGCAGAACTTAGTGTATTGTGTCACGGGGGTTATGTAAATATTTGCTTAGTAGCTATGTGTCATGCAGTTTTTGTAAATATTTGTTTGGATTTCAATGTGACGTGGCTGTACCCTCTCAGCTGTAACAACTTGTTTTGAGAAAATATTTATGTGAACTTTGCAAACCAAAAGCCTGTTGTGCAGCTCAACTTCACACTTTTTTCTTGGCCAGCCCCATGAATAAGAAATATGGTGTTGCCTGGAACAAGCCTTGTCTGCATTTCTTCTAGTATTTCTGGAAAAAAAAAGGCTGTACTGGAAATGTTACAGACACAAAGGTAGGTAGGCTTTTAAAAATAAACACGAGAACAAATGTGAAATCTGAGACAATTTGTTTTACATGACATTAGCCCTGTCATTATGCAAACTGGAATTGCAGATACTTTTACTTAAATTACTTAAATTATAAATTGTAAGAGGCTGGTACTCTCTTTTGTCTGGTATTCATAAATCACTTAGCACAATACAGACTCTGCTTTGTCCGTCAACTCTTAAATACTCGTAAATTAGTATTACATGGCAGTGTAAACATTCAAAACACTACTGATTCATTTTGGTTTTACATAATAAATTCAAAACACATGGAATCTAGTTTCTGGCAGTTCCATGGTTTTGGGTGCTGACAAAGGCAGCTGTTTGACATAACTGAGGAGATTCAGGGCACCAACAAGACTGAACTGATTTGAAGTAGCCAAGATGCATCAATTATCTGAGCTAGCTCAAAGAAATCTTAATATTTCTTTCATGATTTGTAAGAAACTACTGAATGGAAGGGAAAAAAAAGTCTGTTTTCCACATGCAGAGTCAATCAGCTGAATGGCCATGTATATAAGTTATTCATATGTTCAGAATAATAGAATCTGTACAATTTAACTTTCTTCACTTTGCAAATTATCTGGGTACAGGTTACAAATTTTACAAATATGTTTTTCTGTTTGAAGTTCTTCAGTAAATAGCTTATGTCAATAAATTTTAACTCGTGATTCGTCCATGGGCTGATCATTGAGAATATTCATTATTTATACTATATAATTTGTCCTCTAAATTACATGGCATTATTTATGTTCCCTGAATAAGTGATTTATAAATATCTTTATAAATACAATGAATGGTATTTTCCTTTATCAGATTAACTGCAAACTTTCCTAGTTGTTCAAATCTATCATCCTAATAATAAGAACAACCTGCGAATTGCACTGCTGATCCACACAATTCCAATAAAATTGGTGGTGCCTTTGTTGTTGATTTTTTATTTAGAAATGTTGAAAATAAGCATTTATGTGTTGGAATATAGTTAAATTACTGAATGGGAGAGTTTACAAACAAAATAGTCTGAGGTATTACAAGTTCTATTTTTACAGAAGCAATAATGTCGTTCTTGTACTGAGGTAGGTGAAAACATTATGGGGGGAAAATATAGAGTAATTTGAATCAAACTTAAGATTTTCAGGGCCATTATTGTGTTCACAAGAGCAGGCATATTTCTTCTCTTGGTTTGCTTTGGGAAAGAAGACACTAATGTTTTAAATGTGAAACTTTCTACAAGCAAAGAGAAGTGAAGAGAAGGGGGCCAAAAATTAGGGGGGGGGGTGTGTTAAAAATCACATAGCAGCAAAACCTCCAAATTACAGTTCTCTTTTTAGTGCCTAACCCATGAGCAGCAAAAAGCAGTGCACAGCACAGCAGGGTGCAATCCAAAAGCCACTGGTCCTGGGGACAGCAATGTCCCTGAAACAATGGGAGGAGGTGGCACAGCTGTGGCATTTCCCTCAGACTTGCATTTTACAGAGGTATTTAGAGCAGCAGTGGCATCTGGGCCCTCCAGCTCAACTGCACAACACAGTAGGGGTTGGATAAAAAAAAGAAATGGGAAGCAATGTACTTGGTTGGAGTCCCACATCTGCCTGGCACTTAAATACCATTGAAAGTGCCAAGAGCCCGTTTCTCGGGATTTCTTTAAATAACAAAAACGACAAAGCCCCTCACTATGAACAAAAAAAAATAAAGTTTTCATTTTATTCTTTTTCTAACAAAAAGAAACAATGAAACAACAAGGAAAGGAATGCAAGCAATTTGTTGCAGGGATGTGTGTTATTGGAATCACCTTGGGTGCAAGGGAAGGCAACAGCATGAGCAGGCTGCTCTGCAATGGAAGCAAACTGGGAGCCAGCAAGGTCAGCAAGGCAGTGCCCTCAATGACAAGAGGTGCAGTCCCACAGCACCCAAACAAGAGAAGAGGAGCAGGTTTGGTGACAGTAACCAGTAACCTACAACATGTGACAGACTCAGGACCAGAGCTTACATGTGGTGCCCAAGCCAAAGAGCAGATGATGCATGGGCAGAGGTTCCAGATGGGCCACTGAAGGATATTTTCCACAACTTAGCTCTTTTCACAGAGGTCTGATCCAAGGTTACACAGATAGATGCACCATATCTTAGCTCATCGTCGACAGTGATGGTTACAGGCAGGTCAGGGCATTTAGAGTCTGTCAGTGAACTCAGGACTCTAACAAGAACAAGCATCCAGGCTTTCCCTTAGATGTCATGGTGTACTTTGTTATTTATTTTTGAAATCAGACTTTGTACTGAGTGCTAAAGGAGCTGGGTAAAAATGTGATTGCCCTGGTGGAGGCCCTGCAAGTTCTTTCAAAGGTGATTCTTTTACTACAGTTTGGGGTTTACTGAGTAAACTCAATTTACTTTCTGCCCACCTGGCCCAGAACTGAGCAAAGTAAGTTAACTCCATCAGATATCTGGTGAAAAGAAGTTTCCTTGGTGAGAGATGGCAGCCAGGCAGGAAAAAAAAATTAAGAGGCAAGGCTCTCCCATCAATTATGATAATGAAAAATACTCTTCATGAATATGGGCAGACACTGGGATGAGAGATGGGGAGAGCATTGCCCTCCTCAGGCTGTCCATATTCCCCAAGCCGCTGGAGCAAACAGCTCCTTCCCAAACATAGGAATCAGCTCTGCCCATGGCTTCCTTTGCTCCCAGCGGCACAGAGATTATTGAATGATGAATCTGGGTTCTGAGAGGATTGATCTTTCCCCTCACCAGTTTGGTGCCTGTTTTTTTGGAAAGCATCGATGGGTAATTATGCGGTCTCTTATGACAGCCCAATACTTTGCCATGATTCTCTGACTGTATCATTGAGTACCGCACTTTGATTCCATTACAGAGAAGAATTACAAACTACTTTTATTAGACCAATAGATGTGCTTGGGGAAAAAAAAATCAAACAAGCATAGGTTGTACAGTAAAACTATCCATGCTTTCTGCATCTCTGAATGTATTATTACTTTTGTGCCAGGAGCTATGAAGATAAAATGCTTCTGCTAGCTACTAAATATTCTGAATTAATAAGAAAAAGTCTCATCTTTAAGGTATATTAAATATCCCTTGGAAATGTTGATTAAAATAGTGTTTGGTGATTGGGAAGCTGATCATAAGAACCAACCTAAACAATTAAGAATTAAAAAAAAAAAAAAACAAGAAAGGTCACAAAAACCCCCAGCACTGAGTAAAGAGCTTACAGGATATTTGCATATTTTTCTAGTTACTATCAATCCAAAAGGGGGAAAATTGTATTAGAGGTCAGTGTGGTAGAATAACAATGCAAAGGTTACTATTTAAGTAATACACAGAACACTTTAAAAATGATCCAAAGCAACAAAACAGAAGCAAATTAAAATCATGATTATAGGAGAAAGCAAACACAAAGAGTCAAATGGAAGCAAATATTTCAGCCTAATGTGTGCAGTGGAAGGGCACTGTAATTGGTTTTGAAAGGTTCTACCAATTTTGTTTTTAGGATATAATCTTGGGTTGCAAGAATTAGGGGCTGCAGCACTTATTCAAAAGTAGAGTACCTAAAAACCCGGTGATCCAGGCAGTGGTTCCTATAGATAAGCTGACTTCAAACAACGCTGCATTGGGTTGAGATTGGGAAAGGGGGAGCAAAGGTGTTTCCCCTAAGTCTTTAAATGTTTTTCTTCTTTGTTTCTCAATACTTGAGTCAGTAATTAAATGTTTTAAATTAAGTTAAATACCCCAAGTTGAGCATGTATTATCTGCAACCATAATTGGTGAGTGACTTCCCTATTTTGACCCACAATTTTTCTTTCTCTTGTTCTTCCTATTTTCTTCCCCATCCCACTGTGGGGAGGAAGGGACCAAGCATTTGTGTAGGTGCTTGGCTGCTGGCCAAGGCCAACCCACCACAAACATATATTCTTTAGCATTCGTGAGCTGCTTAACTCACTGTATGGGAATGGTCTAGCATTTCAGACAGAGAGCTGCAGCTTTTGCATGTTCGTATTTTCTTTCCATGAAAGCCAAAGTAGGGAAGGGATTACAAGGAAGATGATGTTTATGTGCTTTTTTCTGGTTATAAAGGCAAATGTGAACAAAGCATATGGATGCAGGAATTCATAGGTTCTGAGGCTTATAAGTAGCTATAGGCACCTGCAAAGTGAATAGTGTTAAGTCCTGTGTTTGAATATTTGAATCTTCCACAGGAGCTGCCTATTTCTCTCCACAGAACATGTAGGATACATAGGATAACTATTCTGCTACCTTGCACACCTCATCTGCTTAAGCTTAGGCACAAGTAGGTTGTGAAGAAGAGCTGCCCTACAGGCAAAAACCAGGGGTGTGATCAATCTAATAATCCAACCCCATGAGTGTTCTCTAGAGTTGTTAAGAAATCCATTTGGGACCTTTAGTCCAGAAATCCTGAATGGAAGGTATGTAGTAGCATGAGCTTTCCTTAGGGGAGCAGAGTAGGAATAATTTCTGCTTCTGAAAACATGATTGTTTCTTTTCTACTTTATAGCCTAGTTACTGCAGTATTCTGCTAGACCATGAGATAAACCAGTTCAATTCCTTCCCTTGCTGTCTTGCAACATGCCCATTTTACTTGGAAAATATCTTACATAAAACATCGGTACTTCCTGGAAACCAGGACCACAGCAAAGACCTCCCCCAGAAACTGGTGAATATCCCGAGGGTTAGACTGCTGTTTGCTCTCTCTGGTTACTTTACAGACAGTGAGAGTTTTGGTAAGATGAGCAGAAAATTGTTTTTCCCTCTAAAAACTCTAAGTCCATCTTTCTCATATGTCTGGCCTCTCTTAATGGGCACTGAGCTGCGTCCTTATAACTTACTAGATAAAAAAAAGAGGTGCTCTTTGGGTTTCTGTGCACACCCAAAGTAATTAATCCCACAGTGCTCCTTGCAGCTGCAGCGTAGCACTGCATTGGGATGATGAGGCCTTCACTTTGCTCCCCCCTGGAAGAAAGCCCAGGCATGCAGGCAGGGGATGTACTTGTAAGGGATCCCTGGTACAGGCAACTGCAGCTTGGAGACTGTGGTGCATGCTGCAGAATGCGCTTATGTTGTAATACAGGCATAGCTACACCTGCATTGCAAAACTGAGGCAAAACTGCCAGGTATTAAAATAATTTGAAGGCTACAGAGTCCGAGAGCTTAGAACTCAAATTTGACTTGAACTCCATGTTTTATCCAGTAAAAACTTTTTTAAAGTGCCCTCATGTTCTGTGGTGGTTTTTGTTTGGTTTGGTTTTTTTTTTTTCTTTTTTAATCCAACCTTCTCCTTTGCCCTGCCACAGATGATGTAACCCAGCACTAGGGCTCAATTTTACAACTGCTTAACTGTATAGGCAGATGGGACCAAAACCACCAGAGAGATTGAAAATAATGGTCTGATAAGTATTTCAGGCTAAACAGCCATAGAATACCTGTGTAGATGCAAGATGCTATGAGTTTAGAAGTCAAAGTAAAGAATTGGATTCCAAAACCAAATTGAAAGATACTTATGCTCTTTGGTAAACAGTATTAGTTAAGTTTTTCTACCACATTATTTTGAGGGTTAGATTAAGAGGTTTTCCTCAGCCTAGAGCACCTGTTATAAGCAATTCGACTGAAATGAGATTTTCAGACTATTGTAATAAAATTAATCTTTTAAAAAATGAAGACAAATGGGAAACTCTTGAGATGACCTAAATGATGTCTAGAATTATGAGAGAGGAATGACAGCAAAGGTAGGACAAAATATTCGCAGTACGAATGATTCAGACATTAGAGACCACGATTTAAATGCAGAGAGATACAGCACACAAAGAGTTCAAGCAGAGAATTTCACTTAGTGCAGTTGCCAAGTAAAGCCATCAAAGCAAATAGCTCAAATGAGTTTAAGCGAGAACGCTGCATGTCTGAGCAGGGAAGGAATCAAAGGATATAGTTACTAAGCAAGAAAATGGGTGTGAGAGGAACATAAAGGGAATGGCTTATTGGGTCAGGTGTCCTTTTCTCTCTCTGGCAGTGCCTCATGTCCTTGTTTCCTAATCTTTCATAAAAGGAGGATTGAAAATAGTCATAAGGAAAAGCCCTACAAAGACTATAATTAAAATGTACTGCAAATGTTTTAATCTGACTGGCTTGTGTTTTGATTTGGGTTTTTTACATTAATTAGAGAGGCTATAAAGGCTGCGACAACCATTTCATCAAAGACAAAGGCTTAAAGAACAGCCCAGGACTGAGTGATTGCTTCTTAATGAAAACATCTTCAATATGTGAACCAAGAAAATTTTGAAATTGTGGGTCTAAAGAAGGAAAAACTACATAGAAGTAAAAGGTGGAACATAAAGACTATGCTTTGGAGAAATTAGCCTAAACCACATGAATCAGAGAGTAAAGTCTCTGTTAGAATTCAATCTACCTGAAGAAATCCTAAACATAGTTTGCAATACTAGATATTGTACAACAGTATATAATTTTTAATTTGCATCCCAAATGAAACTAATTTGCATGTTATAATTATCTATCCAACTGTCTTTTGGGAGATAAAAACAGAGCTATTAACAAAACTTCAATGTATCAGAGTTTCTAGACTAAATAAATTTGCTCTATGATACTGCCTAGCAATCTTTCCTGGAAGTGGCAAAAAGCATAAATATGCTTCATTAAACAAAAAGAACTGGAAACATTTGAGGTTTAAAATATTAGTGCTTAAAGAATATTTTTTATCAACAATCATTTTAATGATTTGCTTTCAGAAATAAAACTGCAGTTTTATTTAATAGCTTGGTTATATATTTCCTTACAATGTTTGGGCTGCTATAAGCCACACTGTTTAGTGCTTACCCACAAAGTGCATTGAAAACAACTTATTAAACCTTGGAATGCCTTCACAAAGGATAAGCTGTGGCCATCAGTACTAAAATCAATGTTTCTCATGTAACCAGGTAGAAGGGGGATATTCTGAAGTGCTGAGGGTTCTAAGAGAGGTCACTCCTTAAGCTGAATCTAACTGGGAGCCAGGATCTATCTTTCAGACCATCAGATCATTTATAATCTTTTAATCACCTATGTTAGCCATACAGACCAGAGGTACAAGATTGGACATAATTGTACAGAAAGGGACTACATGATTTGAGATGAATTTCTGAACTGTAAATAGCTTTTTCTGTCTCTTGTGTTGAGTTTTAGCAGTTGCAGGGATTAGACCACTGGATCGTGTGTCTTCCTTGCTGAACAGCTTTTGTGTGTGTGTGTGCAGGGTATAGTTCCTTTCTGCTTTCAAAGTACTGAATTTCAGAATATTGTTCTTTACTATCTCTAACTTGGAAGAAAGAGATAATCTGAGCCTCAGATAATTATGCAGCTACTCAATTGGGATCAGATGGCACAATCAGACTGACAGACCCAGGATCTCTTTTTTTTTTCCTTTCTTTTCTTTTTTTTTTAAAGAATAGAGTAGTATCTGTAGAAGACATCTACTGTAGAAATCTTTTATCTTAGTGGAGAAAAACTCAAACTGGTTAATAACCAGGATATTTGTGTTGTTTCAGGGTTTTTTTTTTTTCCTGGAAAAGAGAAAAGGTGTCATTTATGGGATCTGCATACAGAAGTTCAAACAAAGCCATGCATGATATGGAGGTGCTGATGTTAACTGCTCTACAGTGAGACAACTTTTAAAGTACATTGCTCTTTATTGAGTCTAGCTAATTTTATGGTTCAGGCTTACTAGAGATGTTCAGAGAAAGGTAGTTTCGGTTTATGGGGATTTTTTGCATTTTGCTTTTCCTCCGGACTGCAAAATTATTCAAGGAAAACAAAGCATCAGGTTTTCCCAACTGGAGCCCCAGTCCACTGGATTGAAAGCCCTCAGTGTTGGTATTAGGAGACTGGACTGTTGAAAAGCAGCACAGGTGAACTGGAAGAAGGTAAAGTAGGACTGACTGATAAGTTACTAGCTTTCCATGCTATCTTTGTGAAAATTAGTGTCTGCAGACTGGTTTGATCTTTATGGCATGATATTCTCTAACAGAAAAATACTGTGAGAAAATACAACCAACTCTAGCATCCAGACAGACTGTGGTGCATCTTGCTGTGGTGATTTAAGACAGTAACTGATGACCCATGCAGGAGAGAAGAAAAGCATACTTGAAGCACTCCAGTCACCGTCTAGTGTAATCACTTAAGCTGCCAGCAATGGTTGTTTGTGCTGGTATGCCAGAATGAAGCAGATGAAACGTGCTCACAGACTCCCTTTTGCCAGCTCTGCTATGAGGGTTTAACCTCCAGCAAATTCATGAGGCAGGCAGCAGAGCAGTGGTAATATCTTAAGTAGCTGCTTTACTGAGCATGAGTGAGAGTCTAGCTCATAGTCAGGCTGTGTGTTTTTGCTGTTGGAAGTATGCAATTCAGTATGCAATAGCTGATGAGCACAGAGCAGAAATATTTTTTTTTTATTAACTTCTTGGTGGGGGAGTAGGATGAGACCACAGTATTTTGCTTATTTTCATTTTGAATTTGAGATAGGTTTGAAACTATGCCTCTACACATACTCTAAATGAGTGATGTACTAATTCCCTGTGTTGCCTAAAAGTGCTCCAATCCACATGATCTGATCTTCTGTAAATATAATTTGTATCAAGAGAACCTTTGAATTTCATATACTTGCGTTAAAAAGTGCAGTGTATTACTCGCTCTTATGTCTCAACAAGCAAGAAATACTGGGTAAAATCTAACAAGGCGCTTTACCACAAAGTAAAAGTAAATATATATTTTTGTCAGTGAATAGATTAATCTTCACAGATTTTTTTTTTTCAAAATAAGCTCTTTAGTTTGAATCCAAAATGCAAATGTACATGAATATATTAGAACATACTTTGCATTCTGTGTGGAAGACTCAAATTTCTTGCACATCTTAATGGATTTGCCTGTAAGTTTAAAATACAGGCCTTCCTCTTTTCATTTGTGTTGTCTTATAATTCCCTTCTCCAGAGTCTGTCTCAAACATATAATGTAAATAAACGTTTTCACTCAGATTGCTAAGGGCAATGCTGAGACATATGCAAGCAGATCTGCTTTGCTAAATGTTGTTACGAATCTTTATGGTGTTACACCTTCAGTCCAAGAAGGCTAGTTGAAGTCATATTGTGTTTCTAATGCTGGTGCCAAAAAATGACAATAACATTAAGGAAAAATACTCTGTCGGTTCACACTGTAAATGTATATGATATCTCTCGAGAAAAGGTCATTTTCATTTCATTGTTCTTCCAAGCTCATATTATTTGCTACTGTTGATAACACTCTAAAGGTATTTTGAATCCCTGTGGCTGCGATTTTCTTTGACAACGCATTCAAAGCTCAGACAAGCTGATTCAATTAAACAAAGATCTGAAACTGTCAACATAGGAAGAAGTTGAAGCATCTTTTTATATAATTAATTGTACATCTGAAGCACACAATGAACCAGCCTGCAATATAGAAATATTCTTTTTTCTTTAATATGATTGTTTAGCTGAGAAGGAAGTTCTGCACAGCTCTGTGAGATTCAGTACATCCAAGAAAATGTAACAAGAAGAGAGGTATTCTATTTAGGTTTGGTCTTTTGGTGGTGTTTTATGCCCAACGGTAAACAACTTTGTTCCTTGTTCTATAAAGATTAGTTGTAGAAATTTGAAATCACCCATAACCATTGGGTCTATAACATTATAACGCAAACTACCTCTCCTGGTTTTGTACTACCACTATAGAGAGGATGGAAGAGCCAAGAGGATAGAAAGAAACAAAAGAAAGGAGATCAAAGAACAAAGTGAAAATATACCTTTCCAAATATACTGAAAACATGCTGTCTTTATTCTCCCCACTGCTATTCAAGATGTGGGATACTACACACTTGAGGATCCGTGGGAGAAATATCACCACTATGATGAGAAATGCTTCTGAAAAACATAGGAACATGATAGACTGTCTGCAGGCTCCAGGCTGTTCACCCATCAATGTTGTCTTCGTCAGCAAGCAGTGTTGGCACATTTGCGGACTGAAACACTGGCACTGAGGACCCAAGACCTGCAGGTTTGGAAGGGTTACTTGAGAGAGGCTCTAGCACTGGACACCTGTCAGCAGCTGCAGCATGGTACACGAGCTCCTGAATCACAGCCTGCAGTTAGTTTAAGCAGCAAGGAATACGGCTTCTGTGCTTAAATATCTCCATGGCATGTGAACCAAACCAACTGGGGGACTTTTTCATGCCCATAGTGCTGCTCCACATGAAAACATTAATGTCCTTTAACAGTGCCCAGTGCTGTAAGGCAAGCTGATGAACCTTGTGGGATAATGTCCCTGTCATTGAGATGGGATATAGGTGTTCAGACTGGGTCACATCAAAGGTCCAGTTAACCTAGTATTTCATCTGTGAAAGTGATCACAGCAGTTGTGCTTCCTTGAGATACCCTTCCATAGACAGAGAACCTTGCATTTCACTGCTTGCAATGCACATTTGTAGCATAAAAGTCTCTAATTGCTTCCTAGACTGCTGTAAGCTCTTGGTATTTACAGTAGCTTGTGGCATTGAATTTCAAAGTTGGAGTGCTGGGTGAAATTGTGACACCTTTTTTATTTTAAACTTGTCATGCAGTGATGATTTCATCTGAAGCTTCCTGGATAAGAACAGTCAACCATCATTTTTACATGCCTTCTCATGGTTGTATAGATCCCTATCATGTTCCCCCTTAGCTGTCTATCTTTTCAAATTAAAAGATCCTAGTCTGTTCATCAGTCTCTTCTTGTACAGAAGCCGATCCATAATACTAATTTACCTTTGACATCCTTCTCTCAATCCTTTTTTTTTGCTCTGTGTCCTTCTTGAATTAGGGAAATCAGACCTGCCCTAAACACTGAAGTTGTGTGAAGATTTGTTTTCTAGTTTGTCCTCTACTAGTTCTGTATGAATTCCCAACATTTGATATGCTTCCTTGACTGCAACTACTCATTCAGCCAATGCTTTCATGGAGATGTTTGTTATAAACCCTGAACTTACTTACTGAATATTAGCAACTGGTTCAGACCCCCTTACTGTATTTGTAAGGTAAGAATTGTTTTTCTACATGGTCAGGTTTTTATATTTATTAAAATTGAACTTCATTGGCCGTTTTATCACCCAGGTGTTCTGTTTAGTGCAACAAAATGCTTGACAATCATTTTCAGTTTTCAGTGCCCTGAAGGGGCAATACCAATAACCTCCTGGCACTTGTTCATGCCACCTTGATCTCAGAAGTCAGAACCTGATTTGAGCCTTACTCATAGAAGGTATTTCATAAATATGGGTTTCCATTGATGTTTCAGTGAACGCTGTGTTAATTATTTCCACTGCTACTTTATACTTTTTCTAAAAAACAATTTGTTAATGTTAGATGTACCATTTTTCTAGACAACCTCTAGTTAGGATGGGACGGGACAGTGCAAACACTATCTTAATATTCTTTCTCTAGAACATATTTTTCTTTATATAAGTTATAATCACATTATCTCCTTTCAAGGCAAACACTTCCAATACTCTTGGCCTTTTGTTCAGAGATGTTTTGGTTTTTTTCACACACAGTTTCTGGCACAGAAAGAAAATGACAAGCTCAGCCACTTTTACTGCATTTTGTCATTGTTATAGCTTCCAGACCAACTTCTTCTGAGTGAGAAATTAGAAGGGCAGAGTCACAGAAATAGCCGCACAAATCAGAGACCTTCAGTTCTGACAGTTCTAGGGGCTGAACTTAATGCACATTGAACTACATCATTAAATGTTGTAAATGGGCATGTCTCCACTGAAAGCAAAAGAGAGATGTATCTGACACCGTAAGACTGTCTGACTCATATTGATGACATGTCAGATGTCACAGGACTCAGCTAGAAAATAGCTTGTCTTGAATATACTTGAGAGAATATGGTAATTTTAACTAAAAATGTAAATTCACTTAAAAATAGCATTGAGAAATGTCAATTTCCAGTTGGTTGTGAGGTAGTTGTCAACTCTGAATCATAAATTAGTATGAAATGGAGACAAACTATCATAGATACATTTTTCTTTTATATGGACACTAGCTATATGGAATGTCAAAGTGTGTGGATTGTGGTTTGCTGGTAAGAAAGGATGTAGTCCTAATAATCCAGGGCATCATGACAGCTCGGTTCTCAGGGCTTTCAGAACACTCTTGATGAATTCCTATGAGTATCAATCACTCTACACCACTGGAAGTTAAGTGTACAGTAACAAAAGAGGTTGCTGTTCAAACTCCATGAAATGATTTAGGTATTCTTGTTTAAATCGCTCTGACTATAAGCGACACATAGAGTGGAAAGAGGTTACATTAATTTATCAGCCAATTAATCTGTCAACAAAAAAGAATTTGGGAAAATCTCATTCCTAATTTGGGGAGCTTTTTTATTTGATTATGTCTCATGTAATAAACATGACCCTGCAGCAATACCTTTCGGTGCCATCAGTCTAACACCTTGTAGAGCCTGAGGGGAGCAACATAAAGAATAAACACATGGTGCCACCAATAATACATTCTAGACATAACAGAAACTAGCTGTAGTCACATGTTCTTAGCCTTCTTTATAAGTGGAGGTCTCTTCTTTTGGTAGGTAGGTAGGTAAGTAGGTGGGTTCCCATTGCTAAAAGGGTAAGGAGGATCTCTGACTCTATGGCTACTGACAACTAGCTACTAAGCAAGTTTGCATTTGTTTGTCTGTTTCCAGGGGCTCCTGTGATACAATTTTATGTATTTGTTTATTTCTGTTGGTTTTTACTGCTTGTCTGCATTACTCTGATGCTGATGTACCTGTGTTCTCTTTATGCTCATGATGTACTAATTTACATTGTAGTTGACATATGTTTATTTCCATTGGGTGTCTGATATTCTCTCCTATTTTGCTGCTAATTTGCATTGTTATTTTCTGAGATTTCTTTCTACCTGTGCTACATTGTCCTGGTAGATTTATCCTGACAATAATTTTCTTGGGCCTTTAAATAAATACATTTCAATATTTCTTTTGATACTATTATGCTTTATTACATGCCTCTGTTTCAAGTAACGCACCTTGGTGGACTGTGAGTAAAAATCTTTTTGGCCTGTTGTATACACCTTTTAAATTCTTATAGAAGGTGACCAAGTCCCCCTTCTGTTGCCATTTGGCTGAGTTATTTATCTCTTTTTATATTTCCTCATAAGTTGGCCTTCCCATTGCCTTAATCATTTTTATTGCTCATATCCCAAAGCCTTCTCAGAGCTGGGTGCAGTTTTACTTTCAATTAGTGTTTACCTTCCCACTTTTTATATTATGCAGTTTGATTGCTTTAGTCTTCTTTTTTTTGCCCACTGTATTACATTGCACCTTCACCCCCAGTCTTCTGAAAATGTGATTAAGTCCTTCCAAATACTTCTCTCTTCATTAGAAGTCTATATTCCAATTTTTTTTCCCTGTAATGTATGAAGTCATCTTTTTCAGACTGAACTTCCTGCCTCTGACCCTTTTTGATTTATCTCTTTGGCCTCCTTGTCGTTTGTAACACCTCACATTAAATAGGGACTGAATGTTTTAATTAACATGCTGTTTACTGCTTCATCCAATTCAATCATAAAAAATGATGGTTAAGATATTAAGGCTATTCTTGACAAAGGGCAAATGTATTTCAACACTAACGTGAAAGACTGAAGCTCAGGAAATGGAATACATTTTAACTGAGAAAAGTAAAGTAAGTGGCTTGCCAAGAGAGGTGGTGAGTCTTTCTTTGTAAACAGAGCGATGAAAACAAAGAAACAAAAAATAGAGGACCTATTGGCAATATAAATCAGAGTTAGAGTGATGTCATACACTATCACCTCTTTTATCTCACAGAAAAGTGAGCTGAAGTAATGAAAGTAATGAACAGTGCAAATGTGAAATATTTACAGTGGTTTCTTGGAAGCCTTGCAGTAATGTCAGGATGGTGGTAAAAAGCATCAAGCAGATTATTTGACAGCTTGGAAAAACCTGGATGTCCATTTAGCATTAGTACTTCTACATTTCTCAGTAGCTAAATCTCAGTACCCACCATATCAGAATATGAGCACCATGAGCACCATATCAGCAATATCAGAACTTATTTCCCTTTTTTCTTTTATCACCATTTTGAATGCTTCTTTCTTTATCATCATCAACCTAAAATATCAGTGTCGCAATAAACCATTCTATTTCCCAGCCTCTATCATCTGGACATTAGTCAAGACATCACTTCTGCTCTCCCTTCTGCCTTTCTAAACTAACATTTTTTTCATCCACTCATATAAATCCAACTTCCCCCACTGCCTTTTTTTTTTTTTTGTCCGTTGCCAATATTGAATTAGGAAAAAATATAAGCTTTTGGGGTTTGGTTGGTTTTGGTAGGACTGAACTAAGGACTTCATAATGGGGAAGAAAAAAGGAGAAAAATATGGCATTGTCCTGGATTCTTCTTGGTTTTGTAATTCTTATTAAAATCTCAGTCACCTTTTTGCCACATTTGCTATACCTCTGCTGATAACTGAAATATAAAAGTTGTCCTTATGGATAATAAACCAATAGCAAAGTGTCTTCCTTGAACTTAAACTAAGTTGTGCTTAGGAAAACTGGAGTGTTCCAGCATTCCCTCAGGTAACATGCTTTCATCATATACAAATGTATGTATATATATATTAATCCTTATATAGAGAGATATATGGATTTATATATACTAAATAATATATAACATATAACGTATATTATGTGTATACATACAGACATACGCATGATGTATGGACTGAAATCTTCCCCATCTTGAGGACAATCTTTTTGTAATTGTGGGCCTTTGGGCAAGACAGATACTCAGCTGATGTAAATTGCTTTGCTTCATCTCTGATCTGATGCCTCCAGAAAAGAGGCAGAGTAGCCAAACAGCACTGGCCAGCAGGTAATGTGTGACACTGATGTATTCCCTGACTGTCCTACATGAAAAGGATTAACCCCCATGAACAACATCAGAGCCACTGGCATCTGCTAGTTTAAAACAGGTTAGACAGGCAAACTACCTTTAAACTACATACACATACCAATGGCTTCTGTGTGATTTTTGATTTCTTTGAAGTTCAGAGCAGTCTCAAAGTTCACGAAACCATTCACACCAATTTTAAGTGAGTTTTTTTTTCTTCGGGCAGAAAAAAAGAAGCAAGAAAAAAAAAAGAAAAAAAGAAAGACCAGAATACAGTTCCTTACTCGTATACTATAGCACTGAAACAAACACATTTTATAAAATGAAAGCCATTCTAAAGAATTCCCTCGAGGAGATAACATCCACACAAGGCAGCTATTACTTGTACTCACAATTGCATCAATCTTTGATCTTTATTGTTACGGTATTATTTCCATTCTGCTGCTATAAAAATGTACCTTGTGGATTTTCCTTAAATAATAAATGTGCCTACCCTAAAACTGCTTGGAAAAAGAGACAGTTGCAGATCAGTGCTGCAAATAAAAGCTAAGGAGCCCCTTTATTTAATTGCATCCAGAAATGACTGTGAGATTGCTATCTTGAGAGAGGAACAAAAATTAAGTTTTCACAATTTCCTTTTTCCACAACAACCTGTACCATGCAGAATAGATTTTATGCCATTTCCTGTTCTTACTACAACTTTCATCCTGAGAATTGGGACTGCAATAGAATTTTAATTTCCAAATACATCATATAAAATATCAGTGGCCTGTACTTTTTGATGTTTCCATTAAGTTGTATTTTATGTCTTGATATATTGATAATTAATTTACCAGAGCACTATAAATGAGGGCAAAATTAGAATGCAGAAGGAGAGAAGTTTTTTCCTATTTGGTGGCTATGTGGTGCTAAATTGTTGACTGGGGTTAAAGCATGACACTTATGTAAAAACTAGGGTAAAAACATTAAGATTAACAAAAAAATGATCAACAATGATACAGGAGAAGAGGAAATTCTTACTGTTCTTACTGCTTACAGCCTACTGCCAAGTAGACACAAGAACGTTTAAACCAAACATCTTTATAAGATACTATATTCAGCTGAAGACTTAATGTCATATTAATTTTAGGAAATAGAAAACCAAAGATCATATGAATGCAAAAACTTGTCATAACTTTTTCCTTCTACATACTTTTCCTACTGTTTCTATAGATTGCTTTGTATTAACAAATGTTTTGCAAGTCTCAAATTTTTTTGTGTATTTCTTAATCTACCTGAACTTAGTAATACTGGGAGAACTGTATATTAACATACCACTTATGTGTTCATTATTCCCTAGATTATGTAATTCACAAAAAAAAAAAAAAAAAAAAAAAAAATTAGGAAAAGGAAAAAGTTATGGCCTTGTAAATTTGGCCTGGGAATTTTCCACGTAAAAAGTAGCATCAGAAAAAGTGTGATTGTGAAGCCATCAATATACAACAGACTGTAACATTTTTTCTCCCAATAAGTTTGGAAAATAAATTAAAAAGATGACTTTAAATATTCACTCTACTACTGGATGCATGGGCAGCATGAAATGCCATAGAAACTTTGATGCAAGCACTTATGGAGCTGCTTATCACATGGAAGATCTTAGTAGTATACAGTCTCAAACATGAAATACAACCAAATCCATAAGCAGCAAAAGTTGGTATGAACTGAGTGCAAGGTTTTGTATTCATTTTCCTCCATTCCACTGCCACGGGAAATACTGACATAAGGAGCTGAGAACAAATTAGACAAATTTCACACTCCCATTACTTCTCCAGAGTCACCTGATTCAATTATGTTATTTGACTTCACTGGGAGGAACATCAAATGACTGAAAGTTGGCTTGTGCTCCCATGCAGCAATGGATGACTCTAGGACAATATGGTTAACAATATCAAGGTGAAAAAATGGGAGGAAAGATAACCTTTTAATGTGAAATATTCTTTTCTCAGGCTTCTTTTTCATGCTGTCCAAAAGGTCACATTTGCCTTGAAAGATCCCTGATATCTAATTTAATATTATATCAGTCTTTTTTCTGTTAATGGAAGAGAGTCAGTATCTGAAGTCTTCAGTATGCCTGTTTTATCACTGTGTAGCTGTTCCAGTAGGAGGTTCTTCATTTATGAGCAAAGAGTAATCTCTGCCAACATGCAGAGAGATAATTTGGGCCTATCTAAGTCTCCAAATGATGATCCAGCTCCATAAAACTAGTGTGAACAGTGTGAGATTCTAACTGCTTTAATAAAGAAGGGAAGTAATTTCCAGCAAAGTCCAAAGGGCTGCCAAACATTGGACAGGCAAAGCTGCAGTGTTTGGCCTACATTATTTTAAATGGTGGGGCACATCTTTTTTCCTCTTCCCAACACTTACCCCCTCTCTCACTGCACTCAAGTGAATAGATCCCTCTTCTTGAACTGGAGCCTGTTATTAGTTTTGGCTCATAACAACCTCTCTCTTAGCAATTCGCTTTGATCTGTGTAGCTCAGACTCATTATCTAGTCATTAAAGTAAATAAACCTGAATCCCTCCCATATTCAGAGTGCAAAACTGCAGGATGTTGCTGTAACATTAGGCATAATGGTACAGAATTATTGCTGTAATATTTCAGTAATGTGCTACAGAGCTGTCACAGTCAGGACAAACCTCCTGACTGAGATGCAGAAAAAGCAAGCAGCAGATCCAAGTTCACCTGTAAATGTTAGAAGGACTTTTTTCTCTTTGAAAGAAGCAAAACTGGAAAAAGCTGAAGTGGCAGACTGGAAGAAAATGTAAAGCTTCTTCTTTTACTTTTTTCATTAAATGTTTGGAAAGTTCATTGACTAAAAGCATATAGGAAAACCAATTAAACTTTAATTACCATATTTTGTATCTATTAAGAGAGCTTACACCTTACATATATTGGATAAAATTTATGACAATAAGTTTCAATCACTACATATTTGGTTTTAGAGCAGACAAGCAGAGGACGTAATTTTTCACTTGAGCTTATTGGTGCAACCTGGAACTGAGCTTGAGAACCTGCACAAGAATTGCAAATAATGTCTATAATAAGTTACATCTGCAAAAATGGAAGTTTCGTTAAAGCCAGGAGGAAAATCTATCCCCTTAAAAAAAAAGAGGTGTATATATCAGTCATAATATGTCCCAATTTATCATGTCATTCTGTGACCCTCTAGATACTCAATGCTTAAATATATCTACGAGGGCATAAAAATACTTGGGTATGTTGATATAATTGCTACCTAAAAATGGATAGCAGTTATATCTCATTTAAAAACTTTTAGCTAGAGTTTTTACAGGCTTCTTTTACCAATCTTTTCGCACTACACCGGTTCATGATCTATCTATACTGTGTTTTGCTTCAGATATGCTACACTATTGATATGCAGTGGTTATGGTTCAGTGTTCATTTTAGAGCTGGATGCATCATCTTTCTGAGCAAGCCTCCTTATAGGCTGCACATCTAATATACACCTAGGAGGTTTGCTTTTCATTTTCTAAAACCTGCCACAGGAACAGCGCTGGATAGTTATGATAGACAGACATGGAAGATAAAGCCTCAGACACTATGTGAAACTCTGTGTGGGGAGATGTTATCTTCCTGTAAGAGACACCTGAGCAGTCCCTCTCTTTTACACTTCAGCAATGCTTCTGTATATCTTGTCATGCTAATAAAGTATCATTGAATGCAATTGACATCACATACAAAGCTGCAAAAGGACAGTGAGGATAAAAACATCACTGCTTGCTTAACTTCATAGCTAGCAGCTTGAAAATGCAGTATTTTAAAGCAGCAGGAAACAGCATACTTTCCAGAAAAAGACAGGTGACATTTACATTCAGAGCAATTTACTGGTAGTCAGAATGCTTTTTTTTTTTTTTTTTTTTGTATGAGGACAAGCTCATAGTCATTCCCTCTGGTGGATATGCCTCTGGTACATTTTCAGTAAAACACTGCAGAGAAGATAAGGGTAAATGAACATCCCATACATTCCCATATATTGTGTTCTTGCCTGTATAGATATGTATATACACACACGAGAACTAGAGTGATGTAAAACAATGCACAAGAAGGAGAACATGATTTTCAAGAAGGATATGAAAGCAACATTTTTAAAGCTTATTATGTGGGAAATTCTGCATGAGAGGACCAATTCCCAAGCAGACTGAAAAGTTCACCTAAAAGTGCAAAAATTGGTTCATAGGAAAGGAAAGTGGTATGTGGTGAGATACTAATGTTTCCTATTCTAACTTACTCTATGATTTGAAACTAGTTTAGAAAGGCTTCTCTTTATTCTCACTTTAATTCCCAACATGCTTTTCTGAGCCTCAAGAGGCTTGAAAAAGTGTGATCTGCTTTGACAAAAATAGCAAGCTACTTCTTCAGGGAGTTTTCTATTTTTTTACCTCCATTTTAATACATTTTGCAAGATATGAATACAATAGCTTAATAAAAAAGCAAAAGCCAATAATCTTTTTCTATTCAAGTAGTGTCACTCATACCTTTAAAAATGAGGAAAAAAACCTAATGATTGAGTTGGAATTCATAGATTCATGTAACAAGAAAAAACATGATAGTATTCACATTTCCTTGCAGATATCCATTAAAAATTAAAACAAAAGACATTTGTCAAATTATATCAAACAACATGCTTTAAATCTTACCATTATGTTAAAAATGATGCTCAGATAAAACACTGGAACTTGATTACTTTGAACAAAACAAATAGCATAACTGAGAGAATTACATTGTACAAGCATGAACTTTTGAGAAGTTGAAAAAAATTTTTTTTAAAAAACAGCCTGAAAAAAGTAGCTGTCCCCAGGCCTTGCTTCAGAGATCTGTTGCAAAGTACACTTTGCTCTGCTACCAATATGGAATCCGACTTTAAGCTTAAATTTTCATACAGCCAAAAGGAAGCTTCCCAGAAAAAAGTAGATCACATGCCTGTACTAACCCTCAAGCATTGCAATGAATACTGCACCTTGTCTCTCTCCCTTGCCCTGAAAAGGAAAAGTGTGGTGATTTACGGTCCTACAGTGAGTGGAGTGGAGTGGAGTGGAGTGGGGAGGAAGAGAGTCCTCTGCAGAAGGAAGCAGCTTCAACTTGCTAGTTTGAACACATCCATGGAGTGTCTGAACTTGATGCTCCACCTTGCCTTTGTTGTGCCTGTCAAAGAAGCAGAATTGGAGACAAGGGATTAGACTGGTTTGAGTCTTCATTTACTTTGATCCAGATTTCAGCCTGTAGCCTGCAATGATTTAATGGCTACTATTTCATCCACGCATTCATTGACAAGTGCATGTGACTTCCTAAATTCCCCTCTAAAAATTCTTATCCAACTACCCCATTTCACAATAGACTAAAGAGGAAATCCTGTAATGTTTAGCCATTCTTTCAGTGTCATCTGTACAGCATCTAGCACAGCAACAGACACTGTATTCAGAACGTGAAAACACAGGTATATCAGCATCAGAGTAATGCAGACAAGCAGTAAAACCCAACAGAAATAAACAAATACATAAAATACATAAAATTCAATCACAGGAGTCACTGGAAACAGACAAATGCAATCTTGCTTAGTAGCTGTCAGTAGCCATAAAGTAAGAGCTCCTCCTTACCCTTTTAGCTTCAAGCCCTTCATTATAAAATTATCTACTTTGATAAAAAACTAAGTATATCACATTGAAATTCCCTGTCAGTTGACTTGATTTCTGAGATAACTGCCCAATAAGCAGCTGTTTACATGTGCTAAATTTTGAAAACATAATTAACAATTTATCATTGTGAAGTCATTTATCAACACATTGTCTTACAATGGCAGTTGCCATTAGATTAAGAAAAATAAAATAAAATATTTTAATAAATTTGTCATTTTTAAGAGACTATAGACCATTTACAGACTTCAATGTGGCAAAATAAGAAATACTGCCAACATATGACATGAATTAAAGAAAAAAGGAATGAAATGGCATTACATTACATTCATCTATTTAAATAATAGAATTACACTGACTTCCCAAATCTGTTTATTGTATTCTTTTCTAGAATACTACTGCTTGTTAGGATTTCATTCTTCATGCTCCTATTAAATTACATATAAATAAGTTAAACAGAAATAGAAGTTTTACCAAATGTTTAATAGGTATAAATATTCCAGTAGATTAATAAATTACATATATATTGCTTATGACCATGACACAGAAGAGTTTAGAATAGTTTTCATAAATTTGCTTATAACATGCATATGCACATGGTTATAATACCTATGATGATGTATCAATGGAAATTTTTTATGCTGACTGCTTGGAATTTATTACAAGCATGATATAACCAATGCATTTCACATATACTTATGTAATATTATAAAGCAGAAGTATTCTTTTTCTATTTATACTCAAAAGCACTGTGATGAATGGAAACAATTTAATTCTTTTCCTGCCAGGTTTCATACTATTGTTATGCATAACTGCTCTTCCACCTCTATAGCCCTGACCTGTTCACATTCTTTTTCACCATTATACAAGAAATATTATGTCTCATATACTCAGGAAGCACTATATCAGTTTCTGAAAGAACTGAGAAACTACAGAGACTAAACTGTCAATAAAATATACAAATTATACACATTCTATATTACCTTTGTGTCAAATACAAACCGTGCTCCTTTTGCCTTACTATGTGAATGCTATCCTTGTTAAAAAACAAGCCAAACAAAAGAAAAAAAAATGGCTATATTGCACAGTGTGAGAATCCTTAACTCTGAACATTTGTCTTGGATGTAGTTCCATAACAGTTTAAACCCACATAAACTGGCACTGCTGCTGCCACCCTTGGACCCTTGTCTCATGCTCTGTACTTTGCCAGCATTAATCATCGTCTGGTCTTACTGTGATTCAGTATAGGCAGTTAAACCAGCAGAAAACCACTCATTGTTTTTTCTTGTAAAGGTTAGAACAAATGAATCTTCAGGCCTGGAGTAATTTTCGGCTTTCTCTGTGCAATCTGAAACCCAAAAAATATCATGACAGAAATTACTTCCTCTACTGCACACCCTCCTTTATTACCTGTTCACTTTTAGTCATCCGTACATATCATCTGGTCTTCCCAACCACAAGTTACTGTGTCTGGGACTACATAGAACAGTCTGGAAATACTTGGTGAAAAATTAAGGTGTATGATCAGCAGTTGAGGTTCTATGCAATTACAGCCCCATGATTCTGCGTATTATATTTGGGGTAGGATTTGTTTTCTCAGGCATAGGTAGCTAGTGCCACCAGGCACATCCTTGTCAGATATTCCTTAAGACACCCATGCAGGTTTGGCAGTTATGACACAGACTTGCGAGAGCCATTACACTGCTCTGAAATATCATGTGGGATGCCATATGAAGTCTAAAATGGTTGAAGACACCAAAGTTCAGCAACCAAATCCTACCACACATGTCTTATTCAATGTGGAGTGTACTTGACAGCTTTGATGAGAATTATGGACCACTCTTCCTCCAATGTCATGGCAATTGCAAACTGTACAATGATGAAAATATCAGCCATTGAGGAAATAGTCTGAAACCAGGAAGTTCAGCATTGACACATAACAGAAGCTGAAAAGAATGACCAGCATAATAATCCACATACAAAAGAGAAATTCTAGCAGTGTTCTAACACTGGATGCTCCCATAATCTCTTCCAGGGATTAGAGGGTATCCAGTACAGGTCTAGGTATGTTGGACAACCCAGATTTAGCTGTACTTCAGAGGGAATAAAATTGAAAATTTGCCACTAAATTTGGCAAAAAATTTGGAAGCCCATTAAACCAAAGGAAGCAGGTACCAAAGACCAGTATGCACAGGTAAGCATATTTAGCTCTGAGTATTGAAACTCATATCATGCAGAGTCAAAATGCAAGCTACTGTTAGTGATGGAAATGAAATGTCTGAAGGCAAGAAACCCAAGAACGCAAAGTAAAAGGAACCAGAGGTATTTGGAAAAAGTCTGAACCATTGCTGGGTTTTACAGAGAACAGTCGGAGAAACAACAGCATAGCATGAAATCACCATGAACAACAAGAGGTAGATCTACATCTCACGATGAAGCAAGGGTGTTACCACTAGGTGGGAGCTGAAGATCAATTCTTTGAAGGATTTTGATGTTAACTAGGCCATACTGATGGCAGTAAAGGCCACACATTCATGGTAAACTGAATTCTAGAAAGCTCTGGACCTACCAAGGAATGTGTCAGCAAATGTTCATACCCATTATTCCACATTAGCAGAACTTGTTAAAAGCAATCTATTGACTTTGAAAAGAGCAACACAGGTTGTAGATGAATGTTAAGGCAAGAGCTGAGAAAAGTTAGTCTGTGTGCACTTAGCTGGAATGGTAAAAACAGTTCTTGCTTCTCAGAAAATAATTCTCTTTAAAAGACAACCCAGTTTTAAAAATGTTCATCAAGAATGAAGCGCTAAAATAGCTATCTAACAGTGTTTGGCTGCATAAGCCTCTACAAGTCTACAGGTCTTATACAAATAACTATATTACTGTGCATTACAGTATCTGAAACTGGACTAGAAACTGGTGCTTAAATAAAATTAATGCTGCCTGTAGTATTCTTGTGATATTACACAGCATCAACAACACGAAGTGATCGCGAAATTCACCAATGTCAGAGTTTAATTCTTTTTCCTATCCCTCACCACCCAAAACTGAACAAAACATAACTCTGTAAGTCATTTGTCCTTTCACTTACAAAAAAGAAAAAGAAATATCAGGCGAATGCTCATTTTCACATCCTTAATGGCATAATATTTCTTTGAAGCTTTAGTAGATGTCATTCAATGTAGTTCTCTCCATCTCTGACATTGGAAATGTACACGACTTACTGTAACTCATTTGTTACTTTTTCACATCCAGTCAGCTGCCCTAATTTCCTTCCTTCCTACTTAAACTGGCATCTCTAAATCCTTAGTATACCCTTTGAGCCAAGATCTGTTTGGAAAGAATAAAGTCCAATATCCTAGTGAGAGCAAAGCCTGTTGTATTTTCCACTTAAAAGCTTCCCTTTGTGTCCCAAGGATCCCGGGTGATCCATACAAAAGTACATTATCTCTTGTCATTGTTTTATCTCCTAGTGTTTCCTTTTAACTCTATGCATTCAGGCTTGATAAGATTGTACAGAAAAGTGGAGGTTCAAATAGTATTTATAAAAATAATAATAGCAATGCAGACTGCAGGAGGTACTTAAACTGATGATGAAATTTTTTTCCTCAGAAACAGATTACAAAGAAACAAAAAGAAAATACCAACATTAGATTAAACACAAGAAAATAAAGGGTGTACAGGTGAGAAATGGGACGGCTCCCCGGTTTACAAGGGACTGTGGGCACAGTGGGAAGGAGCAGCTGTGGGGTCTACAGCATGCAGAATTTGACAGGTAACGCAAAGCCAAAATGCATGCCCCAAAGCACTGCCACCATCCAGGCCAGATTTAAAGTCCTGTTGTGGTAAAATTACTTGGAATTAGAAGTTTAAACATTGAATAGAAAAGTCTCTTTGCACAATAGACTGCTTAAGATATGATTTCATTGCAGCTCCTTTTTTTCCTTGTCACAGCTGAAAGAACTTTGTCAGCATGGGTTGGAAGAGGAGGACTGCAGGGATGAGCCCCAGCTTCAGCAACGTGGCATCATTCTTCTGGGATCCTCACAACCACTGTGAGACATGACAGTCTTCAACGTGCCCGGGACTGCAGAGAGGAACTAAACAGAAAGTGCTGTTTTCCAGAGTCTTGTTTTTGCTTGTTGCCCACAATGTTTTCATTAACAATAGGTGGCTGTCCATTCTGCGGGAGAAGTAAGTCTTGACCAGTTCTTGCTAGAAAACTCAACAGTGACAAAGAACATGTCAACATTTGGCAGCTTTGAGATCCCAGCCAGCTGCATGGCTTCTGATTTATTGTGTAAACTTTAGACATGGATATACTCTTGACAAAACCAGCAATGGCCCTATCAAAGAGATTACAAAAAAGCTAAGCGGTTTGAAATTTGGATCCCACTGTGGTGTTATTACATTAAGTTATATTTGAAGAGTGCTCAGAGCAAGCTAGTTTAAGAGAATAAAAATAGAATAGAAAATAATACTATGACTTCTATAATATTTTTTTATGTGTTAACATTGTGGCATTTAGTTACTGAAACAGTATGTCACAAAAAAAATGATAGGCAGTTATGTAGAGTTTCTTTGTCTTTTTTTTGGAAGATGGAAAAGGTGATGAAATTAACACTAGCTTACAGGGCTGTGACATTGGAGCAAGGGAGAAATTGCAGTGTGTCTGGCTGTCTGAGGTAAGCACATTAGCTGCTGAATGTGTAAATTGCAAAAATAACTTAGAAGCCAAAAGTGAGAACAAATGAGCAAGCAAGTGATCTAATCTCTGTTGGAACACAACACCCATGTGATTTGCAGGGTCCCTTGGAAACAAAGAAGCAGATGAAGCAGGAGGAGCATTTGTGTTATCAGCAATGGAGAAAAATCAATAACAGATACAGTCTGAGTGTCAGCAAAACAAAGGATTTTCCATTCCTCTCTGAAAAACTGACACATTTGAAGCAGGGAAAGCCTAGGGTCTTGTTACAGTAACAGACTCTCTGAGGTCTATGCACTGCCCACACTGAATATTTAGTTACTGTCCTATGTAGTTTTAAGGCTAACTATAAGCTTAACTATAATTCTTATCCTTTTGAGGTAATAGCCTCAAAAGAGAGTTTCTATTTTAGAGACAAAGATGTAAATGTAAGACATTGCCATTTGTGGGGCAAATCAGAGATAGAAGACGTGCTTGTCTTGTAGACCCTGAGAAACTATGAAATCCAGAAATAGGCTTATTTAGGACACAAACTGTTCTTCCTCACACCACAGCAGCCTCTCTGTAAGTGCTGCTGCAATATGAGTTGCAGAGTGTAATTAATTGGATTTCACAGTCTGCTAGAACTGCGGGCAACCAGCACTTTGAGCTGCAGGAAACCCTACCTGCAGACATGGGGCTCCTGAACAGCTCCAAGGAATCACAGTATAAGACCTACCTGTCAGGGAACCTCCAGTTTTAGTGAAAGAGGAAATATGGGAGAACCACAAATAAACTGCTTTTTTAAAAGATTTTGGACTGGAAAGGTGTCTGAGTGCAAGCCAGGTAACCCTCCACATGGGCATAGTTCTTTGAAAGAACGTAAAACTGTTTGTTGGTTTTGTTGGCCCTGGAAGGGCTGGAGGCACTTGCAACTGACTCCTCCTTTTTCATTTTAGGCAGTGGACAACAATCGCATATTTTCACCCTGTATGCAGGTATTTTCTTCTATGTTTGCTCTCTACAAACCTAAAAGAAAATAACAGGCAGAGTGACAGGCTTTAAAAGATAACATTTGCCACACAGTTATCTTTCAGTGATGTCTGAACTCACTACATTTTTCCATGTAATTGGAACCAGAGGTATCTGTGACAATTGACTAGGAAAAAATTGACTAACTGTTGCTGCGTTTGGGTTTGGTTTGTTTTTTTTTTTTTTTAAAGCTGGAAGACTTACAGGTTTACAGCATATTTCCAATTAATGTTTTCTTGTCAAGACTAACAGGCTCAGCTTAAACCTAAGCATCCAGGAAGTAGTATAACCAAGAAATAGAGTTGGTTGTTTGTATAAGAAAGATACTGAAGGAGATGGGAAAGGTACACTCAAGTAGGCAATAGTGAAACAGAAGCTGAGATTAGTTACTGGAAGGCTCTGCAGGGATAAAAAAAACCCCAAACAAGTGCAGCAAATGCTACATTTGCCTTGGCAAGAGTTAAGTGAGTAGCAAAGCTGAGAGATGGAAGTACAACTAGTTGTAGAACCCAGGACAGATTGTTACCAGGACTGATATAAACCCTCTGTGAAGACTTAGAGATTTATAAAAGGCTTCTATAAGTACTGAAGAGGTCAAAAAAACTACTGTCTTATGGAATGGCAAAGAAAATTGGTTTACAGTTTTAGAAAGCATATGGTGTTAGAATAATGACTTACTGTGCTTTACTGCACTGGAACCTGCCATTTTTTGACCCAACCCTGAACTAGAGTAGTATCTTTAATCTGCTTTAGTCATAGTATTTTTGTCTATAAAGTCCTCGACAATCCTATCTTGAAATCCAGGACTGTTTTAACCGTTGTTTTATTGTTTGTACTTTCATAGGATTTGGAAGCTGTTGTTATCTATGGAGATGTGACTGCTTTCAGCGTATGTATAAACAGTGGTAAAAGATGATTGCTGGAGGGTTTGGGGTTTTTTGCAGAATTTACAGTTTAATATTGCATGCTACATTAGAACTCAGGAAAAAATGTCCTTATGCAGTAGCACCTTCCGGATATATCAGAGCATTAAAAGCTACAATTCCCCCTTCCTCAGAGGACAAGGAGAGCCATGATTTTTCAACACCTGTTTTCTTTCAGCTGAGACCAGACTCAAGCCATTCCAAGTGCACTGTAGCTATTTTAGACATCAGCTAGCTTGTGCCTAAAGAATGAAACCTAAGAGAAAAGGTGACTCTCAACTGCGAAAAAGAAAGGTAGGAGTTAAAAGTTTCTCCACTGTTAACCAAGCTGAAAAAAGCACTGTATTTTTTTCCCTGTATGACTAGCTTTTTGTGTCAGAACTTGTCCCACCTTTTGTGTGTTCACACAGTTTCAGGGAACAGCTATCTGTGATACAGAAACACAAGCTTGGCTCTTATTTTCTAATTAAACTTCTTTTATCTGGCCCAAAAGTTGCTTTCAGCACCTTTTTGGCAGGAAACTTTAATTACTATGTCAATCATAGGCACAAATCCAAGATATAAGGTAAACTGGATTCAGATTTAAGTAGCTATGGCTAGGGCATGCTATTGCTTTCTAGCAATGGGATAAAAATTCTAAGCACCACATAGGAAAAAAGAACACCAAATAGGTCCAACAAAAATATAATCATAAGTATCTCCTTGGATACATCCCTGATCTTTGATAAGTAAACCAGGTTACACCCCCAGTTTAAATAGACTGTGTTGTAGATTTTTTTCTCTAAATTGGAAGATGGTTTCCAAAGCTCCGTTGTCAGCTGTACACCCTTGTAAGTGTGAAAGCGATATGAAAAGAAGGCGTTGTAGTAACACTGAAGAAAATGTGCCCACATTTGTTGCTAATTATGCTGGATTATGAGGCTTTCACAGTGATTGTTATTGAGGTCTCAGAAACACCTGCAAACACAAAAGAGAGCTTGAACATTTCCTAGCAGAGTTTACACTCTAAGTTCACTGTCTTCAGGATGACTTCAGTAGATGTACTCATAAATGGTGTAAATCAGTTAAAAGCACCTGAGCTGTAAGACTGCAGTTAACCTTTTTTTCCCCCTTTTTGCTTTCCCATCAGTTCATGCCAGGTGCTTAATGTTAGAGGTTACAGCTATATTAGATCATATCTTGTTTCCTGTATGCATTTTTTTGTCCTTCATCACAAAGTAAGCATTTGATGAAGCTAATAATGCCACAAATAATGTACTGCTGATTCTTGAGAAGATAATTAAAAGAATGGTACAATGACTTTTACAGTTCAAGGAATATCTATGTACCATTGCACCAGCAGTTATAAATCAAATCACCACTTGGCAAGCAAACGTAAAATGGTGAAACATTACATGAACAGGTATTTAATATGTGTGCACTCAGAATATCTGAGAGGCAAACTGAAACATGTTTTTATTACAGTTACGAGAAATAAAAGGTACTTTTAGAGAAAAGACAAAACCCCCACAATGATGTGAGTGAAAAAAAAACCATAAACACAAGAACAATGGGAGAAAAAAAGGTAGGATACTCTGACCTTTTTTTATTTACCTCGTTTCTGTCACTGCTTTACTTCAACATTTTTTTTATTAAATCTTTTCTTTGTGTGTTGTAGTTATACTGGATACATCATCCCTGAACCCATATGTTTCAGAGGCATGATATGGATGCAGGAGGAATGTTATATAGATAACATCTTCAAATTTAAGTTACTAGTTAGGCTACAAAGAAGTCCTAGTAGTCCAGGTAAGGTGGGGCTGAGAAGGGGTTCCCAGGGTTGTGAAGTCAGGTCCTGTTACTGCCCATATCCTCATGCAACAGGTTATAGTTTGCTGAGGGAAATCTTTATAATTATTAGAAAACGCTATAGACTTATTTGTTTATATGGATGATATAAATTTAAAGTAAAATGATCTAAAAATCACAGCTGCTTTGACAAACTTGTATCATGAAATAGGTGATAAAATCTTTTCTTTTTTTTTTTTTTTAGAGCATTATTGAAACTTGGTAGAAGAGGTTTTTTAATGGGTCATCTACTGTACATTATATCAGATGGAAATTCTTATTTCTTATGGTATTTTGAATCCCAAGTATGAAATTCATACTTAACTACCTTGTAGACACATTTAAGACTTAATTATCATACATTTCTAAAGCATTTGTCCATGAAAAGGAGAGGGACAAAATAAGCGCAAAACAGTTTTAATGTAATTTACTGTTATATTTAACTTACATAATTGGAAGAAGTACATAAAGTAGTAACAATATCCATATTGTTCACACACATGAATACACATATTTAGGTATTAAATCTGGACCCAGTCTGAAAAATATTAATATAGTATGAGCTTTTTCTGAGCCAAGCTATATATTATATCTTCTACGTAATTTTCATTCATGAACACGAGCAGGAGATTGGGGAAGCATCAGAAGGAACAAGGTGAGAACAGAACGATCCTCTCCTGGGTACATCACGTTGCCTTATCAGTCTCCTGGTTTAGAACTTCTTGGAGAAAATAATCACATTCAGAATAATCTATGTGGAATTTACTGGAGGTTGAGAAAGGAAGTTTCTAATTGCTATTATAAGCTAAAGTACCTTCCCCTTCTTCCCTTTCCAATCACAGCGCAGCTGCATGTATTGTTTATGTAGGAATACATCCAGGATTAGAACTCCAGCAGATACATCAGTTTATGGAAGGCAGCTGAAGATCTGGCATTAAGTGTCATCTAAAAATTGGGATCAATAAAGCCCTCATACTAAAAAAAAAAAAAAGAAAGAATGAAAAAGCATAACCACACATTTTGACAGTATTGTGCAAAAAACCAAATGGCAAGGAAAAGCTGCTTGAGAGCACATCTTTCATTGATACCCACATTTGTCAATATATCGTATATATCATATAGATTCCCTGGTGGATATATGGTGGTTAAGTATTTGCACTCTCTGCTATAGAAATGGTGAGTGCAGTAAATTATCAGTCAGTTATTGCCACAATGAGGTGGGCTTAAAAGAAAAATGCAGACTCTGTTACATAAGAAATTTGTCTTTCCCCCAAAACAAGCATCCTGCATTCATGAGAGGAAGATGAACGAAAGGGTTCTTGAGAAAGAAAACAGTTTGGATATCATTCTGTAATCAGTAACTATCTTGCAGTTTTGAGAAAAAAAAAAAAAAGGCAGAAAAGAAAAAAATCCAAACAATATAGGTTCAATTGCTTATACTGTTCTGTTAGGATATAACAAACCTTGGAGAAGAGTGTTGGAAATTAGTCTTCTGCAGGGAGTGAAATATGATCATCCTCCTCTGGTGCATATCAAATTTACAAGCTGCTGGAGAGTGAATACTGAAACAAAAGTGTCCAACACTATTGTTCAATAGAGATTTTCTGAAAATGTATAAAGAGAATTAGGAGAATGCCACATATCTAAAGAAGGAAATTGAAATGAATGTGTTTAAACAGCTTCTTGAAAGTGTGAATTTTCAAAGCAGGCACCTTTCTTGGTACAATCTGATTTCACTGTCAACACACTTCTAAGTGGCTTAAAATATATTGACCTTTCCATAAGGTTGAGAAGTCCCTGAAGGATTATGAAAATCTGAATTCTATTTCTTCTGACCAAATGTTTGAGGAACAGGAGGTGGGCAAAAGTCAAAATCCTAGATGTGACATTTATCTCTTGACACTTGTTTTGTGAACGGCTTTGGGAGCTAAATCCAATACTGAATGTCTTATCTCTCCATTTTAGGATGAGTTGAACCAACACATTTAAATTTGGAATGAAAATGTTCTTAGATGAATAAAAATTCTCTATCATCATTACTAGCTGCCCAGCACAATCTAGAATGTTATTTTTCAGTTAAAAATTCATACTGAAGAATAAGATCCTATAGAACAGATTCCCCCTGTGTAGAAGGTCAAGAGTTGTACCAGGGATGGGGGAGAATTTTAGTCACAGCTATAGAAATGAAAAGCAAATAAAAATTCAAATCCTGACAACAATGTTTGATATTTCCTGATAAAAAGAACTATTTTTTTTTTTTTACAAAAGCAAAAAATATGTCTACATTCAGATGTTTCAGAAGCAAGCTTTGTGAGTCCAGGCCATCTCTGAAATGTAAGGTATCATATCTGAAAGTCTGAGAACCTATTACGAATATTCCATATCAAAGAGTTGTAGGATTTTTTTGGGTTTTTTTTAATGGCTACATGAATATTTAGTCCAATGGAAACCAGTATGAGTTTGCTCTTAACTTCTATAGGACCGCATATTTCAATCACATATCACAAATCTTTGCCTTACAGTGCTATTGTCTGAGTGGCTGTTTTGCTCCTGTCTTGCCCTAGCTTTCAGGGCTTAAGTAATACAAGCACTGTGCACAGCCATACAAAATCATTTAAATTTTGAAGGAAGCCACTGAGGTTAGGGGCTCCAGAGTGGAGGATCACACCGGGAGACCCTTCCAAAAGTGGCAAAACAGCAATGGCAAAAGCACAGGGAGGGTGAGGGTACCCCAAGCCCCACCCCAGAGTGGGAAGGAGTGAGCTCCAGCAGCTCTGATTCGGCATGGGTGGGGAGAATAGTGGTGGCGGCCAAACCCCCTCACATACAAGAGCCGCTCACAGGGAACGTGGGGAACAGGGTGTGATGCATCAGAAGGCTGTGGCACGGCTGTTCCTGCAGGTAAGGCAAATTCTCTCTCCCAGCTCAAGAGGTAAGTTCAATAAATTCAGTTGATGAGAGGGAGCCTAGCCATGTCATCCACCCAGTGGAAGGCTATTTCCTCTGCATTAGCCAGAAGGGATGTATCAACCTGATGTTTTCCTGAGCTCCCAGGAAAACACACAGCCATCCAGGTCTCTGGCTGCAGGGAGTGCCACCAGCTTGCACTGGAAACAGATGGCAGTAGAGGGAACAAGCTGTGTAAGGTGTGATCGGGTGGACTACCTCCTTAGCCTGGTGGCAGAGCTAAAAGAGGAAGTAGATAGGCTAAGGAGCATCAGGGAGTCTGAGCAAGAGATAGACTGGTGGAACCATGCTCTGGCCTCCCAGAAACCTGAGCAGGGACATCCACCAAGAAAAGCCTGTGATCAAAGGGATCCATCATCCTTCCCCTACCAGGATGTAGGCAGGGTCTTAAAGGGAAGCAGTGAGTGGAAACAAGTCCACAATCAGGGCAGCATGTGAACCCTTTCCTTGCCCACCACGCCTCCCCAGGTGCCTCTGCACAATAGGTATGAGGCTCTAGATGTGGAGGACCAGTCAGTGAACAATGTGGGTGTCGATCCATCTACACCAGATGAGTTGTCAAGGCCAGAAATACCTACCTCCCATGTTACTACCACCTCCGCAAGGAAGAATAGACAGGTCACAGTGGTAGGAGACTCCCTTCTGAGGGTAACAGAGGATCCAATATGCCAGGCTGACCGTCCTCATAGGGAAGTCTCCCAGGGGCCTGGGTTAGAGATGTCACTAGGAAACTTCCTAGCCTGGTATGGCCCTCAGACTACTAAGCATTACTGCTTTTCCACGTGGGTGGTGACGAAGTTGCAGTATGTAGCCCAAGGGTGATTAAAAGAGACTTCAGTGCCTTGGGATGATAAGTGAGGGAATGTGGGGCACAAGTTATTTTTTCTTCCCTCCTTCTGGTTGTGGGCAGAGACACTGGAAGGAAAAGGCAGATCTAATCTATTAATACATGGCTCCATGGCTGGTGTCACCATCACAGCTTTGGCTATTTTACATGGCACCAGGCTTGCTGGCATCAAATGGGAGCCACCTTTCTCAAAGGGGAAAGAGGGTTTTTGCTCAGGAGCTTGTGGAGTTCATTGACAGGGCTTTAAACTAGATGTGAAGGGTGAGGGGGAACATATCAGGTTTGCCTGTGACAAGCTGTGGGATGATACACAATGGTTAGAGGGATGGCATACTAGTATGGGCCCTCAATCTGTTGCCCAGAGGTGTGCTGGGAACACTGCAGCACAGTCAAAGTCTTGCAGAAATGAGGTGGGAGCTCCTGAAGTATTAAGAGCCAACAAGGAAACTTCTGTAAAACACCTCAAGGAAAACAAGGGGTGTTCCACTAAGAAGGTGACATGGCCAACAGCCCAGATGAAATGCCTCTACATGAACGCACACAGCATGGGAAACAAACAGGAGGAGTTGAAGCTACTGTGCTACTAGAAAGCTATGACCTGATTGACATTATGGAAACTTGATAGGATGAATCCCATAACTGTAATGTGGCTATGGATGGCTACAGGCTGTTCAGAAGGGACAGGTGAGGAAAGAGGGGCGGAGGCATTGCCCTTTACATCAAGAAATCATTACAGTGTGAAGAGCTGTCCCTGAAGAATAGTCACAAGCAGGTCGAAAGCTTATGGGTAAGAATCAGAGACAGAGGCAACAAAGGGAACCTAGTGGCTGGTGTCTACCACAGGCCACTAGATCACTACTGATGAAGCGTTCTTCCTCCAACTCCAGGAGGCTTCATGCTCCCAGGCTCACGTCCTACTGGGGGACTTCAACCACCCCAAAATCTGCTGGAAAAGTAGCACAACAGGCTGTAGGCAATCCAAAAGATTCCTAGAATGCATTGAGGATAACTTCTTAAGCCAGGTAATAGACACCCCTACCTGAGGGGATGCAATACTGGACCTGGTAGTCACCATTGCAAGTGAGCTCGTCAGAGACGTCAAGATCGGAGGCAGCCTGGGCTGCAGTGATCACGCATTGGTGGAGCTCACACTCCTGAAGGATATGGGAAAAGCAAGGAGTATGGTAAGGAACCTAAATTTTAGGAATGCAAAATTCCAGCTCTTCAAATAGTTAATCAATAGGACTCCCCGGGAAACAGTCCTCAGGGACAGGGGAAGAGAATAGAGCTGGCAGATCTTTAAGGATGCATTCCATAGAGCAGTCCCCAGGTGTAAAATCAGGCAAGGAAGGGAAGAGACCTGCTAGTCAAACTAAAGAGCAAGAAAGAGCTGCACAGGCAGTGGAAGCAGGGACAGGCATCCTGGGAAGAGTATAGGGACACTGCCAGGTTGAGTAGGGGTGCTGAATTTGGCAAGGGATACAAAGAATCGGGTGCATTAAGAGGAGTGTGGCCAGCAGGTCGAGGGAGGTTATCCTCCCGCTCTACTCTGCCCTGCTGAGACCCCACCTGGAGTACTGTGTCCAGTTCTGGGCTCCCCCGTTCAAGAAAGATGAGGAACTCCTAGAAAGAGTCCAGAGGAGAGCAACTAGGATGATAAAAGGACTGGAGCATCTCCCCTATGATGGCAGGGTTAGGTTAAAGGTTGGACTCGATGATCTTAAAGGTCTTTTCCAACCAAAGTGATTCTATGATTCTATTCTATGAAAGGCTGAGAGAGTTGGGCTTGTTCAGCCTGAAGAAGAGAAGGCTGAGAGGGGACCTTACCAACACATACAAATATCTTAAGGGTGGAAGTCACGAGGACGGAGCCAGACTCTTCTCAGTGGTGCCCAGCAACAGGACGAGGGGCAATGGGTACTAACTGAAACATAAGGGGTTTCAGTTGAATATGAGGAAAAACTTCTTTACTCTGAGGGTGACAGAACACTGGAACAGGCTGCCCAGGAGGGTTGTGGAGTCTCCTTCTCTGGAGATATTCAAAGCCTGCCTGGACGAAGTCCTGTGTAATATGTTCTAGGAGAATCTGCTTTAGCAAGAAGGTTGTACTAGATGATCTCCCGAGGTCCCTTCCAACCCTTGCGATTCTGTGATTCTGTGAATAACAAGAAGGGCTTCTACAGGTATGTCAGCCAGAAAAAGATGGTTAAAGAAAGTGTACCCCTCCAATGAGCAAGAATGGTTACCTAATGTCAACAGATGGCTGAGGTACTCAGCAACTTTTTTGCCTCACTCTTCACCAGTAACATCTCTCTTCACCCCTCCTGAGTTGATGGACCACAAGATGGGGACCAAGGGGGTAAAACCCTCCCACTGTAAGGGAAAATCAGGTTTGTGACCACCTGAGGAAGCTGAACGCACATAAGTCCATGGGACCTGATAAGATGCATCCCAGAGTCCTGAGGGAATTGGCCGATGTAGTCGCAAAGCCACTCTCCATCATATTTGAAAAGCCATGGCAGTCAAGTGAAGTCCCTGGTGACTGGAAGAAGGGAAATATTGTGCCCATTTTTAAAAAGGGTAGAAAGGAGGACCCTGGGAACTACTGACCTGTCAGCTTCACCTCTGTGCCTGGGAAGATCATGGAACAGATCTTCCTGAAAGATATGTCAAAACATCTGGAAGACAGGGAGGTAATTCGAGACAGCCAACATGACTTCATCAAAGGCAAATCATTCCTGACCAATCTAGTGGCCTTCTACAATGGAGTGACTGCATCAGTGGAGAAGGGAAGAGATATGGATGTGATCTGCCTGGATTTCTGCAGAGCCTTCGACACAGTCCGCCACAACGTCCTTCTCTACAAATTGAGGAGGTATGGATTTGATGGGTGGACTGTTCGGTGGGTAAGGATTTGGTTGGATGGTCGCATCCAGTGAGTAGTGGTCAACGGCTCTATGTCCAAATGGAGACTGGTGACAAGTGGTGTCCCTCAGGGGTCCATATTTGGACAAGTGTTCTTTAGTATTTTCACCAATAATATAGACAGCGAGATTAAGTGCACCCTCAGCAAGTTTGCAGATTACACAAAGCTGAGTGGTGCAGTGTACACGCCAGAAGGAGAGGATGTCATCCAAAGACCCCTGGACAAGCTGGAGAGGTGGGTCTTCAATAAGGCCAAGTGCAAGGTCCTGCACCTGGGTTGGGGCAACCCAGTATCAGTAGAGGCTAGGGGATGAAGGCATTGAGAGCTTCTCTGTGGAGAAGGACTTGGAGATACTAGTGGATGAAAAGCTGGACATGAGCCAACAATGTGCACTTGCAGCCTAGAAGGCCAACCATGTCCTGGGCTGCACCAAAAGAAGCATGACCAGCAGGTTCAAGGAAGGTAATTCTGACCCTGTGTTCTGCCCTGATGTCCCCTTTAACATATGCTGTATATTGCCAGTTTAGCATTATAGATGAAAAGCTGCTTCTAGGGAGCTTTCCTACATCCTTTCCCTGAGATTTTCTGATCTAAAGCTGTTCTGGTAGATTGATTCTACGCACATCTGCCTGACCTGAATTTAAACACGCTTCTAAATATCTGTTTTTATTATATATGGACTGAGCTTTGATAAGCCTGGAGTAATTGTCAGTGTATCAAGCTGACTTTACGCCCAATGTATTTCTGGGGTGTCCATAACCTTGGGAGAAACCCACCTCAAACCTACTTTGGCACAGGGAAGTCCATCAGGCTGTGTTGGCCATGGCACAAGCTGCCCAAAATAAGAGAACCTTCAACTTTCTTTATTCTGCCTGTGGTGCAGGTGGACAATGCAGTTTCCTGGGTCACCTTTGGATGGTAAGCACAATGAGTTTTAGCATACTGGTCTCCTACCGTAAAGCTCTCTGAAGGTGAGGAACTGATATTGCATTTGTATTCCTTGCTTCATTAGGAAGTGATCATTTGTAGTCCCTTGAGTGAAGATTATCTCATGCAATTCTCACAGAAAATACCCTCAGTGATCTGAGGAGAAACCTGTAAGAGGTTTTTGCTTTGTGCTGAATTTTATTCCCTGTGTCCTCACAAAGTTTTTATGAGATATATTGCTAATATGAGAATAAATTTTCAAGGAGTAGATGAGGGAAGAGCTGGTGGGATCATAAATGGCAGCAGTAACTTTGACATGACATATGAGCAGGAGCCACAAACTCTTTCTGTATGGCTACAGTCTGTTCATATAGTCGCTTGGAGAGTATGCTTTCCTTTTTAAAGTATCCCTGAAGAGAATAGGGAAGCTTTGGGAAAGATAGGGAAAATCAAATTTTCATCCCCATATTCCTTTATTCCAAGAATTTCTAAAGGACTTGCCCTTTTGATCCTGCCTGATTAATCTGTCAATTCCTTCAGTGACATTTGGTTACTAAAATGACTTCTACAACACTTATCCAACATGCTCAAAGAAAGCATAAATGGAAAAAGGGAGTTAAGGGTAAAATTTCTGCTCTGTTCCTTCCCTCATGCTGGAGTGTGCTGCTAGATTCTGAAGTTCTTTGATAGTATTCATATTTGTACCAAGGATTGGCCTCTCATCTATACATCTAAGGAGCATTTCTGAATTCTAACCACAACTTCTACATTTCAACAAATGCTTATCCCTGTGGAATACCTGAAATGTAGAAGATGCAAGACTACTGCCTGCTTTGATTCTGACATTGCTATGTTATCAATTCCAAGTGTTTCTCTTTGAGTGTTTTGTTTCCTTTGCTTTTAGAAGTGAAATGTGAGAAGTATTTGGGATTTTTTTTCTGTTTTAGAATGTAAACTCTCACTCAAAACTTTGAAAGAATTGTTGTCAAGCTGTAGCTAAGTTACGCTCTACAGTCTGATGAAATAATCCTTTCTATATCCACAGCTGACATTTGTACAACTTGTGCTCTAGGAAAAGGATTCTTTTCCTGTTTTTCCTGTGTATCTTCTGTGTGGTTTTGATTATATGACACCCTTCTCTTCACTATGCATTTTATCTACCAAGCATAATAAAATAGGATTTGTATTTTACTATATATATTATTAGAGTACATAGTTATGGGAATAAAAGTACTACTATGATACAAATCACAATTACAATAATAATATCCTCACTAGGGTTCATAAATGACAAGCCATTGATTGTTTAAATGTAGTAGGGACCTGCCAATAAATATATAATCAAGCTTATTAAATATCTTTTATTCTTAGGCCACCAGAGACCGAAATCAAACATGATGCACCATGTTAAAATCATTTTCTAAAAATGTAGCTTTTTCAGAGAGTTTCTTAATCAGTCCCTTTATTGCCATCACCAAAAAATTCCACTGCCAGCACAATAATTGTCCCCAGAACAACAGATTAGAACCTTTATTTGAGAATTAGGAAGAGTGTGAGGATTACATGGGGAACTAAAGCACATATATCTATAAAACTAATCCTTTTATGGAAGAACATTATAAAATAATGTTGTCAAAAATACATGGAACTTATTCAGCTTCTGTTAAAAAAAAGAAGTTAAACTAGGCATGAAAGCCCTATTAAAAAATTTACAAAGTCCTACTTTAAGTCCTATTATTAGATACTAAATCCAGGCTAATAATTTACATGACTTCCATGTAATTTTGTATCCAAGTTATTTATTTTTTGTTTCCTATTCTAAGCTTCTGAGAAATTAAATTTTTTTATTCATGTGATTGCTTCAGCATTTTGTGTAAGGATTATGGCCATTAATTTGAACATGTGGGGGTTTTTTGTGTTGATACAAAATGCAATATTCACTTAATCCCAGAAAAAAAATTGCCATATAGGCAAGGAAATGCCATATACAGTAAACGTTTGCCCATCTCCCCTGAAATAAGTTAAATGCCATAGTAGACTGGCTGGCAATATCATGGGACTACTAACAGAACAATATATGCAGGACAGAACAAATTCATTCATCTAGGTTAGATTCTCTACATACCTAGTGGCATTTTTACAGTCAAAGACAAAAGAGAGAATAAGTAATAGCTCTGCACTAGCTGTTATCTGTGCCAAATCCTTATCTGAGGTAGGCTTTTCTATCAAGTCTTCCTTCAAAAGAGGAGCCTTGTTCAGCAACTGCAGAGTCTTCAGGTGGTGATATGATTGCTTCTGATCTCAGTGCTCATGTTTTGCTTCTTAAAATGTCAACATTTTTAATCCTTTTTCTAATTTTTATTAATAAATGTACATTTTATTTTTCAATGCCTGATTCAAATAATTATTTATCTTCAGTTTGAAGATAAATAAAAGTTAAGTTTTTTTCTTGTTTGGTCACTTTACAAGACACTTAGTTTTGTTGTCAGACTGGATAGACTCATACTAATAGAATAGACAAGGCCAGGCCACAGGTACAAGTAGTGGCAAGTGATCATCATAGAGAGGTAAAGCATGAGAAAAATCCCCTGAGGAAGTTTTGGTTCATGCCAGCCAGTGTGCTCAAATACGATGCCCAGGTGGGGTCTGGAAGTATCTTATCCAGTCACTTAATAAAATGCCATGCTGGCTAATAATCTTCTCTAGTGATAGCAATATTTACCACCTCCTTGATTTTTCCCCAAAAGGTGTAAGTAAGGAATTATGGATAGCACATCCTTCTGTTCTACCTCCTTTTGATATTTGAAAATTTTTCAGATTTAATATCCTTCAGGATGCTAAAACTTGTGCCAGAAACCCTGTTCAGGAAAAAACCTCTCTCCCAATCATCTTTAGATAGCAGCTCAGATATTGTTTCAAATTAATTTTTGTGTCCACTTCTGTTTAATGTCTAAAAAATTATTGGAAAACATTATTTGCTATGAAAATCACTACTTGATATATTCCCAGGAAAAAGGAATCTGTATTGAGAATCGTTTCTGACACAGAATTTTTTTCTTTGTTGTTTTTGTTAGAGTCATACCCATACATTGGGGTGCATATCATAATAATGTATATTTACAAAGTAAATTCATCAGATGCGCTGAAGACTTACCTTGTCTTTCATAGCAGACTGAACCTGATCCTGACTCCGAACGCTTCCAGATATTAATATGGATTCTGAAGGGAAGTCTAGCCTTCTAGTTTCACTCTATTATTGTTTCATGTGGCTACCTGTCTTGAATTTATACCCAACTAGCTTTAAAGTCATATGTAAAAATGATTTAATTTCATTTCAGATTTCATTCACATGCTTGGTAAAACATTAGAACATAAAAATGAAAGCATAAATTTTTTGTGTAGAGAGGTTCAAATGCTCTGCTATTTCAGTTCTTGGGTGCTTACTTCACCTGAACTTCACATCAGAGCCTGGAAGTCAAAAATCTAAAAGTCAAAACAAATTCTTTATCCAAATTGGGACTGTAACATATGAAATCTCATGGAATAAGTAGCCCAAGAAAGACAAGGTTCTTAATATGATAATGTCACTGTACAATACTGAGCAGTTAACTCTGACAGTTTTTCTACAGAGACCTCAGCGTGCTTCACCCCATGAAAAACAATGAACAGAAGAATTTTTAAACCACTTCTGAGGAATACAACAAAAACTCATTAAATCCTTTTACACTGAAATGTAAAGAATTAAGCAGAGATTTCACTCCTTTCCTTTTTCCATTCACTGACATATTTTTATACAAAAATCCTTACCCTGTTTGACAGTCTTATAGACGGTATTAATGTCTGTAATTACTATCCTTTCTTGGAAAGAAAAAGAAATATATTGAGAAGGGCTGGAGCAGTTGTTCTTGTTGGAATTCAATCCTATTTCCTGTAAACAAAGAAAGAAACCAAGAGCAAAAGAGAAAAAGGGTTGGAGAAAAAAGAAAAGACAAAACAAAAAAAAAAAGGAGAAACAGCTTCAGCTTTGGTTCTTGATTCTTACATACATGGTTGCTGCTAGAAAAAAAAAAAAAACCAAAACCAAAACCAAAAAAAACCCCAGGCATAGGGTGTGGTTTTATCAGCTACTCCAAGATCTGGCAAACTTGTGTCAATGTCATAGCATTTAAGGCATTGCTTTCAACTTCTTTTTTGGTCACAGGCTCACAGCAGTACTGCAAAAAATCTGTCTTGGCTGGCAAAGTCATCCTGTTTTCAAACAGAAAGCAAGAAACAGAGACAGGAAAGGAACAACTGAATGGAGAAGGAAAAAAAAAAGAAAAATTAGAATGGGTGTAAATCAGAAAAAAATTACAAAAAGAATGAAGTAGTAATTCCAATCACATTGTCTGGGATAACATTGAGGATTTAACCAAGGCAAATATAGGTATCATAATCCTTTGGTGTCCTTTCATCTTATTTCTAAATATTGGAGTAGTGGAGGCTCATGATATTTGGGGACAACTGTTGTGATGCCAGCAGGTGATGGCAGCAAGAGAGAGACATATAGCTGGCACAGTGGCACAGCCCACCTCTTCCTGTGCATTAATTCTCTTCAAATCAGTCAAATTGTGGGTTGTCAAAGGGTTTAAAGAATTGTCCAATCTCCTTCATTACTTTGTTTCTCATTAAAGTCTAAACTTCAGACTGTCTGATTTTGTCCATTGTTTTCTGGTCCCCTCTTTCTCTTATGTACTAATATTGGCCAGTATAAATTGTCCCTGGAACCATGAGACATTAGATTAATTCAGTGGTTTAGGGACTCCAACAATTTTTGTCTTTCAAAAACAACATGATAGGAAAGACTAAATTTGAATTTTTTCCTTGAGGAATTTAGATTATAAAATCATAGAATCATTTGGTTGCAAAAGACCTTTAAGATCATCAAGTCCAACCTAGTAATAGACCTAATATAGACTTAATATAGACCTAAGACAGCTGAAATTAGGACAAGTCCTTCACTTTCAAAGTATTTTACACTGAATAAGACACAGATTTTGCTTTGGTCCTAGAAACTGAAAATTTGTCAATTTCTCCTGAATTTCATATTTTATTAAGATGTTTTGTAGAACTGTACTAAACAATTTCAAAATGGAAATAACTGTTCACTGCAGTAAGGGAATAAAGCAGGAATTTTTTTTTTAAATACAGTCACTAACACATACAGTTACTGCTATATACTTTGTCTTGCTGGTACGGTCCTGTATATTTCTAGTGCAGAAAAAAAATAATAATCCTCCCAAACCTCACAGTGTTTCCAGGACCTAAAGATGAAGTCATTGCAGGGAGTATGTAGGTCACTTGGCATTTTTTCCTTTTTTTATATAAGCATATGTTACTGGTAAATGGTCATTAAAAACCCCACATTATCTCATTGTAGGCACTATTCTTTAAATTATTTTCCATCAGTGAAATCACAGAAGCCTAACATGGAAACATTGCTCTTCAATAATCTACAGAAGACACTGAAAAAGGAAGCAATTTAATACTGTCTTTTCTTAACTCATCCAGGGGTGCCTCCAGTTACAAATAATGTTTATTGTATCATTATGCTATATCACAGCTGCTAATAAAACCTGAGATAAAACTGTAAGGTAAAGTCTACCTCCTGAAATGGTTCATGATCTGAATGAAAACCTGCTTTATAAACACAAGCTGAAAGTGCCAGAAAGGTCTAAGTTGCCTGCTGGAATACTGCTGATTTTGTGGAAAATTGCTGCAAAGAATGAGCTAAAATGAATATGTTCAAAGTAATCTAAGATGCAAATTTAATGTATTGCTCCAGGAACTCTCTACTTGTTTTTCAGTGTGACAGTTCACTGAACTGTACTGAGTGGTAGTCAGAAAATGAACAGATTATTTTAACTTCAAGCAGATCTCAATGGCTGCAACTGGCAAAAAGATGATTCTTAGCAGTTGGAGATAATGTCCTCCTTCCCTGCTTCAGTAAAGCAGCAAGGATTTGGAAAGTAAAAGTAGACCTCACTCTATGTATAAGACATAAACAGAAGTAATGGGGAAAGATTTAATCTAGAAGAAATGCTAAAAAGGATGACTTGCAATAAAACTTTGCTGGTTAATGCTGAAAAAACCCCCTGCATTTCTAAACACAGAAGTTGTGACTTTAAAACATAGAATATAATTGATCTTCCTTTGAAACAACAAAAAGGTGAAATGCATACATTTTCTCATTAATAAAAAATAATGAAATAGTCACATTATGCTTTCATTTTGAAATAGATTCTGATACCTCTACCAGTTTTCAACAGTACTTATGAAGCTGGTGGAAGCAGTAATTGAGTATAGTACTATTTAATGTATGTAAAGACATCATAACAAATCTCATAAAGCACACATCCTAGTGAAAATATATCACTTTCAACAGCTACTATTTATGACTCCAATTATATTGGAAATACAACCTCATTTCATTGACACCATTATGATATACCATCAGTGTTTCTTAAAAAATCTCCAGTTGGAATATTATCAAATCTTAATCTTTTCATTTTACAGTAGCTTGTAATCAAGTAGCATGCTGTTAGGTCAGTTTTGTTCACAGTAGGAGTCACAAAATAACAAAGAACTGGATTTACAGTTAGGAAGGAAAAAATCATCAACAAAGATGGAATCAGTAGAAAAAATGAGAATACACAATACTTAAGTTCGACATTGTGTTTAATCATGGGTACTTTATATTTAAAAGAGGGGGTTTTTGCTTTAAAAGACTGATCTACCTCTGTAGAGAGGTAAAATTTTAAGATTTTTTAGGAAATATTTCATGTGAAGATCACGTCTTATATTTACTTTTAACTTCTAGAGAGTATTCTGCTTATCAGATTCCCCGTGAATCCAGTTTTACAACAAAGAAGAGTTTCTGAACTTCATCAGTTTTGCTGGTCAAAAAAATCTGGCAAATTACTTAACAGTGTCCATGCTTAAAATTCATCAGCTGATTTTCCTACTGTTGACTAAATCCTGTTAAAAAAGATGGAAAAGTCACTGTAGGCTTTCAAGTATATGGAAATGCACTAAGTATCTGTCCTGTATGAGTTTTTTGATGTTGTTGGCAAATACCCTGGAACTGAATAAAAGAGGTACTTAAAGAAGGTGCAACAGAGGAGTGAAGTCTTGCAATAACACTGGGAAAAAAAAAATAGGAGAGAGGATCAGTTACTTCACCTGGAAGGTTTTACCTGCTTTTTTACACTTTGTTTTGGAGTATGATGACTTCACTGGACATTCAGTTTCTGATTGTGCATTCCGGGTAGCAACAGTAACTTAATTGTGCATGCTACCAGCAACACCTGGCCGTTGGTGTTTCACCTTCAACTTAATAACGTGTTTCTAAATTCCATTTAAAAAACTTGTGCTAACTTGAAAGAAAGAAATACAATCTTCTCTTACATATCACTTTTTCTGAACAATTTTTTTCCACTGGAAAATATTCAGGCAAGCAGGGTTTTAGAGTAGGTATATGAAATGCAGTTTGCTATACAAGGGTGGGGGAAGTTCTCCCACAGAGACAATTAAATGAGCCAGACAAGGATCCGGCTGTCATCTTTACAGATAGGACAACATATAAACTCTCACATTTAATTGGTGCGAATGTGACAAGAGAAAACTGAACATAAGGTCTCTAGACAGCCAATAAATCTGGCTTGTGTCTTTCTCTCTCAATCAAAGACAGAAACTGGCTATTTTTATATCTTAGGTTCATGTGCAATTTTTTTTTATATGTGCAAAAGAGGGCAAGAAAGAAATCTTTAACTGGATAAAAATGCCATAAGCTTGCTTGTATTCCTCTAATGCCTAAAATATTCTCCCAATCCAACATCCTTCCGAATGGATCAGAACTGCTGTGATTTTTGTTTGATTTTTAAAGTGTCCTTCTGTTTATTAATTCTAGGTCAGACAAGTGAGAAATTTATCATTCTACAGACATTTCATTATTAATTTTACTCTTGTGTTAGGCACTGTACAGCTCTAAGGTAATGTATGGTCTCTGAAGGAGCATAACATACACAGAGTAGAAGGGGAAATGGAGGCACATACCCAGAGAACAACTTTCCCAAGGTCAAAGAATGGTTGTTACTGACAGACAAAGGAATAAATCCCAGTTGTCCTGCATTACAGGCCAGAACCAGGACACTGAATGTATCATCTCTTTGTCTGATAAGAACATGATAAAACTTAAGGAAGCTTGGGAGCAGAAGAAATGCTGAATTTTTGTTTGTTTCCATGGCTTTGTCTCTTGGCCTTTTACAAACATCTCATACAAATCAAACTTGTGACTAAGAAACACCTGCTGTGTCAATTCCTGTTGATTCATGGTCTGTCCACTCCTATAATGCTCCATGAGAGTGTGTCATATTCCCTATGTTGAGTAGTCAATACGGGGTATCTTCTATAGACATCACAAGATTGCTTCCTTCAGCAAGGGTGACCTTTCCAGCAACCAGTGTGGAGTGGGGTAAAGGATAGAAAATTCAGGGTCACCAACACCATCATGGGAAATAAAATAAATAACCTGTAGAAGTAATACTTTAAGAAATATGTCATATAATGCTCTACATAGCTCTATAATAAAGCCATCTTCAACAAGTTTGGCGTTTTCTCTCTCAGCTTAATACACACCACATGAAACATTTAGTCTAAGAGTCTTTGAAGTTTAGCGGTAATGTAGAAATGGAAGCAAACCATTTTCAGCTCTTCACTTTGAACTTGCTTTCCTAGGTTCAGATTTTAGTGTCCTTCCATTCAAATTTCTCATTTCTTCCCATGGGATAGAGTACCAATGAAAGGAAATGGAAATGGAGGATATGGAAAAAGGGAATTACTCTGGTGATAAAGAGGGAAATCAGAAAAGTTTCTGTTCAGGACGATGTAGGAAATGGCACAAGATACCCTGTGCATAAATTCTGCTAGCAAAATGACCTTTGAATGTGCCTAGATTTCTGGATAGCTCTATTTTAAATATTTCAAAATAAATAAAGGTCAATAATTCATAAAGAATAGAAGCAATTTCTGTTAATCTTCTAGTAATTATTCAGGTATGCGACCTTCCTTTAAAGTGTTTCTGACAATCCTTTCTGTGAGCTAAACAGTACATTTGAAAAATGAGCCTTGGACAAATACAGTAATTTTCATAATATTCTTTTATTCTACATAAACTCCTAATTCATGTGATGAATGGGAAGTTTTGTACTGTTAAAAATCATTATGTGAGTTAATAACTGTGAATACAAACTAATATTTTCCTATTCGATATTCAGATCTACAGCAACCATTCCATGAACTATAAAAACTAGAAGGCAGAACTGCGTTCAAACTAGTAATTGAGCAAACAGAAGTACTGACTTAACTCTTTCACCACTGAAGAGAATTTCAAGCTAAATACTAGTCATACATTGTAGTAAGGACACCTTAATCTATGTTTTCTTTGCTTCCCAGTTAGTATAGAGGTCACTTGACACTAACTTCTGTACCCTTGCAATCCTACTTTGGTTGCTCAGCTCCTGGATAACCATGCAATAACAGATGGAAAAATTGCGTCTTGCTATGGATGGACCAAAACTTTAGCCCCTGTATTCTCTTTAGAATGATGAATGCTCTTGTGAATTAGGCAGATGATCTTAACTTAGATAACCTTCTCAGATGTAATGCAGCAGCTTTCATTCTCCTGCCAGAGGAGGGAGAATATTAAGAAGGCGGTTGCTGCAGTATGATTTTATGATATATTCATCATCATGTCTGGGTGCTATGGAATGGAATTCTTACTGAATATTGATGCACACTTAAAATTTGGTTATCCTTGGAAATGGAAAAAAAATCATTGGAATTTTTACTCACACACTCTCATGCCTTTAAATCAACACCCTCTTATCACATCTGCAGTCTCCTGAAAGAGTGAAATTGCTAGCAAAAAATAGACACAGGATGTTCAAAATAAATGAGAAACAAAAAACAAACAAAAACTTTCAGATCTTTCTCAGCAGGAGGTTGTGTGAAACTAGACTTTTGGCCTAAGTTTCCTAGAACAGAAGAAAAACAGTAAAGGAAGAAAATGTGGTAAAAGATAGAAGTAAGAAAACTAAGAAGCAGTGCTTCAATCCAGTGCTATCGTAGAGGCTGAGAAACAGAAATGAATAGGTTGATATGATTTATACACGGTATTTTTTCATAGATAAGGCATTCTGTGGCAGCACATGCATTATCAATAAGCAGAAAAGTATCTAAAATCCATATTATCTCCACTTCACAGGGAATGTAGTTATGAGGTCTCACTATAAATGTACTTTGGCTTTTCAAGAACTTGTGCTATCATTTACCATTTCTGTGAGTCTTCAGCCTGCTTATTTGTTGTTTGTACCTGCACTTGATAATAAGTGATGACTCTGCCCATATAAATAAATAAGGTTTTACTGTATTTTACTGCTTTTTCTTCCATGCTGTTTCTATTTTAGCTATGATATGTAGATAATTAGAATTTATTCACATTTAATTTTTTTTTTTTTTTACTATCTTTATATTGGTTCTTAAAACACTTTATTAAGTTAAAAAAAAAAAAAAAAAGTCAGAGTAAGATAGAGTATGGACAGGTGAAAATTCTTAATGGATGCCTTGGCCTTGACATTCTGCTCAGCTAAACCGCTACTAAAACTGCAAGTTTTACATTAAAAACAGTGAAGAAAGCTTTGCAGTCCAAGAAATGAAATTGTAATAAGAATGTCTTATAGCTGAGGTGCTGTTTCAGCATGATAAAACGGGTATAATGCAAAAATAAAGCAAAAGCCTTCCAAGAGGAAAAACTTTTTAAAAAATTTTATTCAATCTTCTCATGCTCCATCAAAAGGTAAGATTGACATGCACTTTGACAATTGTATTTTAGGAAGCTAAATTTGCTTCAATAGAATCAAGCTCTAAAAAGAAAAACTAGTTAGAAGCAACAGATACATTCTTTTTTGTAATAGTTTTATTTGGTCACTGTTTGTATAATACCAGTTTTTCAATAAGGACTCTGTGTTACAAGAAAAAAAATGGATGAAAAGAGAGTAAGGTACCTTTACAGGATGGTAGGTCATTAAACTAGGCTCTCCTAGAAACTAACTGCTCTGCACCATTAATACACTATTTCCAGTTTATGTCATTTTGTTCAGAGTTTTGTAAGGTTGACCTCACTGAAACATAAATTTCCTGTTCAGTGGGACTTAAATACAGTGATGGAGGATGGTTTTGAAGACAAATTAAGTCTCAGAACTAGGATTGTCAAAAACCTGAAGAACCAGGTGCTCTGACTGTAAGGTAAAATGTAGATTCCAGCACATGACACAAAATGCAAATTTCAGCCTATTTCTTACCTCCAAAACACACTCTATTGCTTTGGAGTCTCTCAAGTCATGACAGAGCTGTATTCAGAGCACCTCAGAAATATCTGGTCTCACTCAATATACAGGCGTAGCAATAAAGTGAATTAGAGAGTAAAATGGATATTCCTTCTGCAACACCAATGATTTTTAAGCAAACATAAGACACAAGAAACAAGGAATCAACTTTTTACTCAAATGTTATAAATATGAACAGTTGGCTACTTGTCAAGCTGGCCCATAGATCTGTAGGTGAGCTATGGAGACAAGAGGAAGCTAATTAGAAGTTTTGATAATTTCTTGGTTCCTAATTTACTAACAGAGTTATCACTTATCTCTTAAGAAACTAGGCCTAAGAATCTGCAATCTGTTTTGCAATGGAATTGACATTTTTGAAGAAAAATATCCATAATCTGAGACTTCAAAATACTACAAATTCAGACCAGCTTTCTACAATACCTATATTTTTTTGAAAATCCTACCCCTGAGTCATCTGCTTGTATAGAATATACAAAGTGAGAAATGTTTTCCAGTACTGCTGTTTGTACAGAATACTAAATAATTATATTCCCCCAATACTGCAATTAATATTTTATGTTTACTCAACCTAGGGGCTGCTCTAATGCTCCTCACTTAAGTAACATACATTAAGATTTGAGTGACTGAATATATATTGAAAACAAAATAGGGTGAAGCAAAGATCAGGAAAGTGTCATGGTTTCTTTTTTACTTAGAGAAGCTCAGGAAAGTGTCATGGTTTCTTTTTTACTTAGAGAAGCAACAACTTCTTTTAATGTTTTGAAAGGCTGTCAAACTGATATTTTGGTAGCTGATTCATCCACTGACTCCTGGTTTTAACACTTCTTCCACCACCAAAGGCTGAAAATTCCTCATTAACACTACTGTGACAGATCATCATACCAGGTGGTACCACTAAACAATTAAGAATGCGTTCAAAGGCTCTTCTTTATAATTTATTTCATTAAAATCAAAGTTTCCTTTCAGATTATGCAAACCATTGTAATTTCCACTGATGTTCTATTTTGGAAAGTAAAAAATATATGCAACCATTACACAACTGAGAACATTTACAAACAGGCAGAAATATAAAGAGGCATTAGCAGCAGAAAACACAATGTATAATAAAGAGAGCATGTAAGTATTTAATGAGTCAAGTCTTGCTATGAATTAGTGACTAAGTGTATTATTGAGTAAAACAGATACTTCTGCAACACAAATACTTTATGTGCAAACAAAAGACATCAAATACAAGATTTAATCTTTATTCAAATCAATATGAGGCCTGGTCTTAGTCTTAAGTTCAAATATTTTACCAAAGCTATCAATTTTCTGACTTTGAGGTTTATTGTTCCTACAGCTGACAAATAATTGCTACTAAACACAAGATCTATGTGCAGGGTGAGAGGGACTGTGGTTTTATTTTCAGTATCACATATCTCCTTCTCAAAGAGGACTTTTAAAGGCTTTTATGAAATGAATGCTTCATAAAGTGAGAGTGTGAGCATATTCTTACTATTTGGATAGTGTTTGTGGGGACTAGGAATTAGAAAAAGCAGGACTTTAGGAAATATCCATGTTTCATACCTAAGCAAGGAAATTAGGGTTATATAGTGGAATTGATTTTGCAGAAATTTAGATTTATCCACAATGGAGATATCTTTGTTTAAGCATGCTGTCCAAATGTGCTTACAATCAATAGAGACAAAAGCTCATGTAAGCATGGTTTATCTGACCCATTTTAGACACCAACCTTTGGGTAAAACATTTTTTTCTCTAGAAATGTCTGGTTTCTTCCCCAGCTACAAAGAGAGGTTGAATAAACAGTTCAGATACAGTCATCTACTTTGCAGTCATGTAGATAGAAGAATCCACCCACAGTTACGAGGAGCTGCTGAAGGAACTGGGGTTGTTTAGTCTGGAGAAGAGGAGGCTGAAGGGAGACCTTATCGCCCTCTACAACTACCTGACAGGAGGGTGTAGCGAGGTGGGGGTCGGCCTCTTCTCCCTGGTAATGGACGATAGGATGAGGGGGAATGGTTTGAAGTTGTGCCAGGGCAGGTTTAGGCTAGACATTAGGAAAAACTTCTTCACCAAAAGGGTTGTCAGGCTCTGGAATGGGCTGCCTAGGGAGGTGGTCGAGTCCCCATCCCTGGAGGTATTTAAAAGAAGGATAGATGAGGTGCTTAGGGACATGGTTTGGTGGTGGGATGTCAGGGTTAGGTTAAAGGTTGGACTTGATGATAGTAAAGGTCTTTTCCAACCAAAGTGATTCTATGATTCTATGATTCTAAGTTTTGGGTATGATCAAAGAGGGGGGTTTGGGAAGAGGGAAGGTAGAAACATGTCAAGGGCAAATATACAGAGAGAGAGGAGAGTTATTTTAGCTACTACATAGCAGACATGTGGCACAAACCTGTGGGAGCAACATGCCCAGTTGTTGTGTCTTGCTGCCAGTAGCTGTACTGCTCTTGGGACTGAGTTACAGCCTTCACATGGAGCTGCAACCTCCTGTGTAGGTGCCACAACTCTTTCAAGGATCTCTAGAGTGATCATTCACAGAGGGATTTCACAGTGGGAACCAATGAGCATTTGACTCTGGTGCCAAAGTAGGGCTGCTGCAGTAAGACGGCTGCCATGAGCTCGTGGGTGTGCTGCTGCGTATAATGTTGGGCTGACAGCAGGTGTTCAGCAGAAGGCAGCACGTTCTGCTGGCTCATATATATCTTTCTTGGAGGAAAGAATCCTGGAAGAGAGACTGCAAAGGTGGCATGGGTGGATATTTCTACTTCTCAGTCAGAAACAATGGGCCTTTATACAGCGACAGTTAACATCTGTACAAATGAAAAATATGTCAATATATAAGCAGATGTTAAAATTCATATGAAAATCATCCTTCCAAGGTATAAAGCCTCTACATCAGGACTGTATGGCAGAGAACTCAGGAAGAACATGATAGCCACAAAAATCCTAGCTTTCGCCACTCCTCCTCTTCAAAAACCGTATTGGGATCAGTAAAGACCCCCCGGAGTACACCATAATCTAACAGGTCAGGAAGTTCCCTATTTAAATCTATACCCTTAATGCTCCGCTTCTCTAAGAAGTATTTGAGCAAATTATACGCCGCTTGTCTGTTCATACCCTAGTCAGCGCGCTGTTGCAGCCTTTGCAGACTTCGGCGGCGCGTGGCAGGCGGGACAGCCTCTGTAGGTGCTCCCGGGCGCGGGGAAAAAATCCCTTCCGCCTCCTGCGCTGCTTACAGGACCGCTCCAACTTCTCCGTCGACCGTGGCTCTCGGACTCCGCTATCGGGTCGCCGAGGTCCCTGTTCGGGCGCCAATTTGTCGTGCCATTCGCCGAAACGGAGGGAAGAAGCAGTCGCTCAATATGAGTGATCAGCAAACTTCGTTTATTATCATGTGATTACACAACTTATAACAGTCTTAATTAGCTCATACATATTGCAAAAGCTAAGCTCCTTATTGGTTAATAGCGCAACGGTCAAGCTCCGTCTGGATACCCTGTTTTCGTGGATTCTCTGCATACTTTTGTGATTGCAGGTCCCTGTTTCATGACTTATTCTTGTCAACAAGGACAGTTCGTCCTTGTCCCTGATTAGCTCCTAAACTAGCTGTTTTCGATACTTTCTGGGATCCTGCTAAGTTATCATTTCTACATTAACGTGTCCTTGCTCTGCTAGCAATTCCTCCACAGGTTCAAGCTGTTAAATATATCCTGAATGCAACATAGGGTACAGTTTGAATGAGGTCTGTACCTCACATGTGCATTTGGTTTCTGGCACTACCTTTTAGACCAAGTAAAGAAAGATCTCGAACAAGATCCTTGCCAAGTAAAAACTGAGCTGTTATTTTTCTGAAGGTTAAATCCACTTGCAACATGTGCACAATCCATCTTTCTGCTAGTATTAGTTAAGCAAGTACTAGCTGCACCACAAGACCCTGAGCCAGTATTAGAATGGATTTATCAACAGGGGGTTGTTACAGGATTGTAGCAGCAGGGGAAAAAAAATCCTGTGATGACAGTCGGCTTACTACTGAATCATAGAGAAAAAAAACCCCTCTTTTGAGAAATACTTCTTCAGAGAAAGTCGTCTGGAGGAAAAATTCTTCTGGGAAATACATCTTAAGACATCCTTGCCAAAAAATGTTTGATGGAGAAAGAAATGCGAAACAAAAATGTTTTTTACATAAATCTAAGCACAATAGGCATATTGAAAAATAATTTAAGGTGAATAGCCTTAAGAATGCATATTGTATTGAACTCAAAAACTCGGCAAACTAATGAAGTCCTGAGTGATATTATGCATCAAAACTCAATCTGTTATGATTGGCCAACTCATGTGTGCTGCACATCCAGCACATGTGCTTAATTTTTATGTTTAATTTTTCATCACTTAAGTGCATATTTCCCACTTGAAATTTGTTTTCTGGAAACACTGCTTATGATTTGCTGTTTTCACAGTAAAGTACTAATGGCTATGCTTGATGAAATATCTTTAGTAATTAAACACTAAATTGTAAGTAAAACAAATCCATAACTTTCATGTAAATACAGTTTTTGCAAAGACTTACGTATTGGTTAGTGATTATACTGAAACAATGGTCATATAGAAAACAGAATATATCAGATTTTCTTTAAAAAATCAGAAAATTTTACTCAGAAAAACATAGTTTTTAAGTTCTGCATAAACTATTGAGGCTATAGTTTTCGCTTCTGGAAAGAACTGTTGACAGTCAACAACAACACTTGCTTAAATCTCATTAATTTTGAATACCTGATCATATAATACTGTATTAACACAGAAATACTAAATACTATTAATACTAAGAAGAAAAGTCATACAACTAAAAAACTACCAATTGAGTATCAAATTATTAACAAAGTACTGGCAGAATGCCTAATCTACATGACAACCCTGCAGACACTAGTGTCAATAAATGTATTTGAGTTTTATTGGCAGGTACTCACTCATCAAATGGCTATGTCTATGCGTGATATAAAACATTTATAAAAAATTACATTTGCAACCCATAAAGGCTGTTGCATCTCATTCTACATCACTGTTTCTGAAAAATGATCTTTAAATATCACCAACATAAAAGCTTTTGATAATTTTGTTGTTATGAATAACATTATTGTAAATTTTGGCTGTTTACCAGGCATATACAATTTACCATAGCCTTGCAATGGTATTGAACTTTTTATTGGGAAGAAAAAAATAAAATAAAATCATATGTATAAATTTTCTTATATTTCAAAGGGACAGCAGACAATGACAAGTATTATTTACCACTACTATTGTGTCTAGGAGCCTTAGACAAATAGCCTGTTGTGCTAAGCACTGTATAGAGACACAACAAATTACAGCCTCCATCCCAAAGAATTGATAACATCAATAATACATAATATTAAAAGATCAAATGGGAAACAGAAAGAAGAAATATATGGGATTCTTAAAAAAACATCTTACAACAGGCCATCAAATTATTGTAGCTATGTCTCCTGTTTTTTCCTTACAGTCAAGTTTTCATAGATTACATTGTCATTATGCTTTCAAGTAGTAACAAGGACTCATGGAGACATCAGAAGATGAACAGACAAATAAAGTCTTCTAAGGGTCAAACTGCTCATTAAAAATATATTATGAAGAAATTACGCCGCACTTGTATTCAAAAACCTGCAGAAGAGCAACAATATTGACTTTTACCTGACTCTTTCACTGTAAGTAAAATTGCATAATTCCTACATAGTAGGTGATTCTGGATATTAATTTCTGTACATAGCTTAGAACTTTTTTTCTCTAGGCTTTTTCCTCTAAATTAATTTGAGAAGTAGTGATAGTTTTATCATCTTAATCATCTTTTCTTTTTTCTGCAGAAGAGATTCTCCTAACAATTCTTTTTAATCTATCAGCCTTCTCCCCTGCAAAAATATCTGTATATCTTTTCCAAAGCCACCTGGAAAACCAGACACTAGTGGAACTGACCTAAAAGTGAAAAGTCAGTTTCCAGAAATAACTAAAAATATTAGACTTAGTTTCAATTTTCTTGCAATGGTTACATTTTCAACCCATAAATTAATTCCCTTCTCCAATGTCACTCACACTGTTTTATTGAGAAAAAAAATCATTTAATGAAAGACAGGGCTTTTACAGGAAAAATAAAATGTTCAGTGATGATTTGATTACTTTTAATCAATAAGTACTTCTTAATTAAAAAAAAATGTCACTGAAGCTATTATTTTACAAGGAAAAAGGTCTAGAAAGGAATTTTGTTTTCTGGAAAACAAAAATAAGTTAACCAGAATATTGACAACATTTTCAAAAACTTTTACTACTTTTGTGCTGGCATAAATATTTTAGGTAAAAAAAAAAAGAAAAATTAATATAGGGTACTTCTACAAAGTCAGAGTGTGTGCGTGCTTAGTCATGCTAAACTCAGATGACTCTCTTAGTTTGGTGGTTACACTGTCACAAACTCTGAGTGGCCTTCATCTAACAGTATAGAAATTGAGAGATGAAAGAAAGACATGAGGTTTTATTTCTTTCCTGATCCCATCCTCCTTAGGATGCAACAAAACAAAGCTACCTCCTCTCTGGTATTCCAGCTAGGATAGTTATCCTTATGTTTTCATCTCCTGATTCTTACCTTACAGATAGAATTATGGAGGTTAGCCTTTGTAAAGGTCTTTTAGGCTTATTATTGAATAACTTGCATAGGGCAAAGACCAGTAAATTGAAGGTCAGCCGTGCTATGCCCAGCCTCGTGTCATCCTTTCTCTTGGGATTTGCGAGGAGCTAGGGATCATCAAGTGACATCACAAGACCTCTGTATCAACAATAGATTGCCGGAATCTAAGCATCTCCCAAGCATCCATCTGTCAATTTCATCTTAAGAAATCTGTATCAATGCTGTTCAGAAGGGACAGGCAAGGAAGGAGGGGCAGAGGCATTGCCCTTTACATCAAGAAATCATTACAGTGTGAAGAGCCATCCCTGAAGAATAGCCACGAGCAGGTCGAAAGCTTATGGGTAAGAATCAGAGAGAGAGGCAACAAAGGGAACCTAGTGGTTGGTGTCTACTACAGACCACCAGATCAAGAGGAGCTGACTGAAGAAGTGTTCCTCCAACTCTGGGAGGCTTCGCGCTCGCAGGCTCTCATCCTACTGGGGGGCTTTAACCACCTCGACATCTGCTGGAAAACCAACATGGCAGGCTGTAGGCAACCCAGCAGGTTTCTCAAATGCATTGAGGACAACTTCTTAAGCCAGGTAATAGACACTCCTACCCGAGGGGATGTGATACTGGACCTGGTGGTCACCATTGCAAGTGAGCTTGTCAGAGACATCAAGATCGGAGGCAGACTGGGCTGCAGTGACCATGAGGTCCTGAGGGAAATGGGAATAACAAAGAGTATAGTGAGGACCCTAAATTTTAGGAAAGCAAAATTCCAGCTCCTCAAGGAGATAGTCAGAAGGAGTCCCTGGGAAACGGTCCTCAGGGACAGGGGAACAGAACAGAGTTGGCAGATCTTTAAGGATGTGATCCAGAGTGCAAGAGCTCTCAATCCCTAAGTGTAAGAAATCGGGCAAAGAAGGGAAGATACAGGCATGGCTGAGACAATACATGCTGTTCAAACTAAGGACAAAGAGGGAACTGCACAGGCAGTGGAAGCAGGGACAGGCATCCTGGGAAGAGTATAGGGAAGTGGTCCGGTTGTGTAGGAATGGGGTCAGGGAGGCGAAGGCGCAGCTGGAGCTTAACTTGGCTAGGGATGCAAAGAATAATAAAAAGGGATTCTACAGGTATATCAGCCGGAAAAGGAAGGTTAAAGAGAGTGTACCCCCGCTGATAAGCGAGACCGGCAGGCTGGTAACAGCAGATGAGGAGAAGGCTGAGGTACTCAACAACTTTTTTGCCTCAGTCTTCACTGGCAGCCTCTCTCCTCACCCCTCTCGAGTTGATGGATGGCATGAGGAGGCCTGGGAGGGCAAAACCCCTCCTGCTGTAGGAGAAGACCAGGTTCGTGACCACCTGAGGAACCTGAATACACAGAAGTCCATGGGACCTGATGAGATGCATCCCAGAGTCCTGAGGGAA
>NW_009270000.1:4421388-4457606 GCF_000687185.1 Egretta garzetta | reverse complement strand
ATGAGGTTCAACAAGGCCAAGTGCAAGGTCCTGCACCTGGGTTGAGGTAACCCCCGGTATCAATACAGGCTGGGGGAAAAAAGGATTGAGAGCAGCCTTGCTGAGAGGGACTTGGGGGTACTGATGGACGAAAAGCTGGACATGAGCCAGTAATGTGCGCTGGCAGCCCAGAAGGCCAACCATACCCTGGGCTGCATCAAGAGAAGCATGACCAGCAGGTCGAGGGAGGTGATTATGGCCGCTGGCAGCCCAGAAGGCCAACCATACCCTGGGCTGCATCAAGAGAAGCATGACCAGCAGGTCGAGGGAGGTGATTCTGCCCCTCTACTCTGCTCTGCTGAGACCTCACCTAGAGTACTGCGTCCAGCTCTGGAGCCCTCAGCACAAGAAGGACATGGAACTGTTGGAGCGGGTCCAGAGGAGGGCTACAAAAAAGATCCAAGGGCTGGAGCACCTCTCCTATGAGTACAGGCTGAGGGAGTTGGGCTTGTTCAGCCTGGAGAAGAGAAGGCTGTGGGGAGACTTGATTGTGGCCTTTCATTACTTAAAGGGAGCCTACAGGAAAGATGGGGACAATCTTTTTATTAGGGACAGCTGTGACAGGACAAGGGGTAACGGTTTCAAACTGAAACAGTGAAGGTTTAGACTGGATATAAGGAAGAAATTCTTTACAATGAGGGTGGTGAAACACTGGAATGGGTTGCCCAGAGAGGTGGTGGAGGCCCTATCCCTGGAAACATTCAAGACCAGGTTAGATGGGGCTCTGAGCAACCTGATTTAGTTAGCGGTGTCCCTGCTCACTGCAGGAGGGTTGGACTAGATGACCTCTAGGGGTCCCTTCCAACCCAAAACATTCTATGATTCTATGATCAATATATACCAAAAAATAAAATATGCCCTATCATTTCTGTTACATGGAACATAAATATATGTAAGAGGAATTTTCCCAGTATCCTGATTTTTTTACTAAAGTGAAGAGTGGGAAAAAAGGACAAAAAGTATCAGTCTAAATATGGAAGCCATAAATACTTCAAATTATTTCCACATCATTTATTTCCTGGCTTTAGTTATTCTTTCCACTTACCGTGTGTTTTGCAAATTTTTGAAAAAAGGTTTATATATGTTGGAGACCTAGTCCCCTGAAATGCTATGTAGCCCAGGAAACTGTAGTATTTTTAAAAACATGCATACGCACACCCATGCACATATACACACATTTAGATAATTTTACAGTGTGTTCTGCAGTTTATCCGGGGCAAGTCCTGCGTAAACTAGAAATTTACTCTGCAATTCCAGTCAAGTGAAGTTCTTAAAAAAAGAACATCTAACACACAAAAGATCAGCCATAACAACCACAAAGAGTGCTTCTCAGGTTGAGAGAGTGAGTTATGGATATGAGAATGAAAAAAAAGTGTAGAAATTATTGTAATTTGCATTTATGATATGACCGTCTCCAGTACAGATTAAAATCGGAACCCCTACTAACAGTCACTTTCATAAAGCAGCTTGTGGTATCAGGAAAATGTCTTCTCCTCTGATCCCTACCTACTGAAAGAATACGCAGAATACACAGAGCTCTGGATTCAGTGTCAATTAGAGAGCAACTCTCTACAGTTTACCCCTGTAGTAGATGTCAGGCAATGAAAGGTTACCAGCTGGCTTTGGAAAAAAAAAAGAGAATAATATGCTAATAGGGAAATGTGTCTGCTGTTTAGTCTTATTCTATATTTAATGAGATTATTGTAATGTGGTTGCTATCTCAGGCTCATAAGAACACAGAATACCTAAGGAATATCTTCTTCCCAGAAGCTTTTCTTTTCATGGAGGAGGAAATGCTGGCTCTCCATAGAACACCATGTACCCTCTGTAACAATAACACAACTGCCTCAGAGTTTCAGTGTCATCCTGATAAAAGTCTTTAGAATTTGATATTCTGCAGTGGTGCGATGCTGTATAAAGATACTGTGCTGGGAAAACACCACCCTGAAATGAGAGAAAAGAGAAAGAAGCCGAGTAACAAAATTTGGAAGCATTATAGCTTAAAAGGAATTGTTAAAAATGTGAAACATGCCAAGCTTTTTGTTTGTTTCTTAAATGTGTAGAAATTAGAGATGACCTCTCTAAACCACACAATTTTTATTTAATTCATTCTTGGATCTGTTCTCTGATTTACTTCAATTATTTCATGATCCCTAATGTACTTGTGCTGTACACATGGCCATGATAAACCCTAGTTAAAGGCTAACAGCTGAGGCACATCAGATGAATATCCTTGGAATTCAAACTCTGCTACTTGTAAAATCAGAAATTAAATCCTATTCAAAACAACCACAAGTGGATGATCTTGCATTTTTAAAGCTGCAAAACCCAAAGGCTCAGCTTGCTCTTAGTCCCTTTACTGAGATCATTATCTTATCTAATGGCCTGAAATAGCTTTTCATATAGTCAGTCTGGTTCAAGCAGTTATAAAATCCTAACTCTGCTAACACTGCACAAAATTGAAAAAGGCTGGCCCATAAAGAAGCAAATTTCAATTAAATTCCAACAGTGAAGACAGTGTGTTGAGAAGTTTGGAGGCCACTATGGGAAGGTATGGACTCGCTTGCAAGGATAAAACCTAGTCAATAATCTGCCTTCAAATGATAATGTCATGAATGAGAAAGGAAAATAGCTCTTGCATTAAATAATAAACAATACCTATCCTAATACCTACCCTAATGAACAATAACTCCTGAAAGACATTGCCTGAAGTTCTAAATATCCCACCTACATAAATAAATCATCCATTTTTCTTACTATGAATTGATCATCTGTACAATTGCATAAAGTTTCTTTTGCAATAATTACTTTTTTTGTGAACCACAATTTATTACAACTGATTTTTGTAATAGAAGCTGCTGTATGAAGGTAAATCAAGGATTGTTTATGTTGAAGCACAAAATATTGCTCCACTTGAACACAAAATCAGAACAAAGCATCAAGTAACCTGATTTTGTATTACGTGTCATCTGCTGATATATGGAAAATTATGAAAACAATAATGTAATGTTCTGAAGTTCCAGAAATAGTAAGAAGTTGTAAGCAGAACCCTTGCTTCTTAAAGAAGTTTATACATCCTCACGTATCATATTTACAAAATAAAAAGTCAGCAAATGTACTTATTGCCAGCAGTGTGTCAACACTTTACAACTGGACAGTTGCTGAGTAGATACATTTCATAGCTTGAAGGTAGATTAAAATGGTTGCTCTGTGAAATTACTCAGTCATAAAAGTAAATGATTGAAATTACTTGTGGCCTCAAAACTTAGTGAAAGAAGGTGGCTGGGATCATTGAAGGACATTTTAGGATGTTTTGCATGTATTATCTTTTTTTCAGTACTCTATTAAAATTTTTCACAAACATTGTTTTTAATGGAAAACATTGCAACAGTGTATTTACCTTTTTGTCTGCTTTCCATGTCATATGTTGGGATATTGTTTTGTTCTTATTCGTGTGCCCGAAAATGAAAAGGTTTAAGTTTTATCTAAAACCAGAAATATGTTCATTTTGATTGTACTTAGAAAAGTTCTGAAAGAGATGCAGTTTAGTTATGAAATGACCTGTGAACTGGTCTCTCCAGCTGGATTTCAGTTTCTATGATGCAAATCAGTCAGTAGCTTTCATAAGTCATCACTTCTTTTTCAAAGCACAAGTTTTGACACATTATGGGAGGCAAAGTGCAACCACAATGACCAGCCTTGATTCCATCAGCTACCAAAAACAACATTGGGAAAAAAAAAAAAAAAAGTGGATTTCAGTTTAACAAATGTGTGTGGTTTTGTTTGCTTGCATTCAATGAGATGCAAAGTTTTGCAAGAAAAAGAAATCAAGAGGTATCCAGTATATTTCCACTCTTCAATTCAGTGGTGATCAGAATTTGTAGTCATATGGCACTAAATCTTTGTGTGTTTCAGTTCTTGAAGAAATGTCAGAATGGTGAGGTTTATTTTCTAGTCTTACAACATGAGGTTTGCCCAACATTTTGAAATTTTGCTGAGTTTATCTATCTCATTGCTTGATCAGTCTTCCACAGTTTTCTTGTTATGAGTTACTATAAGAGAGAGAATCCCAGTGTGAGTTACATTTCATTGGTGGTTTATAAATTTAATAGATACCTCCTTTTATAATATAGGCATCTAAAAACCACCAAAAATGCATTAACATAACTTAATTGACGTTGCCAAGACTGCTGAAATCAATGGAGAGCTATTTATCTACTCCACCTCTAGTTCCAGTCTGAGAGCTTACAACTACTAGTCCTCACCACTTATGGCCTCTGACCTGCAAAAGCAAATATTCATCTTTCTCCTCAAACCCTCCTAATATTTTTCAATAACAGCATAACCTTTTATTTGGACTAGAGATGCTGTTTCTTTCCCAGATAAGAAATGCAGATATTTACATTATAATCTAGTGAATAAAAAATATTTCCTGATACTGGATTGCAATACAATAGTATTGCTCAAAATCAGAGCTCCTACTGGGCTGTAGGACCATTGTATATTTTTGTATGTAAGCAATTCTGACTTGTTTCCCTTTTGAAATGGAACTCTTGAAAGCTACAGCTGCAACTATGAAAATGCATGAGGAGTTTAGAGTCTTTGTGAGATTTCATTCATCTCCCTTTGACAAGACAGCAAGTTGTTTGTGAAAGACCTACATCAGATGCTTATGTTTATGCTATGCACTCCCATGGTGATAGGTTTCTCATTTTATTTCAAGGTTTAGGTTTTTCTTTCCTTTTACAGTCATCTTGAAGTTCCAATAGAAGGAAATTTTTCCTGTGAATATTCCACTCACTGAAATTTGAAATACAAAGTATGGACTTTTGGGAGCAGTTTGCCTTTTAACCTAGGGCTGGGACATCAGGACAATTATAGACAGTGAATTACAGTTTCAGAGGTAGAAGTGAGATACTGTTGACATGAAAAGGAGGGTCATTCCCTGAAGTGTCTCCCCACAGTCTCAGAGTGGGAGCCAGAAAGGAATAGAAATTGCAGTTCCTGTACAAAGAGAAAGTATTAGATGAATATGCACTATTCTACCCTGCAATCTAGAGATCCCAGCAGCCTGGAGTCCCTGGAAGACTTACGAAAGTGGTACAAGCTAAAAAATATTTTCACGCTTGTTTCTTCATACCTAAAACTCTTGACAATCCCACTGCTTGAGCCACATGCTGATTTCCAAGGCCTAGCACAAAAGCGCACAAGTGACGTTGACCAAGCATAATAAAACACAGAAGACAAGAAAACCAAAGCAATCACAGACACCAGGTAATTATGAAATCAATAAGCAATTTGGTAAGTCTGGGAAAATACTCAGACAACCTTCCAGAATAAAAGCCAACACTTCAGTAAATACATATCTGTATTAAAATAGGTAGTGTGTCAGATCAAATTGGGCAAGCTGATAGAGTTATGTTAATTGTCTTCATTGTATATGAAGATTATTGACTGGTGTCACCAAGTCAAAAATAGTAGAGACAATTGAAAAAAACCAGCCAGGAAACAAAAAGGCATAGACACAATAATGACATTCAGTGAAGTCAGAAAGGGTAAGAATATAATCCTGCACTTAAAGAGCTGCAGAGAAACCCAGTTAAGTCCTCAGTTACATTCAAATCTTTTCTTAGCCTTGCTTGTTTTTGAGTTCTTAAACATGCCTCTAATTTCTCTGTTCCTCCTTTATAACCCAGAGCTCCAGAGCTAAGAGCTTCTAAAGTTGCCCATATACTGTGCCTGTATTTAGAGGGCAAACTGAGGAAGTCCTTTTGCTTAAAGTGCCCTGGCAGGTTAGTCCCGCCCCTTGAAAAGAAAACTTGACTATGAGCTTTGTTTCCTTATTCCAAAAATATTAGAAATGGAATCCATTCTCTAGGAACACAATTTTCCTTGTAAATATGTTGTCAGCTGTTCACAAACAGATGTTTTGTTTTCTTTCTGCATCTTACATACAACTCTTCCCTGCACTAGAGATCTTGGAGTTGTCATATTAAAGTACGACAGGCTAGGAACTGTCCAGATGATATGAAGGCTGTGGAAGCTTTAATTTCTTTTGAGTGCACTGTGAAAGTACCATGAAATCTCCTATTTGAGCCAGCTGTGAAGCTTCCAGAGGTTTCCTCTACAGCAAGTGCTGGGTTAAGATTCAACTAGGCAAAATGCCTGAAGAGATACTGAATAGGTTTGATACAAATTACACTGTCCTGCTGGTTTGAAAGTACACATTACTAGAATCATTAACCATAATCATCCTCAATTACAAGCACTGTAAGCACACATACAGCAGACCAATAAATGAAGCCTTTGTTTGCATGCAATGCCCATAATTTACAAAGATATGGCTACCTCATCCACAGTTTGACACAAAACTGCAATCTCCAACAGAATATTCTAAATTATTCTTAACTTCTGAAATTGATGCATCTTTTATGCCTCTTTTTCTTCTAATTCCCACTAAGATAGTCGGTCTTGTTATGTCTCATTATCCTAGTTCATATGAAAAATGCATTTTCAGTTTTGAGAGGACTCAGGGTACTCTTTATGAATTCCTGTAAGCAGCCAGCAGGGCTCACTACTCCAAAAGTTTTCTCTGAAAGAATCTTTCATTAAGTAACGTTGCTGACATGTTTCCACAGTCAAAACAGCAACTGGAAAATATATATACCATGATAACAACAGAATGAAAAATCTTATTAATAGACTTGTCATCCTTTTTGGGTCAACTCCTATTACAGCCTTCCTACCAGTACTGCATGTGTGCAATGCTTACAGCATGTACGGCTCATGTCCAGATGGAGAACAGAGTTAGAGTAGGTTTAAATAATGTATGATCTATTGTATGGTGCCAGCAAGTAATATTATAGCGGGTGCTATTACAGTAATCTTTACATTGTTTCCTACTACTTTCTCTAATGAAATGACAGTTTCGAGAAAACAATTTGTTATGGTAATGGGAGGTATTAAAAAACCCTCCTGGTTTCACTGGGGTATGTAAATATATCTTTTGTACTTGCATATAATATACATTACTGCAGGGCTGATAGCACTCCCTATTATTAGAGCTGCCAGGTATTTTATAATAGAAGGGCTTATTTTCAGTTGCTCATAGCTTTACAAATTTTACATATTTAGGTTAACATTTCTTATGCTTTGTCTGCCACAAGATCAGAGCATTTTTCCCTATTTGGTGAAAATTTTGCTTAAATGATTTAGTTGCTTCAAGAGAGGGATTAATGATGTTAATTCAGTCAGCTGCCTATCTTAAAGCGTAGGTACTTTCATGTCTCCTCGTGGCTTTTTGAAAACGAGATTTGAAGGTGGTTTGGGGTCAGGTGTACACATTTTGTTATCCCTGTGGAAAATCATCAAAGGTTAGGCAATTTATAAGGTTTTTAAAATTGCAATTTGAACTGAGTTGGAGAAAATTTAAGATTTCAGCAGGTAGCATACTCTGAGGAACCTACACTGACTATGCCAAATAACGACATTCTCCCAAAGCTGAGGTTACAAACTCCTACAGGGCTGGCTCTGACCTTTCCTGAGCTCCAGAATATCTACCTGGCATTCACGATGTGCTGGTGAACAATGCTTTTTACACTATCCAAGATGTGCTGAGTTTGGAGAGCATTGACCCAAGCTCTGATGTGGATAGCTGCTTAGCTACTGTTGTCTGCTCAGATAGAAAGAAGTGGAGGAAGGTGGAGCAGAGACATCGTGTTGCCTCTGAGTGCCAAAGCCATGTAGCGCTGCTGTTTGGAGAGGAGGTCAGCTCTGGTTCTCTCTTTGGCCATGTACATAATCTTCCCACAGTGACAGTCTTCTGTGGATGTGAGCAAGCAATGCTACATAGCATGGCCAGCTCAGTAAGGGAGGTCTCAGTGTGTTGAGGACACAGTGTCATGAGACACATCATGTGTGAGAACACAGGAGCTCCGGTGCAGGGAGCACAGCATCATGGTCAATCTTGTGCTGATTTGTGGGAAGCAGCTCTTGGATCACAGATACTTTACCACCAAACTGCCTAAGAAGGTACAAAGTGAGAGCCAGTGAGGCTCGCCACTCCTGAATTTTTCTCTCAGAGAATCTTTCACTAAGTTATTCTGCACGCCACTCTCACATTAAAAAAAAAAAAAAAAAAAAGAAAATTAAAAAAAAATTCTCTAAGTTCAGTCTGAACTTGTCATTTGGCCATGAGGATCCTCCAGCAGAAACTTACAAACTGGTAGTGCAGGGTTCCTGAGTCTCATGTCACATGTGGGAGTTCTCAGAGTTATTCTTTTTAGGAGGAAGCTATGACAACAAGCAGAAACTAGCTTAGCACGATTTGATATAGTTGGGTGCCTTTTAAATAACTCTTTCCAAAAAGCTTTGGGAACATATTAAAAGACCTTTGGCCATCAGCATAGCTGTTTCTGAATTTAGGAAGTAGTTACTGTAGACAGGAAATTTAAGCTCCACATTCTTTTTAGCTTTGCATCATCACTGAGCAGATTTCAACATAATAATCATGTTATTTATTGCTTGGTCAGAGTTAGGATTAGTTTGGCACGACAGAAGGGATAGCTGAGAGTATAAGATGCAGTTACAAATTACTTCCAGGGGTTTTTTGAAAGTTAATAGTCTTCAAATTGAATCAGGAATACATCATTTGATATTGGGTTGTGAGTGGGGTGATAATATATGGGAGGATTTATTTTCTGAAAAAGATTTGGAGTTACTGTTGTTCTCAACTTCACTGGCTAGTTACTGAATCATTTCTGATTTCACTCCAAACCTGCAGAATATTACATTCTGGAAGTTCAGGATATTCCCAAGGTCAGCAGTAAGCCTGCCTCAGAGCCAAGTTCTTGATCTTTATTCAAACATAGACTAGTTTTTGCTAGTTTGCTAAAAATATCAGGCTTTCCTTTGAAGTATATAAACTCTCCTTTAACTTAACTTTGGTACCTCATGTTGTCTTGTAAATAATATATTAATTCCTCTGGGAATTAAAGAAGAAGACTGTCAGTACTACAGCATGTGTCTAGGTTAAACATTTCACTTATTCCTGAAATAAATCTCTTGTTGTCATAATCTGGTTAGATCATCTCTGTAGTTCTGTTAAGAAAGGCCTTTTGAAATTTAAGGTCTCCACTAGAAATGAACAAAACTGGTGAGACTAAATTACTCTAATATTTTCAAAGGAATTACACTTATTAAGGGAGCCTAACAATTCAATATTCAAAAGAACAACAACAAAATCAACCTGCCAATTCAACAAACATAGCGATGTGTAAGCAAAAGGCACCTAGAATAAACTCTGACTGTCCCTGGGTTACATTAGTAGCTGTGTGGAGTGAACACTCAACTCTTAGCTGTCAGTTTCCCTAAAACTCTCATCTAAGAGTGGTAGTGTCACTCCCCTACCTGCCCCAAATCAGTATTTTTTGGCATTCATATAAAGTACGTAGGTGTGTGGTTTGGAGGCCTTGAGAACCTGCAAAGACCCCAGATGAAGTTTTACGTTGAGAAATATCAGCGGGATCAGTATGGATTCATAGCTAAAGATGATATTTGTCTTTTGACTAACTGTTTAATGTGGTATAGGGAAAACTGTGTTTGTTTTACTAGGCCTTGCATCACAAGATTTGTAATAAGCTTGTTTAAGTTCAGTTGACAGATAAAACTTCTCTCATGACACAGTTGGGAATAGTGTACAAAAAGAGCTATATGATTCTCTTCAAATATTTGCCAAGGACATACAAAAGGACTCCTGTCAAGCTTGTGTGCTTTTTTATTAATGGCTATCATGCCCCTACCAGGCGTTTCTGGAGCTAAAAACTTCCTGTCACACAGCTCAGAAAAATGCCTGGCTGTAGATTTACTGAGAGGGATGGCGTCTTTTGGATGGATCTCCAGGCACCAACAGCTGCAGGTAAAGGGCAAGGAGGCACAGTCATGTTCAAAAGGGAGTGGGTGACATAGTTAAGAGAGGGGCTTAGCTGAACAAACTGGAAAACCAAATACTTAGCTGCACTAAGGGGAAAAGAATCTTTCAAGGAAGCAGGTGCTGGACTGTGCAAATCATGATATCCTTGTGAAACAAAATCCATAATCATGAAGAATGAGTTGCAAAAGGCTCAATATGTTTAAAACCTTTTCTGAAATGCTGTTCTGTAAAATTCTTCACTGTGCAAAACCGAACAAGAAATACTGCTTGCAAAGGCCTTCCCACAATTTTCTAATATTTCCTGCTTTCAAAAACAATGAAAATATCACAAGTACATGACTACTTTTGCTCTTGGATCAAAATGTAGAATTATAGAAGTGTCTGAAGTCAATTTATTTCAATTTTGTCCAATATTTCAATCTCAAAATTGGAGCCAAGTCTCTTGTCAATTTCTAGTTTTTCTGTATTACTTCTATGACATGGGATCTACAAGAACTGATTAGAAGTGTTTAATTCCCAAGAAATTAATTCTTTTTTAAGGTGGCTTTTAAAAAGTAGTAATTAAAAAAAAAAAACCAAAAAAAACAAAAACCAATTTTGTTTTGTTTTTAAAGAAAGTTTAAACCTAAACCTCAAATTAATTATTTAAATGAAGCCTTCTTTTCATAGAATCATAGAATCATTTAGGTTGGAAAAGACCTTTAAGATCATCAAGTCCAACCATTAACCTAACCCTGCCATCTAAAATGATGCCATTTTGAAAATGTTGAAATGAGATTCTAATTATTAGTCAAAGGTCACAAAGTTTTCCAGTGTCCTGTTCTTCATCAGTGAATAGAGCTGTGATACAGCGCTCTAGGGGTCTGTGGGTTGTGATTCCCGGAACTTCAAATCCATGTCTTAAATCCCGGATGACTCAGTGAAAGGAAGATTCCCAGGGTTTCCAGGCTATTTTTTTTGGAAGAAGAATTCTCAGGATTTCTTAACTTCCTGGAAATCCTTGGGTCATAAGCACAGGGAGTTAGAATTGTGGGAGTATTTCAGAGTTGCAGCTTCCCATTTAAGAGCCACCAGACAGTTAAAGTAATGGTTGTGTTTTGCTCCAAGTGCAAGAAACATTCCTTTGCCTGAGAGTTTAACTTTTTCTGAGAAAACCTTTAGCATGGGGAAAAATATGTAACTACCAATCAAAAATGTATTTTTTATTTCTTATGGAAATACGGTTGATTATTTAAAGTAACTGATTCTAATACAGAGATAAAAATCAGGCCTCTTCATTTCTGTTGTCTTACAAACTGTACAGAAAGGATCTCGTTACCTCATGAAAAAGAGGTTCAGAAGTATTCCTAAAAACAATGGTCAATTTTAGCTTCATTAAATTCCTGAAGGAATTTTTGTATCAGAACAAGGGGAAAAAGTGTCCCAGTTAGTGTGTTTTAGAACGTAATCATGTAGACCATGTGATGCTCTCTCCAAGGATATTATAGAGGTCCTATCACTCAAGTTCTTTGCAAATAGAAATCAGGAATCAGGAAAATACATTGTAGGGATAAATTCTGCAAGAGGCAGATGGGAATAATGAAGGCTTCTCCTTTAATACTAATTCTATTACTGGAAAGATAATGCAACAGGAAGAGCAAGTCTTTTAAAGAGAAGTTTTAATGAGGTTGAACATCTGAAAGACATATCCAGATGTACAGACTAAACTGATCACATAGCTATCAAAAGACAAATATGTGTGGGTAGCACAGATTTCCTCCTACTCAGAGGCGTGTTAATTCCATTCAGTCTCCATGCACAGTCTCTGCCAAATATTCTCCATTATTTGCAATCCTTTTCATTTTTAGCCTAATTTTCTATGGATAAACATTATATATTATTATTACTGGCTATGTATGTGTCTTATGTCTGTTCTCCCAATTTCAATAAAATCAGAACAAGCAGAATGTATTGTAAAGTTAATTAATGGTACCAGAAGACATATGAAAATAGACAGGAAGAAAAGAGAAACTCTATTAGTGTCCTATAGACCCAGAGCATACTTACAAGTGCCAGAATCACAATAAAACCTTCAAAGAATTCTCATATCTTCTTAGCCACCTCAAAAAGACAAAAATCTATAGGAAATCACATTCACTAGTTCATATGCTCAAGGAACTATTTGTATTCTTTTGTATTTCTCAGCAAATGGCAAGCTTGCATGCAATTTGCCCTGAGGTTAACATCAAGCATTCCCAGAAATAGATTAGAAAGGAATAATTTTTTTTCAATATGGGTATGATCTGGGATTAGCAAAGAAAGGATCAAGAAGTTAGAAACTTCACTGATTTCTTTCTTTCTGAACTAAACCTATGAATAACCACGTCAAGGGAATTTTCTTCTCCTCTCAGCTACCGTAAAAAAATGTATGACTTATCTAATACCTATTTATTGTCTAAGCCTACAGTGCCCAGTCTCATCTTCTGTTGGCAACTCAATGGTATCCTCAATATATGACATCTAGATAATTAGATCATGCTTATTATTGGCTGCTATGAAACAGACATTCATGACAGATCAGCCCAGATTCCAGCAAGCTTTTCTGGAGCAAACTACAAAGCACACAGACATAATTAAATATTTCTACAAGCAGGTCCATAATTATGACCGTCAGTGAAGACGAAGTCAATCAGCAGCACAGTCACGCTGAATTAGAAGATACAAACAAGTAGAAAAGACACATGAGTTGGCAAAATTTCCTTCTACCAAGACCTAATGTATACTCTGGTGATACCTAACTAATAGATGGGCTAAGTGTACAGCAATCAGCTGGGTTTTATCAATTTGGAGAAAGCAGGAAGGAGCACAAAAGGGGATTTTAAGTTTGCAGTTTAATAACTGGATTTATTAAATGTTCAGCACTTCAAACAAAGATGGAGCAAAGTTCAAACTGACACCACTGAATTAGGAAAGGATCTGAAAAACAAGCTGCACACCCATGATAGGGCTTGAACAACCACCCTATGTTTTTTTGGTTGTCCCTTATAAAGATTTTATACTGGAATTATGGTTGTAGCCCCTCTACCACATCATGGAATGTAATCTGGCTATTACCTGGGCCTGTGTTACCCCTCCACTTATAGAGATGCCTATAACGTACAGCAAGTGTTGAATGCCTTTTACGTAGTTGCTACATCATCATCTTCTCCACCTTCTTTGTTTTTAGTCATAGTAGACACTTAAATGGTCTAAATATTTTTGCACGGTTTTATCTCCTCATGCGTATGTTTGATATGCAATATGTAATCCCAGGTTTCTTTTTCTCTGTACAATTATGACTTCCGTCTCTTACTCAAGACTCTAAAAGTCTTAATCTCATTTTGCCCAAAAGAGATATTGCTTGTAATCTTATGCTCAATCTATTTTTTAGCAGAATAAAATTTCTGTAAATACATTGATCCTTTCTGGCTTTTAGTCTCATTTGCCACTTGGCAAATGAAGTCATTTGACATGGCTATTGACACCTTAGACTTCCCATATTCACTGAGCCATCCTTTCCTGGCAGTGAGAGGTTCTGTCATTTTGAAAGGATTACGTTGCATTATAATTCAGTGTCAGTGTATCCAAAACTATAGAAACTTCTAAGTGACGGATCTCTGCAAATCTCCTTTTTTTTCCATTTTATATTGTCACATTGTCAATCAAGACAGTATAGACTCTTCTGGTACATAGGAACCTGCCTCTGAAACCCAAAAGCAAAAAGCAGAGGTTTAAAAATGTATACACTGGTTGTATGACATAATTTTCTAGAAAATTCACCATGGCACTGTATAGTCATTGAGGCTCATTTGCTGCTTGAGAAATTATAGTAGAGGAGTTATGTGAGAATCCACGCTTCTCAAAAGCTATAGTTTATAAGTCAGAGATTGTGGTTATTTCCCTATCTTTGAAGAAAAAAATAGCTATGAGATCAAAATAAATAACATTGCCAAAGACATTGGGAGTACTAAAAAGAAGGTGATGATGAAGTCTTGCATTTGTGTCTGAATGAGCCAGGTCTTGGGACATATTGCTCCTATGGAAGAGGATTACACCTAAAAAGTAAGTTTCCCCTGTACACCTCATGCTTTTTAAGTCACAGATAATTTTACCTTTCTGTGTCTGTGAGATTTATGATGACCCTGTAAATCATAACAGACTGAGTTTCTTCTACATGCGGTGGCTCACAGGAGTCAGCAGTTCAGCTCACTGATTTGGCAAATCCCAAAAGAGTCCTCTGTTACAAAATAAGCAACTGGTAGGAGGGTAGTATGTGCCCCGTGAGACCAACCACCATATAATGTATATTTTCCCATTGCATGCTGTTTTGATCTTTTGACCTTTTCCTCAGTGAATTGCACCTCTTTCAAAACTCCCCTGCAAGTGACAGAGAATTGCTGTCAGAAAGTGACCCTCTTCCCCTTTCTATAAATGTAAAGCTCCCTCTGTCCTCCAATAAGAGTAAGGCTTGACCTCTCTCTCTTCTGATACAGTGTTGTGGTGTTTGGGTTTTCTTTTCTTTTTTGGGGGGGTTGGTGCAGGGGGGAGGGAAGAAGAAAGAAAAGAAAAAAATAAACTTTGATCAATGGACCTGAGTAACACCTAGATCAGAACTGGTCTCGGGGTGTTTTGTCTAAATTAAGTCTTTTTTTTTTTTTTCTCTCCAAACATAAGACTTTACATAAACCACAAGAAATCAACAAGACGGAATGTTTCCATATTACACTGAATCATTTGTAGAGTTAGTTTCCAGTATTCCTTTCATACCAGAGGAACTTTCCAGGTTATTCCCTTCAACACTTATTTATGTGGGTAGGCAAGTTATTAACTCATTTATAATTTGTGAGGAACCCTTCGTTCTGTTTCTTTTAGTTGCCTGGGTGTAATATTTATTTTTGCATCTATAATTTATTATTATTAAATTTAAACCAAAGTATTACTTATTATTTAGTATTGTTTTAAAAGTAAAAAAATTCCAGATCATTAATGTTTATTTTCTTTCCTGAAGAAAATGACTAGCAAGAATAACATTGGGCTATTTTATTCTGGTACTTTCCTTCTGAGACAGAAGAGAATTTTACATGAGAAGAACTTACCTGAAGTTTTTGGTGGTCGTGGGTTTTTTGAGTCGCTCTTAGGTTCTCAAACAATTTCAGGGGAAAATATCTGACCTTTTATTTTATTGGACTTTGTTAAATAATATTGATTCTATACATGCCACATCAGGTTAAGATGCTTCTTCTATCTACCTATCTTGGTCTAAATAATGTTTGCATCTGGGGAGCCTGAAAAGGCACCATTTTTCAAAAGACTTAAAGAAAAAGTTTTGAAAAAAAAAAAATTTAACAGGTATTTAGAACAAACAGGCAAAACCCCTTGAACTTCATTAGTGGGAGTGTTAATTATTTGCAGGACCTGTTTTTTTAAAGAAAAATATCAATTCTGAAAGTGAACACATTTGTGGAAGAGAGGGCAAAAAATATTAATGTGGCAGATTTCATGCTTGGAAAAAAATTCAAAGGTAAAGATTAAAAATCAATGAAACATTCTTCTTTTCATATTTTCTAAGTTAAAAATTCCATAATTTTAAAATCTGTAGTAATCTCTCTCATTACACAATAAAATAATTCTAATGAGAATGTTAGTAAACAGAAGTTGAAATTTCAGCTAAATTCTTTGAAAAGATAGACAACAAATATTTCAATCCATATGATCTTCTTTCATGTAAAATAAATAAACTACACATATTTTTAAATATGGTGAGAATACCCATTTCCTGATCCTATAATATTTTTTACTACCATCTCACTAGAAACAAAAATCTGCCCCCTCCTCTGACTTGCAAAACTGCACAATCCTTTTGCTTAACTTGTCAGACTGAGGGTAAAACAAATGATTGAGGTGATGAAATCTTGGAAATTAAGAAATAATACATTATGGTATGGTATGGCATGGCACGGCATGGCATGGCATGGTACGATATGTTATGTTACACTATGGTTGTCCCATAATAACTGACTCCAGCCAGTACCTTCCTGGGGTAGAAGCTACTTTTAGTGCTAATTATAAAACAGGTTCTGTAGTTAAAGTCCTGTACTTAGGACACTAGCCTCAGGCTTGATTTGAAATTCCTTGGCAAGACTTTGCATTTAAGCCTTTTAAGCTTGTATGTTTCAGACGTAACTTTGATATTTCAGGTCTTTGTCTCTAAAATTGTGAAAACAGCACTTCCCAATCTCAAAGAAGCCTCTAATAATAGAATATTGTTTGACAAATGTAAGTGTAGGTTATATACTTCTGTAAGTTACATTTCAGCTTCTGACAGATTCTTTCAAGCACAATGTCTAGCACTCTCTAATGCTGAAGAGTCTGGCTACACGTGTCCCCTGCATACCTGCACAGGGAAAGACAGACAGCTCCTGCATAGGAAGGTTAATTGCATGGTAGGCACTAATTCATTCACCTACACTCTCTTTTTCCTCTGAACAACTCTGTTGTTCTACGTGTCAATCGACATGTAGGAAGCCTTTATGGCTTGAGCGACTGGGTATTTCTGGCAGTTAGATCCCATTATTATTAGATTTAGAAGCAGGGCTTATGCTGGGGTTCTTTATTGTTGGTTTCTCTTTTGGGTTTTATTCATTCTTTATCACAGGAGGACTATGTTCTTTGTTTCTTGTATATTGCTGCTTTGATTAATGCCCCCCCCAATCCTATATGGATTAAGAGTAAAGCATCTTGCTGTCATCTGGGCCTGCAGTTACAGAAATACTCAGCCAAACCTGAAAGTTTTTTTCATCTTCTTGTACAATGTACATAAACACCTTCTTACCAAATACATTTTCTGATATTCAGCCTCTTCCTTCTCAGTGTGAGAGTGCCAAATAGAGAGCTACTCTTTACTCCTGCACTGCAGTTATAGGACTACACTGAAATGCAACACTATTGAGGAACAATTTAATATATTAAAAGGCCAAATGTACATTTGTATTAGATTTTATCTTTGATAAAATATTCTTGAAGTGATAAATACTTGCTTAACACGGGTAATTCTATGCCTCCTTCAGCTCATTTTGACAGTTGTGTCACTGTTGAGCAGATTGCCGTCAGATACTACTTTTTGTGAAAGTCTCAAATATATTTTAGTAGCTTTTTTCTTGAATACGCTATTTCCTTTACATTAGAGAGGTTCAAATTTTTGTAGAAATGTCATCATAAAACTGAAATTATTAATTCCATCAGACAAATTTCACAGTCTTTGTAAAAATAGATTGTTCCAGGTATTTACTTGTGTTTTTAAATGCAGAATCTGATTTGAATTTCACTTCCATGGACATTAGCTCTAACCCTTCCTAATCTGATCTTTTTTTGTGGATATTAACATCTGTTGCAGTGTTATTTTTTCATTACTACCAGGATCAAAATTAGTCAGTTTTAAAAACATTAATTTAAAATATGTTAAATACATTTGTAATCAACTATTTTTTTCTGGTAAATAATCTGAAAATAATAAACAGATTGAGATTGTTTACCAGTTCTTCTAAGTACAGATTTACTAAATATAACATGAAAGTATGCACTGTATAGCCATCATGTGGCTCAACAAAACATTCAATGCATTACACAATGTTCCCAAGGTGTGGATATTTCAAAAAAATGTTATGTTTTTGCTTACGGGAAATTTTATCTTTTGAGAGATGCAGGCACTAAAAAATTCTTTAAAATACAATATTTGCAGCATGTTGAAAACATAAAATATATTAAATTAAGCAGAAAGGAACAGTCCTCTGGAGAAAAAGACCCAATCAGTTCCAAGTCAAACTCATCCTCATGCCTCTAGAATTTAATTATCAAACATTTTGAAGACCAGCCTGACTGAAATGGTGCACGTTATAAAGGGCAGTCAGATCTGGGGTCTGGTGAGTAATGTCTGAAAATAAACTCCATAACTTCGTGTATGAAGAAGTCTTATGCCGCACAAGGAAGCAGATGTGACTTCTGAGTGCTATCCAATTTTTTTACTGCTAAGGGTGTAACTGAATGCAGAAATTAACCTTGCATGATTTCATACTCATAAAAAATAGTAGAGGTATTTTGCATCAATTAAAAATGAACTGACTCTTTGATTTATGTTGTTAAATGAAATATAACAAATTATTATTATTCATAGGTTGAAAAAGAGGCCTTGTCTTGACATGTGTAAACAGAAACTTCAGTAAAAGTCCAGAGGGGTCTTATTAATTTCCCTGAGCCTGATTAGGAATTCAGTATAGAAAAGGAAAGTCTGAGAAGTGATATCACTATGTCATACAAACCAAGGAAATGTTTTAAATCCTTCAAACGGAATGTATCCACCTTGCATTTAATGTACAGAAGAGGGTGGAGAGAAAATTAACCTTAGAAAACAACCTCTTCACACATCTTATTCCTCATATCCATTATATTACTGAGTTTAACATTATCTTTACTGATCTGGGGAAATTCTTGTGGCCATCTTAATGAAAAAATCTGCCCAACAAGCACTAATGATAAAAATGACACACCACAATCTGGGATTTATTTCTAAATAACTGTGCCATGTGAAATGGTTATTGACACTCAGTTTCTTCTTACTGCCATTCTGCTAGATACCAATTCCTGCCCGGCTCTGTGAACGGCCTGGAGAGAGTGCTCCTTAAAACACATCATTTGAGAAGGGGTAGCTCAAATTACCTTCACTGCCTGGTGAGCTGTGGTAGAGCAGCTGGAAGTATCAAAACCCAGAGGTAGCGCACAGAGCTGGATCTGGAAAAGGACATCTGGTAATGGCCTACAGCTGTGTCAGGAGTAGGACAGAAAATAACTGAAATTAATGTGATCTTATTTCAAAATCAGTTGCGGGTAAATAAAAGTACAGAAACATTAAGTCCATTAGGAGGCTTTGAAAATATTGCCATGTGAAATTTAAAGAGGCTTTGGAAAAGATGAGATTTAGTAAAAGTCCCTCAATTTGGAATTAATTATGAAGAGGTATGCTATTTTCTTCGTCTGCTTGTGATTCTCTGTGATGTACATTTAAAAGCAAGGAAAATTTCAAATTAAACTAAAGAAGTGGGTATTCAACTGGGATGGACTTGTCTGTGAGTTGAGGGCAGGGGAGGATTCAACTCAGTTTTAGACACTGAAACTGACTTTATGCATTTGTGCGATGGGAGCTCAGCTGAGGTATTGAGTACTATAGCAGAGTACCCCCTGCTGTTCTAGAAAAAACACCTCTGCTGTCATCTCAGATGGCACTAACCAGCCATGTGTGGCAAATTATTTTTCTCCTTTTGTAGTACAGGCAATGGGGTCTAGAATACCTGCATTTTATTTTTGCCTATGTTCTTCAGTAGAATGTCTCTTAAGATTTGATCAACTTCATTTAAACAGACTGCAATGAGAATTTAGGTACCTGGTTACAGCATCTTATGCCACCTTGAAAGTCTGTCTTCATGTTTATATGAGATTGAAAAAATAAAGTAAATTATCCACATCACAAATTAACTTAACTCCTATAAAAATCCCCCCCAAAATAATTAGACATTTATAAAGACAATGAAGTATCCACAATTTCATCACATATAAAATTAAAATATCTGTAATACCCATGAAATTACCCACAGAAGCTGATTTCTGAAGTCATTACTTTGGGAAAAACTCTTACCCAATTGCATGTTTCAGTTGTGTTCCTTGAATTTCCTGTTTTGCAGCACCTGCCGAAGGGGAAGAGAGAGATATCCATAGAAAGTTCATTAATAAATTCCACTTTCTCCAGTGGAAAAATTCCACTGCTACAAACATGGCATCATCTTCTAAGCTTACCTTGAAAATGTATGAATAATTAGTAACCTGTGGTGATAAAAATAGTTGAATCCCTGACTAGTAGTGTTTCCCTGTACCACATAACTGTACTGTAGATATTATGTTGCTCTTCCTCAAGGTGTGTAAGAGCAAGCAAGGAATTTTTCTTTCCTGCAGTAGGATATTTTTTTTCTGGGGGTTTCCCCAGGGTGCTTTATGACTCCGCATGAATCCCACTTATGGTGCAATTGATCCCAGAGGAGGTAATGTAACAAATGCTCTAAAATAAAAAAAAGGTGTGCATTTCACATTTAATGCCACAGAGTCATATATTCAGGAGTTAATATAAAATGGTACCCATTTCACTCTCACAGAGTTTTGATTAAACCTTTTTTTTGGTCTGTGCTAATGTTAGGTTGGCGGTAGCTGAATAGTATCAAATTTATTTTCATCATGCTTTGTCTGTGAAGGTGCGATATATGTAATTGAAAGCTTGACCATCTTTTTGTTATAGGAAGACTAAGCTCATCCATCAGTGCCAGAAGCAGGAAGTTGGTGTCATACATCAAGTGTCATTTAGCAGATGCACATCATTCACAGAGATCAATTATTATAATATTTATTTTAAACGGCACAGGTTGGAACCAAGAAAGTGAGACATCCATCTTTATCAGTTACATACCTTTAATTCCTAACAGTGTTAACTGCAAATTTGGTGGCACAGTCAGCCACACTCTAAATTTTGTACAAGTAATAATTTTTAATTTCATTTAGACATATCCCAATTTATCTTCATCGTTCGTGTCTTAGAATTCAATAAATTCTTGTTTTATGAAACCAGTCAGAAACTCCTTGTGAATAACCCACAATAACAGCAAGCTGTTGTTAAGCAAGAGGTGACTGTATTAGCTCACTGTCACTGCTAATGCACAAGTTAAAAAAAGAGGTCGAAAAGGTATTAATTTTCCTAACCCTTCCCTACCTCTGCACAGGCTGGACTTTAGGTCTTTCCACTCTCAGTGATCCTCACTGTAATGATAATCCATATATTGGAAACATGACAGAAAACATAAAAGCATCTCTAATACAAGCTAAAATTTGCAGTAATTTTCTGATCAATTAATTTTCTTTTTATACACTCATAATTTCCCCAACCAACCCTACTCCAACCATTCCCTTCCACCCACTCTTCTCTCCCCAAGCTTGTCCTCCTTTGCTAGTGGAAATCCTGAAATTTAATGTCAGGGAGCCTGCTGCTAGCTTTGATGTTAATAATTTACGCAAATTGACAACAGATATAATCACTTTTTAAGTGTTATCAAGAACAGCTGCTGTGAAGAAATTCAGTGTGTAAGATGGGGATGGGGAGGAGGGGCTGCTGGTAGAAAGGGAAGGTTGGGTTATTATACATGCACAACATGCACAGTCATACCCCAGGATACAGTGAAATATTCTCTGTCCTGCATTTATGCACTAAAAGACAGCTAGAAAAGAAGTAGCTATCACCCCACTGAAAAAACTGATAACACACAAATTTAAGAAATGAAAGCTCAAATTCCCGGTCATAGAAGAATAGACTGGATGTAAAAAAAAATGTCAGCAGATCCCACTGAAGTCAGAATTTAACCTATCTAAAGAAGAGGACAGAATTAAAATGAACACAAAAGTTGCAATTTTTTATATACTATGCTCTTGTCAATGTGTTCTCATATAGTGTAGGTGGGGGGGGATGTGTGAGTGCATGAACACATATGCCTGCGAGTATAACTGATGTTCAGCAGAGGAAGTGTGGAGCCTCTTACCCCCGTGTTGTGTGTGAAAAAGGTGCTCCTAACTGCAGGGAAGCTGAGGGAAGCTTTCTCAGTACCCACCTTTAGGAGCATGAGGAATGAGAACTGGCAGAAAGACTCTCCCAGAGGTGCCTCACCCCGCAGTGTGAGGCAGAGTCAGAGCCAAAAGCAAAAAAAAGGAAATGTCCATCACCAGGCACAGATTTCATGTCCCTCAGCACTGGCTCATTTAAGTAGCTGGTGCTTGACAGACTGAGGGGACAAAAATCCAGGCTCTGTTTATTCCCAACACTTAATTCCTATTGACCTTACTGGGATGACATCTTGTGGGACTATGGAGCTGGTAACTCAAGTCATCTCTTTGGCTGTGTGAAAGGGTGTCAAGCTCACTGGAAAGAGGAAAACAGAGAAACGTGCGTAAAGGAGTTTCCCTCCTTGGGTCTTTCCCTTGGCAGTAGTTGAAGACGGCAGGCAAAGCCCAAGGACACAGTACAGCCCCACACTACTCCTCACTCAAGCAGTATGTGAAGGCTTAGGCAAGGCTTCAAATATTTCATAATGACATTTAGCAAAGATTATCTATTGAAAGTCCCAGGAAAACTACGTTAGCAGGGGAATTTTCAGCCAAATCTTACATGAAGCATGAGTTGTGTTGGATTTGGCAGACCTTTCTAGAAACCCTGAAAAATGCTGAGGACTAACTTTGCCAGCGTTTTGAATCCAGGGTTACAAACCTAGAACGCAGTACATCGCTATATTTCTGGCAGTAATTTGGAAAGTTGTGTTTGACATTTTAACATACATTCCAATGAGAAAGTTCAGTTTTCTGGGGTTTTACAAGCAGTAAGCAACATGATACTCTTGGGGGCCATTGAACCCTGTCTTGGATTTTAATATCCATTAAGTGATTACTGGAGAGAATAGGATACTCAGAGCAGCTGCGGCAGCATTCACCTGTGAACTGGGCCCTTTCCAACTATGGGGAATAACAGATTAGAAAAGGAGGTCTTATAAGAATGACATAATAATATTTTTTTAAAAAAGACTACAGAAAAGGAAGCTATAAACTGGCTGCAGTTCGGGACTGCTGAACTCTTAGAGTTTTAAAGTTTGTTTACCTTTTACCCTTTTTATCTAAAACAACCAAGAAAAAGCAAAGTAAATACTAAATACTTGTATTTGATGATTTAATTCTACCTGAAGTTAGCTGAATAGTCTTGAGAAAAATGAAACCTCTACAAATAATTAAGAAAACTTCAATTTCTATTTGAGTTTTAATAAAAGAAGGTTTTTTTTCACAATGCAAAGAGGTCCGAGTAGCGTGGGCTATTGCCCACATTTCATTAACAGGTCATCTTTTCCTCCTTTTTAAAACATTTTAGTTGCCTTTCCCTGGCTATTGACTGTCACTGTATCATCTTTCTTACTTCCATCAAATAAGAAGGTCATATTGTGACATTCTGTCTCCAACTGACATTAATTTTTTTCCATAAGCAAGCTTCAAAATAGTTTTCAAAAGTGTTATTCAAGAACCATGTGCATGCATCTGTGTATTTGTAAAATCTCAAACAAAACACTCAACTACCCACACTTCTTGTCCAGTGGATGGAGGGAACAAATATATGATAGATGTTACTCACCCTGATCAAAGCAGTACTGAAAGCTTTCTGATATTACAATGATGAGCATGCTCTAACAACCTACAGAGGACAGATAAATGCTCCTTTAGTTCGTGAAAGAAAACAGCATCTTGACATCTCAGGAAACAGCTCAGAACAGCAAAGCCTCCTCGCAGTAAAATAACAAGCTAGCAAAATACATAACAGTTAAGCACAGATTTTACTTCCTCCTTGATTAAATAATGTAAGCTTTTCTTCTAGAATTCAAGTGAGGACTTGGCTGACCAGCTGGTCATGGATAAATTACAAATAGGTAATTAACCACTTGATGGCAAAACCCAATGAATAGTACATTTTACCATTTCATAATGCAGTTGATTGCCTATAGAAGAAAACAACAGAAGTGATATTGTACCTGTATAGGATTTGCTCAACCAGTTCTTACCTGTTGAAAAAAAATTAAGTAACCTTAGTCAAAATGTTACCACTTTTCAAAACCATTCAAAACTCTATTCTGCCAAAATGATATGGATTCTTCACAAGATTTTTTGTCTTGATTAGACCAGAAACTTTATTAAAATTGATTTTAGAGAATAATATTGTGGTATTGTTTTGACATGTTTGCTGGATGCCAAAAGTTCCAGATGACTATTACTGGGTCATAGAGTAATGAAATTTTGTTCTGAATAGGCCCTACATGACAAAGGAAGATCAAATTTGTAATTACAGCTGGAACATCTGCAATGAACCTTATACATGAACAAACATGCACAAATGGATGTGTAAATGATCTTTTCTGAACACAAACCATTAATTTCAGTCACATGGAAATAGACACTAACACAATATTGTGTTGAGCATCTGAATATGGTAATATGATTTTTTGCTGGCAGATGAATTATGTCTACTTCAAAATGCATTTTGTAGGTAACAAATTGTTGTTTTCTTTGGAGTTTTAATCTGAAACCAAATTATAAAAAAAAAAAAACCAACCTAAGTAGGCTGCAGCTGAAGTCAAAATGTCCTTATTGTACCTTTTCAGCCAACTTAATTTTGAAGTAATACATGAGTTTGAATGTATGAATGTAATTTTTTCAAACTTCTTTACTTGCTGTAAAAAAAATTTACATTTTACTTTCTTTTCATTAAAATCTTCTTACAAGATGCATTGCTCAAATTCACATCTTTCTGATATTACACAGATTAAAATAAAATAGTAAGTGATATGTTTAGGAAACGTGATGTAGAACATTGCTCTTTGCTATCAAAATAACTCTTATATAGGGCTCTTCTCACACCTTAAACGAGATCTGATAGGAACTGACTGGACAGAGCGTTACTCAGGAGGTCAGTTTTATTGCCTTAGTCACTTGCACCCATCAATGGGCCATGCTGCCTCTCCAAATGTTGTTTCTGTCATTTCTCTGGATTATTTTTTGCTGAAAGTCAAAATACATTGTACTTCTCTAAACATATTCAAAATAACCTTGAAGCTAGCAGTGCTGAAATCAGCTCCGTGCTTAAGATCTACTGTTCATGGGAAAGTAAAGGAAAGACCAACAGGAGACTTGGCTGCCCTCTGTGAATCCTATCCTTCTTGGTCAAGACACTCTTACAGTGCAAGATAGTTGTAAAGGCATTTTAAGCTGTTTTACATGACTTCTCCATCCACTTAGAATTGGAAGGGCAGGTAACTCTTGCAGGAAGCAGCTATACCATCTCTGTTAACTTTTTACCTGTGAAAGTATGTTAGCCTCTGGCAGACTCCCCTCAGGCAGAATAAGGCCACACTTTTACCTCTTATGATAAAGGACTTCAGCAAAGCACTGCAGACCTGGAAAGGTGAGAGCTTCCCACAGAAAGTATTGACTTAAAATTATATGATTCGTTAAAATCAAATTAATTTTTTTAAAGTAAAATAAAGTATTTATGTTTCTAAAACAATTGTATTCTTGCACCAGAAAGTCATCCGATGTGTGATAGTCCGATAGATCGCGAGACATTTGTAGTCTACACCTGAAATAACATCTCAGGTAAAACGAATCCCTGCATTTTAAACTTTCATTAGAATACCTAATAAAGTGTTGTGGGGTTTTTTTCAGACCAGGCTCTCCCCAGTGGCAGGCACTCTAATAACTTGCCATCTTAATAAAGATACCATGCTAGAATAAGGTAGCAAAGCTAGTAAAGTAATTTTCCACTCAAGATTTTATGTTTCTACAGTAGCTTTTGCTCTCTAGAGACAAAAATCCATAACAATATTAGATAGACTTCTGACCTAACAACTTTATGTAGCATTTTATGAAACAAAAGGTGTCTCAGTTTAAGCTGAAAATAAGCCAGTTTGGCAGAGATAGGGTTTAGATTTTCATGCTTGTTTCTCATAAGAGGAAAGTTTCCTTTTTGTAAATTAGCAATAACTTTAAACAGCTGCTGGGGCCATGTAGAAACCTGACACTATCTAAACAGGCATTTGAGGTGAGCTGCTGAAACTTTTCCTGCTACTCATCAACTGTTGTGAAGCGAGCATGTACACGAGGTGTGTTAGAAAGCGATATTCTTTTGCTTCTGCAACAAAGTGAATTCCCTCAGTGCCTTTCAGTGTGGCATCACCAGGCTGGCAGTTTGCCATCTGGAAAACTGACATTTGCTTCCCCTGGGTCTACTGAACAGCGCTGCTGCAAGATAGCGTTCGTACCGAAAGAAAATGAAAAAGGAAGCAGCAAGCTTGCTGAGCACAAATGAGAGACACACTGATGTTTTCCTTTTAAATAAGCAGGGACTGTTGGCCTTTTAGAGTGTTTTTATTCAGTATCCTTTATAATAAAGGTGTTTGTGCATAAAAAGAACAGTGAAGGTATGTATTACATACTGGCCCTCTCCTGTTCCATGAGTCAAGCAAGAGTTATTTAAAGGACTAGCCTAGGCTTTGAACAACTTATAACCTGAATCATTCAACCTTTTTTTTTTTTGTAAGAGAAAGCACTAAGGAGCACATCAGAGTTTAAATCTGAAAATCTGCATTTCAAAAGGAGTAATTTCAGAAGGAGTTCTCTTTGTGATAAAACTGGATTATAATAGGATAGCTGTAGAGACAAACATCGTGACTTAGGCTGAACTTTGTTTGGGTGAAAATTACTCCTTTGCAGAGCATTGAGAGTTCTATTACCTCTTCAGGTCTCAAAATAGAATTAGAAGACATGGGTTGACATAATGAGTTAAGTGCTGGAAATAAAGCTGTCATGATAAAAAAGCTTATGATGCAAACACTGTTTAACTCCATCTCAACAGTGACAAAATTAGCTCTGGATTAATCAGGCTATTTTCTCATGCTTTCAAATGTACAACCTGTTCATCATCGCACAGATGCCAAAACTTCTTATACTTTACATTTGCCAGTCATCTAAATGAGATGTAAGTAGTTCATAAGATATGTTCTAGTTACAGCAAGAGAGTAAATTTGATCCTTAATTTATTTTCATATTTAAAATTCTGTGTTGAATTGATCTGCTAAAGCATCAATACTCAGTTTACATTTTTTAAAGATAAAATTTCCAATAATATCACTTGAGTAAAACAGGCAAGGTTTAAAGGGACAGGTGCTATACCTTTATTACAACAAAGCACAAGCATTTTTTTTAATATGAAACTTCTAATTCTTTCATGGGCACACTACATAATACTTTTCATTTCAAGGATTTCTCTACTATTCACAGAAAAATAAAAAAAAACTGTCTTCTATTTCATAAAAGTGTAATATGTGCACAAATGTCAAGCCAAACCCTTATAGTACACTCGGCTAGCTGCCAAAATGGTTGCATAACTGTCTGGGTTTTTTCCTTAGGGTGAGGCTTAAATGCTTTTTAGAAAATAAATTTAAATAAATATTTTAACGCAGATCCATGTCATTGCAGGCCACCTCAGTCTCAGTGTAAATTATATTGCTTAGTTGCATTCTCTTGCAACTCAGTTTATTTTTTATACACACAGAGCAGTAGAGTCAAAATATTAGTCACACAGTTTTCAAGGAGTTTTACTTTTTAATCTGAATCGCCAAGCTCATCCTCTCATTTCATTGCCAAGTTCATTCATCCATTGAAACCTTAAACTGAATTTCCTTAATGTCCTGTGTTTGGAACTACCCTGCTAAGCTTCCTCAGATATATCAGATGCTCCTTTTCTTTGCTGTGTTTGCAGTGTAGAAGAATTCAAGCTGGGCTAGGGACTGAAGACAAAGGTATGCTTTAACTGGAAATTGTGCAGGGAGCTGGAGCTTTCACCACATTTATCAAGCAGACATTATCAGACATGATTACCTGGGATTTTCATATGATTTTTCTGACAGACTTTTAGGAAATTAAGAATTAACTGGTCCATAGAGTTTTTTAGACTGGCCTTCTTGAGAGGATTTGAGGGTCTCTGGGTTTGATTGGAGTTAATTAATTTGATAGGTTAAACTGTAAGGACTCTTCTACCTATTATTAAGTGAAAAAAAAAAGAAACAAGTAAGTCTCCAGGAACATACTTTCAAAATAGAAGTAGAAGCTGGAGGCCCCACAAAGGCTGTTAACAAACCCTGGTTTGTTAACTGACTATAAAGTTACTTACAAAAATCTAGCTCCTACTTTCAAAAGCTATGACCTAAAACTTAGATAATGCCTTTGAAAGGGAAGAAACAATCAAGTTTTGTAGAAAAAAATTGTTTTCAGGTGTAGACCCATGAGGTAGCGCTATGGATAGCAGTACATAATCTGATTCTCAGTACATTCCAAAACGTCTTCACTCATCAAAAATAAACTGAGCCTTTCTATGAAGACAGCATAGGTGGTTGGGCAATGTTAGCTTTAGCTGTATGAGTAAAAGAATAGATAAAATGATAGTAAGCAGAGATCAGAGATACATATCACTCAAATTTATGAAGGAAGTTCTCTTAGAAGCTTTATCTCTGGCAATATTAATAGTGTAATTTAATCTGTAAATTAATTTCTTTTGTAGATTAAGTTTGCGGTGTGGTGTTTGAATATATACTGTTGTTTGGGTTTCCTAAGAGTTATCATACAGTATACTTAACTCCTGATATAGTAGAAGAGGAATAAACAGATATCTATATTGCCCAAAACCCAGTACAAATGTTCTTTTCTGTTTATTTGTTTCAGTACAAATAAGTACATAAATAAATCAAAATTCACATACTGTAATATTTTTCTTAAGATTTGCAGTAGGTTTTCACATTTTGTTTAAGTATTTTCTATTTTTTATTGTTTGTGAAATAAATTATTCTACAGCATCATAGAATCATTAAGGCTGGAAAAGACCTCCAGGATCATCAAGTCCAGTTGTCAACCCAACACCACCATTCCTACTACACCATGTCCCAAAGTGCCACATCTACAAGTTTTGAACACCTCCAGGGATGGTGACTCCATCACCTCTCTGGGTAGCCTGTTCCAATGCTTGACCACTCTTTCAGTAAAGAAATTTTTCCTAACATCCCTTGCCTCGCCTTGCCTTGCCTTCCCTTCTCTTCCTTTCCTTTTCTCTCCCCCCCTTCCATTTGTTCTTCTGTCCTTCACATCCTGGGAGATGAAATCTAGATTCATATATAAGGATAGGATATTTGCACATGTTGACATCTACATCTGTTCCCCAACATGCATCTTTGGTCTGTTTATGATAATTGATATTTTATGAGAAGAATAACTACTGTAAATGTAAAAGAAACAAAAAAAAAAATAAACCAAAACTACAAAAATAAAACCAGACTTATAAGAAAGCCCAAACCACTATTTTTACACAGCAAAGTAACAGCTAGAAAGAAAACTGAGAACAATTGTTCAATAGCACACCCAAGAGTGACTTTTCATGCCTCTGGGAACTTCATAAATGTTCAAACTTGCAAGAAGCATAACTGCATGACATGGGAACACTAGCAACCAGATAGCTTTGGTTGAGAGATCAACTAATATTAACACATTCATTTTGGAGTTCATTTTGTCAGTATCAACATTTTCCTTAGAGTCCTCTCGCTACTGCTCCTGTCTGCTTTGTGGTACTTTACTAGCTAGAAGGCAGGAGAGCAGCACCCCTGCAGAGGATACTGATGCTGCTCTGTGGATGGTCAGGCAGGGCGCACTAATGAACAGTGCATCTGGCACTCTCTCCACTGAAGTGTGACCATGTCAGTGTTGTGAGACAGTGTGCCTCATTATACCCTCCGTGCATGCGCGCACATGAGTTTCCAATCCTGCTCTCTCGATATGAGCTTTTTAGAGCTTGGATGTACTAATCAGATTCCAAATATTGGCCTTTGCTTCAGCAATCACTGCCTCAAAAGAAGGAAAGTGACAAGGCGGAATGATCTTTACCATAGGGATGGAGCATACTATGGAATCTATAAATGGCACAGCCAGGATGAATAGTATCATTGTACTGGATTTTGCAGACAGTGCCAGTTGCTGCAGTCAAAAGGACATTGGAGTAAAGCAGTTAATAAAAGAGAAAGGAGGAGGGGGGGGAGAGGTAGTGTTGAAAATCATGGAACTGAGAACATTGAGGCTTAAATGCTTTTTTCTCAGACAATGAACTGTCTGCATCAAAGTTAGTCCAATAGCATTTAGCTTTGTGCCTGCTGCCACTGTACCTGGTCACTGGATAAATAATGAATAGTGAGTGCAGACAGAGCTTACAAGGGCTCTATTATTCCCACAGTTTAAACTCTTCATTTAATAGAAAGTACACAGGAGAGGAAGAAAAAAAATTCTAAAGGAGCTAAGAAATAAAGTCATATTGACAGCTCAGAACGGTAAAAAATACCTTACAGAAAAAAATTGTTTCCGTTCTTGCTTGGTTTATTACAAAAATAATTAGTACAATAGCATTCTATAGCATTTTTTCATCCAAGGAGCTCAAAGCAACTTATAAACTATTAATTAAAGGCGAAAGTTCCTACACTATATTATGTGATCTGTGGGAAATACTCCACTAGCTCTCTTTGAAACTTGAGCCCTTAAACGACGTTGCTGAACCTGAAATTCATAACCCAAATGGCAGACTTTTACAGGGTGATACCACAGATAGTACAGTCATTTCTAATGTAGCTGCAGATAGGCATCCTGTAAACATTAAAGGGGAGGAAAGAGCACTCCGATTTTATAGGCTTTGGTTTAGGGGTGCTTCCATGTATGATTTTTTTGGCTTAAGAACTAAGTCCAAAACCACACTAAAAACAGCATAAGGCAAAGAGACTGAATTAATAACTCCTAATTAACAACTCTATTCTGTTCAGATTTCCTACCTTCTCAGCGTTTCATATCCTCTTTCTTTCCTTCTGTGAATAAACTGTACGTGTATGTAACATATGTGTTTGTGTGCAAGGAAGGAGAAACACCATTCTTTGAGATAACTGACAACACAGCTTGTAGCAAACAAAAGTAACACCCCAGGACTTCATGGAGAGGACCATATGCTCAAATTAACTTAAATGTGTTGTCTTCTTGGATTGTGGTATTTCCTCATGCCATCATCTTTGCTTTGGCAGTTTTCACTGTTTGTAATGTCATGGGAAAATCCAGACTATGTACTGGTTTAGGGTAGGACAGTGTCTCCTTGTATTTTCAAAGTGACATGCTTAAAATCCTTCCAAATGCTGCAAAAATTAACACTGACTATGTGATTTTGGAGCTCAGGTTTCAGTGAAAATCAAGACATCCTTCAGGTGTAGAGAGTTAACTTCCTTTCATTACTGTGGGAATGAGGCATGAGAATTATTTATGCCTCACAGTGTCTTTGAAAACCTGACTTATTCTCTTAGTTGTTTTGCAATGAAAGCCCTCTCCCTCCCCCCCTTTTACTCCTTGCTAGTCATTCTTTTAGGAAAGGTCTACTGGATAAAACCAAGAACAATACTGAAGCAGAAAATCATTTTTGCCTTTAAAGTTCAAAGTTACTTTGACGAGGAAATTTCACTATTAAAAAAAAACCAAAAACAGACGCAACTGGAAGAAATACCGTAAAAAGCTTTACAAAGCCTGTAAAGGAAGCAGACAGCTTCTCTTGAAAACAAGTACACAATTGTTATAATGCATGAACTGTACTGGTGCACATCTAACTGCGTGCAACTTCTGCGAGCAGATCCCTCTCTTGCCCTTTCAGCAAATGTTATCATTTCCCAAGGAGCACTATCTCTGCTGCAATCTGCACTTACTCCACTCTGACAGCTCTCCTGTCCCCACTGAGCATGTGCAGTGCCATTTCAGATACCATCCCGTGTCCTTCCCTCTGCATCTATTGACAGATCTGCACTCTTCTATTATCTCAAGTAGCCAACAGCAGAGGCTGTGTATATCTGAGCTACTATCATGAAGCCCCTTTTTTTTGTCCTATGGCAGTGTCTTGTGATAAATGTTTCAGAAACGACATTTGAGATGACAGGGGAGGAAAACTCTTAAGTAAGAGACTACAGCTCCTAGTGTCTCTTGAGACGCAGTGCTGTCAATCAAAGAGGAATATTTGCAAAGAGATTACAATGCAAGTGGTCCAAAATCAATGTATTAGAGGCTACTAAACCCTTCCAATTAAAAAAAAAAAAAAAGCCATATCAATAAAAAACCTGCGTAATTCTGCAAGGTATGCTAGGATGTACCTTATCAAACAGATTTGGGGAACTTCTAAAGCAGTGTTAAATTTTGAACTGTGGGGAAGTTCCATGATACAACGATATAGGAAAAAAAGAAAGAAAACCATACAACACTGGAAGAAGGGAGAGGTAGAAGAATTAAGTCATTTATCAAGGAGCTGAAGTACAGTAGCTGGCTAATAGCATATGCATGCAGAACTAAGGTTGGACAGTCCTCTCGTGGTAGGGGAGAACATGAAGTATGGCTGTGCCATCCCACCAGGTAACTGTACCTTTCTGCAACACATACCAACCCTAACTGTTGCTCTAACCGTTGAAGGCCATCATCATTTAATTTTGTTTTCCATAAAATGAATAACAAAGTCCAATCTGAAATTGCTAGTATGTATAGCAAGTGGGACACCTAAGAACACCTTTGGACACCTAAGAACTCATTCTTAGATGTTCACTTCTGTTTTTTTCTTTTTTCCATCTAGTTTATATACAATGCTGCAAGATAACTGGTCATTCTGGCATTAATAAGCTATTTGTACAATGACGGATTCTCAGCACGCATGAATCATACATTCTTATCACATTTTTGAAAAATGGCATAAACAGGAGGAGTTAACCTGAGGTAGAAAGAACACATTAATTAAAAATTGTAATGGGAATGGAAATCAGGAAAAAGTGGAGAGGAGGGAAGGGAAATTCAGCTTCCAAAAACTGTAGTGTTATATTTCTATTTGCATATGATACCTCAAATCCCTTGGCAGAGGTTAATAGGAGAGTGAAAAGCTATGATAATTGGTGTCAGTCATGGACAAGATTTCTAAGTGAAAAAATAAGGAAAAGTTCTCCTGAAGGGCAGATTAAAAAAAAAAATTAACATTCCAACCCAGACAAAGAAAAAAGGGCTCCTCACAGCCCCAGTGGAGAGTGAGCACAGGAAGAGAGAGCAACTATACTAAAGAAGGAACAAAAGAAACTCCCTAGGGCAACACAGACCAAAGTTAAGAAAGGCCAAGTTAACCGAGACATTGCAGTAGCTAATGAGGCACCTGATTGTTAAATATGCTTTGTTATTTTATCTTTTTTTTTATTTGTTCCAAATTTTTCAGCTAAATATTCAGTTTTTACTTTTAACTACTCACACTTTTTCCATCATCTTATCTCATTATAAGATGAACAACCAATAAAACCTTTTAAGACTGCCCATGGTATCAGCTGATCTGGCTACTGAGGCAGCAGCTACCACCCCCAGTGAACTGTGGGGTGAGAAAGAATAGGGTGAACTTATGTCCCAAGGGACTGCAGTTTGGGGTTTCAGGATCGCTCACACCTGGCTGTAGATAAAGACTTCATTGTCTGAGAGTATGCACACAGGCTGGGATGTCAACGAGGCTCTCCCTAGTGAATCATTACCTAACTTTTGGTTAAAGCGCACTTCTTCAAATTGTGTTTTATTCTGATTTGGAGACATTGAGAGATGGAGAATCTATCCATATACACGTGCTGTCCAAGCTCTTGCGGCTTATTGTGCCCTTTCCCAATGGATTTATGAGCCTTTTACTACCCTCGGTTTTATTCTGGTAAAATGGCACTGTTATTAAAAGACCTGTCAGAATTGCTTTCATGTAGGTGTGGTCCAAAACACTCTCCACATGGTATGTCCCAGAGTTTTCATGACACCTTTCTTTACGTATCTTCTCTGGACACTCATGTTTTTCCAGTGGTCCTTCTAGGAAGTGCTATAGAAACAAGGTAGCCTCTAGGCTAGGGCAGACTCCCACAGCAGGGCGGCTGGGCCATCATACCAACCATCTCAGAGATGGGAAGGAGGAAGGGAAGAGACTGGCAGGGAAATGTCCTTCTTCCCTCCCTGCCAGTTTGGCAGGGAGTTGGTGCACAAAGCAAACTGAGTTACACCCCAGTCTGTTAAACTTGTGTGTACCCTGTACCTGAAAGTCACCTCCATTGGATCTATTCCTCGTTATCAATGAATTCTACTTGCTCTGGTGAAACAATACATCTTTACCTAGTGTCATTATGGAAAATGTCAGGCACAGCAGTGGCCACAGAAGGGAGCAGATTTAAGATTAAGGTCATCTAGAAATGACAGGCAGATCAACAGTCCATTCAGCTTTATATGCCAGCTATATTAATTCCAACAGGGTGGACATTTGTATGGGCGTTCTGTATTGCTTTGCTCTTAATGAATATGCCGCATGCAGAGTCACTACAGAATCAGACTGAAAAATAATGTACTTTACATCCTTTATTCCTCATTTTCCTTTTTGTTTGTATGCAACATAGCCAAGCACAACCTGTGCTCTGGGAAAACAGTATGTTTTCTGTTCTAGGGGGGGAGGGAGAGAGCGAGCATGCACATGAGGAGAGAAGGACTGAAATATGTGAACACCATGAAGAAATACCTGTCTTCGTATAAACAATAAAAGAGAATATTGCCAAGCTTTCTGTATGCAAAATAGGCTACCTTCTGGATGCAGGGTCAGCCTGATGAATTTCACTCCATAAGGCAATACTCTGCAAATGGGTAAGAGCTTGAAAATCGGACTTTGGATGAAAGAGTTTCCTCAACCACATTAGAGTCCCCACTGAAAAACTTTACTGTCACGGCTCATCTCATTAATCTAGTATATACATTGCCTTAATATTTTTTCTCTTACTGTGCAAGACTGATGTGATTCTCTTTTCTGGTGATTTAGCAAAATGATTGTGAAATTATTTTTCAACGATGAAATGGTTCCATTCCAGTTTTCTGTTGTACTAGAAAGGCAATGCCTAGTTATTACACTGACTTTCAGCAAGGGGAAAAAAGTGGAATTAGGTGCAATAGTAATTTATTTTTTTAAAAAAAGTTAGAGATTTTTTTTTCCTGTTCCATATCAGAATGAACAAAACAATGTCTGCATGACGCATCGGAGGGTGGCAGGGGGGCAGTTAAGCAGCCACATGGCATTTGGAAGATTGGTCTCTATACAATCCATGAATGACCTTTGATAAATTATGACTTCCCATTAAAAATTGTAATAATAATAAATTGATTGCCATATATATAATTTTGTCTTTGTGACTCAGATTGAGATTAATTCCTATTTTAAGCCTAACCATCTAGTTTGACCCAAGCTGGGTCAAAGCATTTCTGCATGACTTCTCACACTGAACTTTTTAAATTTTGCCTACAGTTGGATTTTGGGATGTATATAGCTGATTAAGAAGTTCCAGCTTCCTTTATTTTATGAAATGTGACTTATATTGTTGACTGTCCAAATCTAATCTCTGAATCTTTTATGTCAAGAAAACAAAATTTGATCTTCCAGTAGCAGTAGGAAGCAGCTAGTTTGGATTGAAAAGATTTGTTACAAAGCCTGTTTTGCCTGCAACACAGAAAGTAGTGGAGGGCAATGACAGTGCTTATGCACAGCAAGAAGACTTGAGAGGCAACAAGGAGCTTTTCAAACTCACTTATCCAGTTGACAATTCTTTTAGCAAATGATGCAGCCACACAGATTTTTGAGGGGCAGAGATGATGTAGCAAAAAAAGTCAGTGAAGACTATAACCAACTGCTGAGTCTTATCCAGCAATGAACAAGGAGATACTCATTCTTAGGAGGGAAAAAAAACATTCTCATTTGATTACAGTGTTGCAAAATTTTTTCCCATAAGGTTTACTGAGATCCAGGATCAAAACCTCATTATTTTCTATAGTTTATTTTTGTTTCAGGATTTTTGAAATGTCTTCTAAAGAGGACCCCCTCTAGCTACAGCTTTCTTCACGTCTGAAGCCAGTTTAGTGATAAAAAATGAAAAATAATGCTTTCTGCAAGGGAATATGATACAAATATTTCCATAATGAATATAAACTATCATATGCTAGGCTTTATTATATTCAGGTTTCCTTTCCTAACCTTAGGGGAAAGTACATGACAGCTGACCCAAAGCTCTCTCTGGGAACTGGGACATTATTTGTATAGCATAAGTGCTTTGACTCAGGATTTCTGAAGCCAATACTAGTTAGCAATCACATAGGAACTGCCAATTTCCTTCCTCCTTCCACTTGCACTGGCTGAAGTTCCACAAGGTGGATTTGGTGTTGGTTTTCCCCGACAAGGCTGTGGTATATGATAGAGTTTGGTTGCCTCGTGGGATATGTACAATGTAAAGTTATGCATTAATACATGTTCTAGCCATATTAGCACCGTACTTACACAACCTATCTGGCTGTACTAAGGACTAGACTTTGCTAATGAGGCTGTCCTTGTCCTAGTACTAATTCTTTCAGAGCTAGCTTGGGAATTCTTACATGTTTTGCTGTGTCCATTGTGATTACTCTCACCCCAGCAGAGACCAACAGGTTCAGC
>NW_009270000.1:4385459-4420618 GCF_000687185.1 Egretta garzetta | reverse complement strand
AAAGTACAAGTTTGAATCTGGAGCCCATTCTTCTGAGTCTAGATGGGATTTCATCCACAAATAAACCCATCTGAAATGTTTTATTTCACTAAGAAAACATGGAACATGTGTGATCAAAGCAAAAGACCAGAACACAGTTCAGCCATTATCTTTCTTAGACGTTGGAAACACTTTAGCCCTGTTACAACACTCCCAGTTTTCTGCATTTAAAACAAACTATCATGTGACTCCACAAAACACAGACTTCAATGGAAAAGTCATTAGAGTACCTTTCCTTTGTCTGTGACCCTGTTCCTCTTCACCTGATCTACTATAGCTGTTTCCAGGGTCACCCTGTAGGCCAAACCACCCTACAAATAGTGATGGGATGAAAGTAATCCCTTTGTTTCCAGAATAATTTTTAATCTACTTCATTGCAATGATCCCCATCACAGCATTTCTAAAGAAGCAGCTAGCATGTAGGAGGCAGTGAATGAGGATGCAAAGGCAGAGACTGCTGAAGATGACGTGGTCCCCAAAGGCTGTATTCTGTGCAGCAGTAGAGGAAGCTGCTACAGCACCTCCACCTCCACAGAAGGGCACGGGAACTGAGAAAATGCCCAGAGCCTCCCTTCTTCATTTATTCAACATGTCCTTTAAGTCCCCTTGGATATCTCCCATGAAGGAATGCACCCCTTGTAAAAATCTCCTGAAACTTTCCACCTAACACTTCCTAGATTAGAGACTTTGGAATTAGTTTCTTGAGGAAAGGAAAGAACCGCTGAGATACATTAGGTTCAAGGTGAAAAAATTAATACATCTGGCTCATTGTTATACTTGGAATCAGAATATCTTCTTGCCTCAGCTTCCCTGGTGATTACTATAACTGGCAATATATTAAAAACTTAGCCTGAGTGCTTCTATGCTCCCATGCATCCTGACCTTCAATCAGAACTTCAGACATAATTAAATGCTTCATAAAAACAATTCAAATATTATCTTTAGCCTCAACTTGGGGCCCTACCAGTTATTTTGGCAAACCCACAAGGGAAGGTTTGCTTTCTGAAAGTGACTTTACCAGGGTGAATTTAAGACTAGCCAAAATAAGGAAACATAGAACAGCTCATGCTGAGATAGACCATACATCAGAAGGAAAAAAAGGCACCGCCATCAAATCCCTCACAATGTTACCACTACATATTAGGTTGTGTATAACCTCTGTATGCTGTTATGTAAAACATGAGAGTATAAAAAAATCTAGCTGTGGATGTTCCACTATATACACAGTCATTTTTAGTCAGTTTTCACAATACCAAATTCATATAGCAGTCAAACTTGATTTAAAAATAAAAGGTTCTGAGGTCACAAACCAGAGGAAGCAGTACTTGAAGAAATGTTCTGACAGTATAAGAAGTATATATAACATATATATAATATATATCAGAGGAAGCAGTACTTGAAGAAATGTTCTGACATACAACAGTATAAGAAGCCTATAGACATTTTTCCAAAACTCTGCCTTAGCTACTGGAAATCTCATTTGAAACATGCTGTACTTTGTGTGTCTACCTTTCTCAAAGATCACACAGAAGTCAATATACCATCATATCAAGAGCAGATCAACATGTGTCTTACCTGTCAAGCCTGTCAAGTCCTTCACTTATATTACTGCAGCGGTTGAGTCAATGTGTGAAAACTATAAGAGCATGAGCTTGTTCATCTATGGGTTAGATGATTATGTTGTGACAGTGCTCTTTTTAACTTAAAGCCAACTATTCCTCAAAAATCCTTTCTTCAAGTCCTACAGGTAGTGAACTCCATTCTTGGTGTCTGTTGTTGTCTTTGTCGCAGAAAATGAGAATATTTGAATAATAAAATATAAATAGCAGGTCCAATAGTTTCTCTGCAGAGTAACACTGTGATTTAATTACTTTTTTAAACCCGTGTTACAGCCAAGAGTCCACCCAGTTTCCCAGCTTGATTAGCCTTTCTCAGGAAAGGGAAAGAATGCTGTTTTCAGAGACTTACCAGGACTTTATATAAAATAGTGAATGTTTTAAAAGTCACAAGTGCCTTCAGTAAGATGCAAAACCTAGAGGAAATGTCTGGTTATAAAAAGATATATTTACATATATTTTAATGGCATTTAAAATAATTAAAACAAGAGCACTCATTTATTCAATCAGACTCTAATTTGAGTACATGCATATTTTTTGAAAATAGTTTTAATTTTTTATATTTTTTACCAATAGATGGTGCTAGCAATTTCTGCATTTACTGAAACATCTGCACCCATTTTACACAGCTCAGGTCCATAACAATCTTATGGAACTGCTAGAGGGAAACAGTCTATCCATGTGCCAATTAAAGTAGGAAATGCCAGCTCACCGATACTCAACATTTTATGTATGGAAAAGGCTAGTAGAGCAGCAAAAAGCCATCAGTAACTACCCACTGCAGAACATATACAGTATGCAAATGAGAAATCTGCTGTTCTCACTCCTCCAATGTATTTTCAAGATTTCTGGAATAGTCACATCACATTTTGCAGTCATTAGGGTGCATACTTTTAGCAAAAAGGATGCTGGCATCAGTCAAATTAGCTCCTCCGTCAGTCTTCTACAGAGCACAATGAAAACTTAATGTCTTAAGCCCAAATCCTGCCAAGATTTCATGCACATGCTTCACTTTATGTACTGGGAATATTTCCACCAAAGTCAGTCAAGATGTTCACAGCAAGTAAAGTCAAGCAAATCTGTGATTGCCCATGAGTTTGGAGGTGTAGGTAGTGTTTGTAGTGTTTGGAACTGACTGTAGTGGCTCTCCATGGAAGTGGACAGATGTCTTCGGCAGCCGTTAGGTGGATGCATCCAGCATGGAACATATTTTTACGATATCCTACCTGCCCTAGACATCTAGAAAGATCACATTCAAAATTCACTGCTTAATTGTTTCAGTTCTGTGGATCAGGTTTTTTTTTTGTATGTGTTCAGAGAATGTATATTCAAGGTCACTACAAGTGCAGTTTAAAAAAATAACAAATTAAGAACAGGTAGAAAAAGATCTGCATTTCCAATTTCCTCTAAAAACTTTGGTATCTCTAAAAAAACCCTAAAGAATGTTTCCAATATCTCACTGTCATTGGCTTTATTTTTCATATTACTTACAGACATTCTCAAAATATTTTGAACTAATTGAAACACTGCAATTCTTCAGAGGAAAGTTGTAGTCCTGTACTCCCCAGTTCATTTCCACATGTACTACACTCTTCAGTGTGAACTGGCTTTACACAGCATGGAAGTAAACCCTCTGGAATAACAATTTCCACAAGGAGGTTGCAGCTTACAGACCTTGAGCCCCTGGAGATTTTGGTTACCTACAATTTCCTACTGCTTTTGGGGACCATAAAAAGAAATTGTAGGCTTCCACAATTTATGTATATATGTGTGTGTGTTATATATGTGCAAATTGTTTATATATTGCTATTTATTATTATATATAATATATTTTATTATATATTAGATTTAAATATAGGTTATATTATATAACACATATTTTTAATATATTACATATTATTATATCTGTACATGTGTGTATATGAGGAGATATTATATATGTGTGTACAAACATAAATAAGCATATATGTATATGTTGCATATGTTTATAAATATGCATATGTCTATTACATACATTACATAGATTGTATTATAAAACAAATAATATTAGCTTACCTGTCTGCCCATCTTTATCTTTAAGAGAATGCCACCCTCTGGGAACATATACCCAGCTGTCATGTAATCTATCGCTGTTATCAATACATATTTTTTTTGTTTAATTTATCAAGACATTATTACACTTATAGTAAGTGTAAGGGAAACATGAATTATTTTGCTTTTCAAACCTATTAAAAAAATCACAAATCTGAAAAACCAACTCTAGAAAATGCTATAACTTGCATTATATACTGACATAGTGGAAAACGCTTTGGGAGATGTAAACATGTTCTTGCAAACCTAAAAAATAATTAGCATGGCCAAAAAGCTTAAGCTGATCCATATTTTATTCTTCTTCCCCCCTGCTCTTTTAGTAAAACAGGTCTTAATGTATGAACCTTGATCAAAAATATCTGTGTCTGTAAATGAATTATCAACTCATGTAAAAACTATTTTACAATAAACCCAGAAAAATAGATACTAATTATATCCAAAAACTCAGTAATGTATAATTAAAAAAGAATGGTAATGAATTTTGTACATTAGAAAACACAGAAGGATGTCTCCCTGGACACTGATTTATCTTTCTGGATTATGTCAAAGGCCCATGCATTCTCCAGGTAGTTTGGGAAGCCCATTTCCACAGTCATTATTTTTTCCTCAGTAAGAACCGTTCCTCATGTAGAGCATCAGTGACCATAGCAATACCTAGATATTTTCAGCTGTACTTCTGCAGAAAATGTTACAGAGAAAGCCAAGCCAGCAGCCCGCTCTCTGTCTCATAAGGTCCTTTACAGAAGAGCACAGAGAAGGTGCTCCAGTCACTTCTACTCACCATGGATAAAGAATGAGGTTCCTAAGCTGCTTGTGAAAGAAAGAGGTGCTGTCAAAAAAGTTCATTCCAAGTTCTCACACTTGTTTAAGAATATCTTAATCTCCTGTCAATGAATCTATGACTCCTTAATAGTATACAAATATTTACCCCTCAGCTGGAACCTTGCTACCTTTTCTCACTGAACTGCAAACATCAAATTCACTCTCCCATGAAGTAGCGTCGCTGCTGTCACTTGGCAGAGGAACAGAGCACACTACATGGTTTAAACTACCCTAGGTGGCATGGTGATTCAGCATTGAACAAAATAGCTGCTTAGACACAAAAATTAAAACCAGGTCTCTCATTAGCAGTATCAACATTCAGATCCTTCATTATGGAAGGTTGGACTTGGTGATCTTAAAGGTCTTTTCCAACCTAAAAGATTCTATGATTCTATGATTCCAAAAAACTCTATAAACAGTATACCTGCTTTGTAAAATGGAAGATATCAAACATAGGTAAAACTGAATAGACATTTACCAAACATTGGATTTTGTGTCTTTAACTGTAGATTACAGTTAATCCATTATTATGAACAGTCTTTACATCCAAATGCAAATCACTGGTTTTTACTTTTTTAATCTTGAAAAAAATTGTTGGATATTTCGAGCTTAGCATCAGGATGAGTGCATGTTTATGTTCTTCTAATGTTAGTTTGAAACACTGGGGAAGCTTTAGGTCAGATGTCGGATCCAACATTTTAGAAGTGACTGAAGCTAAGCAGACAATTCCGCGTGGTTGAAAGCCCCTGCTATAGCTGCTTCATGGTCTGTAACACTTGCAGGTCTGTAACAGTGCACAATATATACCCCAAACATGGCTGTTGGACCAAAATACCAGTGAGCATGGTAGTTTGACCTAGTAGGAACAAATCCCTAAAGAGATTCTATGGCTTTGTTTATTTTGTTTATTTATTTATTTAATAGTAAACTGAACAAGTACAGATCATGTGATAGATTGTGATAGTCCATACTGTTCAGTTCCTACTACTCTTGCCTTAGTCGTGACCAATTCCAAATACCACATTAACAAGTAATTCCAAGGACAGCTTGGGGAGTATAACAGATCTGAGGTTATTTCCATTAGTCCCTCCTGTTTTAGGGAGAAATAAATATATCCACACGCATGCAAGCTGTTTGTTCTTAGATCCAGAGAACAGGATGTGACCTGTTTTATTTTATAGACATGTATAGATAGAGAATATAAATTCCTCCACATGCAAACTGACAGTTTCCAAGGAGGTATAAATACAGTATTTAAATGGGTGCCTTTTTTCACTTGAGAACAAACCAGCTGCTTATGAAGTTTGGCTTGAATTCTTTGCAAGGTGCACCATCAGGAGAGTCTGAAAGCTGTTTTAAACACAGCTGTCATCATGAACACAAAAGTGGACAAAGGCTAAATACCAATGGTTGTGTAGAGATTAGGAAAAACTGGTCATTTAAGAAATTCTGATTCACCTTTAAAAAAATATAAGCAAGGATTAGGAAGAAATGTTCCCACTGGACAATTTATATCATACCTGCTTAGAATCAGTTTCTTCTCCCTTTCCTGAAGAATCTATTAGCAGCCTTTGGAAACAATGAGTCTAAAGGATTACACGGACTACAGGTCTCATCCTGCACAGCCATTTCAAATGTTATACTATAAAAGAATAATCCACAGCACACATTCTCAAAAGGTAACAGAAACAGGAATGTTAACAGAAACCTCAAAAGAGAGTGGGCATCTCATTTTAGCTTGCAATAAAATGGAGCAACGAACAATACCCTTTCAGTCACATAGTCAGAGAAGTGTTGCAAGTGGGGATAGTAAAACTTTCGCCTGTTGTCATTTAAATCAGTGCCAAAAATCCTACTAACTTCATAGCTGTACAATCAAGCATTCTGCAGCTCCACCTACTACTACCAGTAAGATCATGGCAAGTGTAACCCAGCTGTTCACCCCACTAGTAAAGAACCTAATGCTAGTATGTGGGCTTAATCAATACTAGTATTTGGACTTGCATGACATCACTAGTTTATAAGGGAAAAGAGGGGGATAAAATGGAATAATGTTTGGGTATTGCCACTATGCCCTATGTGGTGGATAACTGCAGCTGTAACATTGCACGTGTTCTTGAATTGTTCTTTGTGGAAGAGAATTTGGGAGAAATGACAGTGTATGACCAAGGCCAAATGAAAGATACTGCTGGGTTTTAGGGACAGATTGATTGGGAAATGTTACAGACCTTAGCACTTGTTAATATTTTGTTACATTTACAGACTTTGAGGGAAAGTTGCATAATGCCAGTCTACAAATGTTAATAGTCTTTAAAGACCAAGGAAAAAGAATAATTTATTACATGTCTGTCTTGCTGGGAGTCATATTAGTGGAAGAAACATTTCAACTCTACAGGAATCATTTTCAAAAAAGCTTTTGTGATTGTCTGCTCCTGGTGAAATCTGATTAAAAAGTTAATTGACCTCAATAAAAGGATAATTTCACCAATGAAAAAGAACCCAGAACCTCAAAGAAACATTATACCAATCACCACATTTGTTTGACTGCTAAATTTTAGCGGTCAAAGCATCCTCCAAATCATTTAGTAATTATAGACTCATTTACGTTGCAGGCCACCTAGTCCAATCCTCTGCTCAGAGTATTTTAAATCAGATCAGATTGCTCACAGCCTTGTCCAGCCACATCTTGAACAGCTCCAAGGACAGAGATGTCGAGTCTCTTGAATATCAGCCTGAACAAGAAAAATAAATACTTGTAATCTAGATCAAGGGTGTGATCTACTCATTGAAGTTTTGACTGCAATTATTGGCACAATATCCTGTCTCTTCTGTAAAAGGTCATAGCAGAGGTGAGTTGGAGAATTTCTGTTCCGAGACTCTTATTATAGATGTGGTCTCCATGGAATTAAGAAGAATCAAGATCTAAGCAACTCCACATACTGAGAGGGTCATACTGAGAAGGTTAGATAGGATTGAAGCACAGGTTTTTGTAGCAACTGTGCAAGTGCAAGTAGGTATCTAATTCTAGATCAAAGCTAGCCCATAATATCTGTTTTTCATGCACGTAATTAAAAATCAAGAAGAGTAAGAAAAAGCCTCTAACAGACTGAAGCGTCCTACTTAAGGATCTCTTACTTCCATGTGAAATATTTTAAGGGTTATTAAGGCAAAATTCAGTTATCTTAAAACCACCAGTGGTATTAAAGAGTGAATAGGAGGGACACAAGTAGCCAAACTGCTTTGCTATTGATCAGATTTTAAAAGTATGAACTCTATCAGAAAGCAAAAGATATCTAGTCAAAAGGCACAGTGAGGCTGGCAGGTTTTTATCTAGCTTGTTCAAATATGGTGGTGTCCTTTTTTCAGAGGATAAAATGCATTCAGACATTCCCACAAAGGAAATTATATTGTATGCCACTTTTTAAATAAGATTAAAAGAGCTACTTTCACCACCAGTGACTGCCATTAATTGGTATGCTGCAAGGGAACTGACACATCCCTGGATGGCACATCTATTAAGTGTAGACTGCAATCAGTAAAATAGGTTTTCCAACAAACAACTTGTCAAAGTCTTGACACAAGAATTATTTATGCTTGTAGTCAGGCACTCACTTTCTCCCAGCTCAAATGCTCATCTTCTGCCCCCACACCATAGTCTGAAACAGTGAAATGTGTTTCTCCATTTTTGCTCGATTAAAGTACTAATCCATGGATAGAACTGGATCAGTGAGTGTCCTAAGGATGGCACAACAGACTCAGGGTGGAAAAGCAGTGATGCAGAAATGCATCAACTTTACACTTTTCTAGAAGCTGTAATCCCAAGATAGTCTCAGCCTTTCTGTGGTAATAGATGTGAACAGAAAATGTCTTTCAACTGACAGTTCTGCCATCCAGCCTTACTAGCCCAGCCTGTTTCCCTTTGATCTTCAGTCTTTCTGGAAATAAAAATCATTATCATGCTACCTAGCAGCAAATGCACATGTTTTACCTGGATAAATTTCTGGTAACATTCAGTGGCACAGCTGCTACTCATTGTAGATGCAAAATGTTCACTTGAGAAACTCTTTTTATTTTTTTTCTTATTTTATATTTAAATCTATGCATTCTTTGGCTTAAGTACTGAATTGTAACTCTACATCTGCATTTGGAGGTCTGAGTGGACAGGAATGATCTTTTAACTAATTTGGATAAGTTCTTTCTTAGGATGTATGTGACAATATCTCAGGGTCGCTATTTACTCCACCTCGTCACCTGGCTTATGCCCAACACCTATTCCTGGGACTATGCATTATAACATAATATGAAATAATAATACATAAGTTTGCTTTTAAGAAGCTCTGTGGAGCGCTTTAAGGAGACCTTGTAATAACAGATACTAGGGGATAGGAGTCACCTCCACGGACTTTAACATTTAATCACTTACATGCCTCTTGTAAGTTAAAGAGAGAGATTCAAGAGACGGTTCATTTTAGGATTTCCCTTTAACTGGTACCTAAAAGATTAACCAGATACCTAATTACCACACCACAAAGGCTAGAGAAAGTGAACAGCAATCCTAGATAACTATCTTTAATGCTGGTTGACTCTCAGCAGTGGGGGGGGGGGGCAGGGAAGGAGGGGGGCAAGGAAGCCAACCCGGAAAACCTTAATGACATAGATTTAAAAAGCTGACTTCACTGCAAGATTTAGGTTTCTCAGGTTCATTTCTAATGTCTTGATTTCATTTTTTCAAACTTTTATTTTCACACAGAACTAACACATGCAGACAGGGAAACTTTATGATGATTTTTCACTGCAGTCTGAGAAGCTTTATAAAACTGAAGGAAGGAAATGATAACTGAATCACAGTGATCCCTTACAGAATTCTGTCACAAATAAAACTGAAAACTGGGTTCAACTAAACTTATACTGGCCATGAATGTTTATTTCCACAATTTTGGCAGTATGTCAGGACTTTGTCTCTCCTTGAAAAGTCATAATTCTGGGGTATCCAGTTTTTCAAAACACTGGAGTTCTACCAGTTTGCTGATGTTTTCCTGCTTGATGTATGTATGTAAGATCCTTAAAGCTTCTGTAATGAATTTGATTTTTTATCATGGATTTTCCAATAGAAAAATGAACTCTATATCAATAAAGTGCATGTTAAATGGATTAAGCACTGGCTAACTAACTGTTCTCAAAGTAGTTGTCAAAGGGCAACCATCTCTGAACATGGATGTTGTAGTTTGCACTGTTTTGCAATCATTAGTATTAGACCTGACCTTGTTCAATATTCCTCTCAGTAGTCTGGAAATAAATATCAAAACACTGCTTTTCAAATGGCGTATGGATTTGCAGAGTATCGAATAATGGTGGCTAGATGTTCATTCCAAGCAATTGAAACTGTTGACTGCATCAGACCCTGTCATTAAATAAGTCCTAATGTAGTCAAAGAAACAAGGTCACAGAGACTATATCTCTAGCATTTGCAACTGTATCCCAGAAAACTATGATTGTCGAAAAAATATCTAGAGTTCATAGCAGAACTCAAACAAATCAACATGAGCTGCCTGTGGGAGGCTGAGGTAAGTCGGGCTAATAAAATCTTTGGTTCTGACTGTCACGTAAATGCATGGCCAGTTATACACCTGTTCCTTTCTTAAGCTTGTCCCTATGAGTAGTCACTTGATAACTGAAGTTATTACTGGGGTGTTGAGCATTTGCACAGCAGAAACTAGACAAGATGTGAATTAACTGTCGCATACTGCTAAAATCTGCAGAAGTTCTTTCATTAGAACAAAACCTACCAGTAATTTCTTTTCACACGTTCATGGTTTGGCAGCAACATAATAAGCAACAGATATCATAGATCTTGTCTTAGAGAAGAAGCTCCAAAGAAACACCCCTCAAAAATTTTGTATTTTAAACAACCTATTAGTATATTCATACAAAAGCCATACGCGGTCATGTAACTTCCTTTATCTTGGGGGTAACATAAGCCCTGATAAGCACACATTACAGCAGCATTGACAGCATTACCATGGTTGTCATGTTTCTGTATGTTAATCATACAAGTACCAAGACACCTAGTGTCACAACAACATTGGTGTGCTATCTACACACATTGCAGACTAGCAGGACAATGTTTATTAACCCAGAATACACAAGTTAAATGCTCTCTTTTAGGTTAAACGTGAATCATAATATTTATTACCTCTTATAATTCATTCCACTTACGCCAGCTAACCAATCCCTATTTCTTACAGGCTGAATTACTTTTCAATTGCATAGTAAGGGGTCAAAAGTCTTCATAGTCAATTATTGGATTTTAATAGAGAAGCATCTTTAAACACAGAGGTGTTTCTAAATATGACATTGTCAAGACTGATACTAGAAGGATTCCTTCAGGTTTGGTGTCTACATTTCGAGAAAAGGTATGAAAAAGCTTAGAAGAGTAGCAAAACTAATGTAGAAACTGGAGAAAAAAACACCTCTGAGTGACAGGATTATCTTTTTTATCAAAAGGAAGAACACATCCCTCACATTGTATATATATATTGTGTATGTTCTTCATAGGGATAAAAACATCTAAAATGGAAGTCTTTCATCTCAGAGAAAGTCATTACTGGAAGCCTCTGGAAATTAAAGCTAGTCTACTTTAAATTTAAATGAAACACTTTTTGTTTTTAAAGAAACAGTAATAAAGCAGTGAAAATACACCAGCTAAATACACTGTCTAGAAAAGGTGCAGTGTTTCCATTACTTGTTATCTTCTAACACACAGTAGATAGCCATACATTAGCTAAATATGAGTAAACTGCATAGAGAGGAATAAATGGATGAAGTTCTATGGCATGGGTCATACAGAAGTTCCCAGTAGATGTAGTTGTATCCTTCTCCACTTGAAATCCATTAAGTTCCTGCAAATTCACGAATTTTAAGCCACGTGAGTTAGAGTCATGGGCAGAATAATACAGCCAGGATTTTAGGAAATAAAGATCCACCTGAGTACCAAATGGAAATGGGAGCTTAGTTCCCTTCAGATATACTTGAAAATCCTGTCAAAGCTATTAAGACTTTGAACTGCTTTGATTTGTGGCTGTAAAATGTTGGTGGAATGTTTCTGGAGATTTAAATTGTTGAAGTTCCTGAGCTGTGTTGCACAGGCCACTAATTCAAACACCTTTAACCTCAAAAGCACCAAGGTCCAGTCAGTTTAGATCAAGAGGTGAGATGAGTGTACTGATATAAATTTTCTTCTCACCAAATGTTTGTGCCCAGTACACCGGCAGCACACACCTGAGCACAAGCAGAGAGCTTGTGAGAGAGGAAGCATGACTGGATTTTGCAGATGTGCTGTAGGTCAGTGCTATTTACTTCTGGGAATATTTGTTTAGGCAAAACTATTCAATGGATCTAACCATGCAAAAGACCTTTTTACTGTATGGCAGGCTCCACTGTTTAACTCACATAGAACCTGTAATTCGCTAGAAACGGTCCTCAAATAAACATTACTGTCTCTTAAAAAAATATTTATATTAAGATTTCTAAGGAAAATAATGGAACGTGAATTTAGAAAAAAATCAGTCTTGGCTTAATCCAAAATAAGAGAATTAGTTTCTTTCTAAAGTTCCATAAAAATATTCATATGGTGTCATGAATTCTTTCAAGTATCTCCTCCAAAACTGAGTGAATAGTGTAACTGGTACATTTTTTCCTTGTGTTTTATTGGGGTGGTTTTGGGTTTTTTTATTTGACCTTTGTTGTGGAAGATTTTGCATTTCAAGTGCACTTAAGCTATCACAGCTATTGGTTTTGCTCTCAGTCAGACCAGTATATGCCAAACAATTGTGACCACAGGAGCTGACCCTGGAATATTCCCTAAATGGTTAGCTGAGAAGAATGGGACTGTTCTTCAAACTCCTTTCTGGTTCTTACTAGAAAATTTTCTGTTGTTACTAAAAGCAGGATAAATTAGACCATTTTAAGCTCCAAACTGCTGCCGTTGTGTTAGGAGCGGGAAGCTGACCTTCAGCTTTGCTATCTCAATGCTACACTGCCTTATGCAGTGGAAACATATTCACAGCAACAGCCGTGGACATACAGTACTTCTTTGATTAACCGTGCATCTTGGTCCCGAGCCTATCCCTCCCTCTGCAGCTCTGTCCTTGGAGAAAGTGCCGCTCTGTCCACTTTACGTGCTTTTGGAGTGAGCATTGCTGAACTCCCAGCACAGTGGCACCATGCTTGGCTGTGCGCACAAGTGCATATACGTGCACAGCAAAAAGGAGGCAGGGCAAGCAGGAGCGCAAGTGAGTGACTTGCAGAAATTTTTATCTTGCTGTCATCTGTGTCTCTTCTACATTGATATTCTTCCTAGCATTTAACCCTAGGATTTTAAACCATGTATTTGGAGTTTGTTGAATCATAGGCTTTTTGTTTGTTTATTCTGTGTTTTCATGGCAGCAAAACACTGGGATGCGGGTGGTGCCACAGTGGGGTACTCAGTAATGTAAAGTACATAACTAAAAATGATTGAAGAGCACTGGGGACCTAAAGTAGATCTCACAGTTGCTCTGGTTAAAAACTTAAATTTGTCGGCATGCACAACATTATGGGATTACAGGTCATACTCTAAAAGGAAAATCAGGAAATAATTTAATTCAAACCCAGTGCTTGTATCTATTCCAATTCACATTGCACTTCCTCATAAAAAGAAAGCACCTTCAAGGAGAAGGGCAAAGCAAGAGGGAAGTATTGTTCTTTTCAATACCAACATATAGCTATTAAAAAAAAAATTGTTGCTTGTACAGATGCTACTTTTCTACATGTAATATTAGTGGTAATCATTTACACTGGCATTTGCTTTTAAACGACAGATCCAGGGTGACTTCATTGTTTTACAGAGGCTTTTTTCCACTTGAATGGTAATGCCACTATATAAATTCTTGATTACATTTTCTTGCTTTTTGACATTGTGTTCTGTATTTGTCATTTGTATACATACATATGTAAACAGCTTTATGGCAAATTCTATTTGCTGACTCACCTTGAGTGACCCATAATGTATCTGATTGCAGGATATGGTATTATTTGGAAAAGCATATGAATTTAATATAGCCACTTGTCCCAGAAATTATTACAGTCTTTAGAGAAAAAAGGTAGGAGGGAATATAAGAGTTTGGAGCTGATATGAAAATATAGGAAGAAGGCGATCAAAAAGATGAATAACGAGACACATCACACCAACTCTGAAAAACACACTTATTGGTTATAGCAATAGAACAGGCAAATATCTCCTTTTTTTATAGATAAATGAATTCTTATATTAGATACATACTTCTGTTTGAATTCTCAAGGGACAGCAAGCTGTGGAGCATCAGAATACTGCTTCCATAAATTACCATGGCTGTAGTTCACCGCAAGCTTATGTGGTCATTTACACTCGTGTGAAACAGGACTGAAATGCTATGTCATCACAGGTCAGCAGAGGACCAGGTACCATGAGACAGTGGTAAGAGGAAAAACAAGGTATAGGAAAGGTTCCTATTTGAAATGTGGTCTGGGAGGGACATGTCTTGGTTTACAGTCTCAGACACAGACACTTTCTCAGTTATTCCCAGCTTTCTCTTTCAGCTGCTGACTCCAGAGATGATGATGTCTCAGGGAAAAGAGTCCTTGAAATACTCAGAGAAGCCCAGGCTGTTATCCGTCCTTTGTGGCCGATGACAGAATTAACCAGCATCAGTTGTGACTGTAACTATCACTCATGCCTTGGATTGGGAATATTCTGTTTTTAAAATACTCTGCATTACATGTGCTTCTGGAAAATGCAGTGACTTCATTAGAAACACTGCTTTCTTCTACCTCCCCTCCCCCCCCCCCAAAAAAAAAAAAGTGATCAGAAAGCTATCAGGGAATAAGCTACATCTTCATCTTCCTGTACCCATCAGAAATCATCTTATGGTCCCTCATCGCTAAGTTTTATATCTGGCTAAAATTGGTGTAATTAATTTTACAATCCCATGTTTTATTAACTTTTTTTCCATTTCAACTTACATATACAAGGGTGTGTCCATTTTGCAAAATGAGAGACTTCCCTTTTGAAGGATCAAACCATACAAATTTAGCTAGATGAATACTTGATCTTAGAAGGCATCTTTTTGTTCCTGAAATATAACTGAAATTTTTTAGAGGTCTAACTGGGATATTTGGAAATTAAGTGGTGAATGCGGTCTAACTTATTTTTCAGACTCCTTGTCTGTTCACTATTGGATCTTCTATAAAGTAGATTAAAATGGGAAAAGGAACAATGTAGCAGTCTTGTCTTTCCTTTTTTTGTGTGAAATTCAAAATTTTAAATTACATAATCCCACATACCAGTAAAATATTAAGTTTTGATTTTTGGGAAAGTCTCATTACATTATTTCTGATTTTTTACCAGAGCAAGGGAAAAAAAAAAACAAAACAACCTAAAACAAACAAACAAAAAAACGCACCACCAAGTGTGGTAACACCACCCTGTTTTACTCCTATTCTGAAATAATTACAGGGTGTCAGAAACCTATCTGAAAACACAGATTTTCTTCCCCATCTGAATTTGAAGCTCACTCTTACAGAGTTCTGCAAAACATCATCTACCTCTCATCTTAATATCTTTGTAAAGTTGTTAGCAGAGACAGTGTGCAATCATGCATCAATAAGAAATGAATGGCATCTAGTTCTGCCCTGCTTTTACAGCACTCAGCAAGATTGGTGCCTTCATGAATCAATGTCCTTTGAAACCAAACCTGTGTCAGTGAGACAGGAAGTTGGCAGGAAAAAGTGGAACTTTTTTTTTCTTTTTCAGTTAATTAACACGATTATATCTCCTGTCAGAGACATGCTTGCTACGCACAACTTAAGTTCTTCTTAGGGCCACACAATTGTACTAGTTACCCAAAGCCACAAGTCTGAAAAGGTTTCAATAAAGAAAAGGGCAAATCAACAACTTATGATGGGTGGGGAGCTATAGATATCCATCAGTCTGTTACATGTGTATTTGATCAGTGTATATACCCTCACCATAAAAATAAATTCATGACAGTGGGATTGTCCTTTTGAGTGTTTAACATACATAAAAGGCTTGGCTTTTTTTATGGAATTGTATCCTCAGTTCTGAGCCCTCTGACTCAAGTTACCAGATTTACATTACTTTATATTGTTTGGGTATTCTAAAGTTTATATGGTAGAAAAAAGAGCGGTCAAAGATAAGATGGTATAATTATTTTAGTGCCTTCATTACTGTCCTAGTAACTGGTCCAGTCTGATTATTTTGGACTACCAACCTGTGAGTTTACATTTGCTATTAAACAAAAAAAATGAGAAAAAAAAGATCTGTCAAGTAAGAGTAATTTTCTGGGCACTTTACTTACTCCTGTTGGTAAATACATAAAGAATTTTCAAACTACAGAAATGCTTCATCAACCTTTTTGAGACGTTGACAGAATTAGATTAACAGTTTTCATTTTTTTTATATTATTGTATCTTTTCCCTAGTCTATGACAGATGTATATGGTATCACGACTAATGGATGCATTTATGAGCATAATTGGATGCACCTTTTAGTAACTGGGGAAAAATGTATAGTAAAATATAAAATACAAATGTTCCATGATATACTGCTGTGACAATGAGTCTTCTTGTCCAATTAGCATAGGAATGGCATCCCTGTCTATTCTAGCTGCTGGGGAAACAGTGACTGTCAGCAAAAGGTAAACTGTGTCTAATCTCGGTTTGAAAACAGCCTGCATGTATTCTATATGGAAATCAGTAAACTAACCTCTTTGGTTTTGCTAAAAGTATGATTCCATATTATTGAACCTTAAATATGCCTACATTTTTCATTTTGAATACAAATACATTTCCCAGTAACAACACTCTAAGTTTGCACTTTACATACATAAAAGCTTTGGTTTGGAATTCATATCCCAGTGTGGTATTCATCCTTCCCACTATACAAAGCAATATATAGTGAGTTGGGGTTTTGGTTTTCTTTGTGTTTCTTGGGGTTTTTTCATTCGTTTTTTTGTTTTTTTTTTTTTTTTATTTTGGTGTCTTCTAAAAAAATATATCCAAAATATTATGACTGATAAGCAACTGTTAAGTCTGATGAAAAATCTCAGCTTACTCAGTTTGACTTCCCTTATTTAAAAAAGAGATAACTCCATCTACTACATGTCCATAGCACTGAACTGAACAATCCACAGTTGCAGACACTGACAGGGCACCTAGAAATTATCCCACCGTACCTATCAGTAGGGTGGGCATTAGCAAAGCCATTGTGCTCCTGCATGCCTACTGCACAGCGGGCAGGTCTATGAGCAGTTTCTTTCCAGGAATTCACAGCTCACAGGACACCCTCCCGAGAACGTACAGCTCAGATAAACTGGAGACCACACTAGGGTTACCTCATTTTATAATCAGAATAAGTACAGGCAGGCAGGCTGTAGCTGACAGACTGTGAGGGATGACTTGCATGTGACTGAGGTTCCCTTCCATCTTTTCAGACATCTGAATTTTATATCCAGTGCTATGAGACATTTTTTCCCTCACTAATTGGGGGTGGGAAGGCCACAGAAATATTCATACTTACTGTTGCTAGATAGGGCTATATATGGAGATAGGCATATGGGTATAACTATTTTGCTGGGCGTCACACATCTTCCTTCAAGTCAGAGGGTGTTTTGGTGAGGGAAGAAGTAGCCATCTTTTTTTATCCACCTTAGAAGTGCTGCTTAATACATGTACATAGGAGGGGAGATACTGAAATACTGCACAGACAGGCAGATGAGTGATACTAGTGTTCTGTCAAAAGCAATTCCTAAATGAGGAATGACAACGTTCAAGAGTTGAGGAGTCACCCCTGCCTGAGCAGACTTGCACACCAAGCCTCAGAATCACAAAATGACTTCTTGCCCTATACCCGTGTTTCATACCGTTTCCCTAAGCAGCTGTTCCTGGTCACCCTAAAGGACAACACAAACTTCTACACCAGCTAGACGCTAGTGCTTCTTCAAAATACTTAAGGACTCTTGCTAACCCTGGATGCAATAGAGTAAGAATATTTTTTTCATGGAAAGTACTAGTAAACAAGATATTAAGGGCTATACCATCTTCTTCTATAATATATTAACCAAATAAGCAGAACTGCCTGACAGCTACAGTAAGTTTGGGGGTTCTTTTATTGGTTCAGCAAGTTATTGATATACTGGCATGTCCATCCTAGTTCCTGTCCTCCCTTTTGACTTGTCTGAGTGGGAGAGGAAGGATACTTACGTAAAATTTACCCAAATCCAGGCTGCAAGCATGCTGTGCAGGTAGCAATTTCGTGTTTCAGAACCTCCCCTTATGAGCACAAAAATGAGCTGTTGATGCTACAGATCTGATTTCTACATGTCACTGGGAATAGACTGCATTTCAGCATGGAATGTGTAAGAGGAGTTCCTTAAGAGAACTCTGTGGAGTCATGATCTATCAAAACACTTCAAATATGAAGAACTGCCATCCAGAAGAAAAGAACATGCTCCATTTCTATGTTTTGTAAATGAGGTGTTTAGTATTTGGCTTAAATGACTTTTCATTTTACTGCTTCTTTTGTATGCTGTAGCATACTAAAAAGTAGAAAAAAAAGGTGTAATCTCATTCAAAATAAACCAAATCTAATAAAAGAAATGTTGACTTCTCTGCTTTTTTCACTGGTAAGTATCGAAGCCATACTTTGAAGTATCAAAATCTTTCCCAAAATTGTTCAGGTGATTGATTGTGGTACATTTAAAACTCTTACTCTCAGGCAGCAAGAGCAAACTGAGTTTCTCTCTGACTTGAGGAATATTTACTCCTGTGGCCCTATGGTTAAAGAGCTGCAATGCACAGACCTATAATTAACTTACAGTTGCAAACTTGCATGCAAATTTTATTGGATGTCAGTGCCCACGTGCTGGAATTGGTGGGCTGCAGGCGTGGCCTCCATGAGGAGAGGCTGGGTTTGCCCCATGCCCGACACAGCCAGTTCCAGCTGTCTCCAGTGGACCCACTGCAGCCCCTCGGCCAAGATGGTGGCACCTCTGGGGAACTGTGTTTAAGAAAGGGCAGAAAATGCTAGGGAGAGAGAGGGGCAGGGAAGAAAAGGGCAAGAAACAGCAGAGGGGACACCAAGGTTAGAGGAGGAGGTTCTCTAGGGCACACCCCCAAAGGGACAGTGACCTGTGGAAGACCGACACTGAAGCATAGCAAAAGGGTGATAAAGCAAGGGCAGAAGAGACAAACCACTATGCCCTGGCCACAACCCCCTTAGTCCCCATGCTGCTCATTGTCTCACTGAAGGGACTGAGTGTAACCTGCAGCAACAACGAAGCAAGGAGGATAGGCATCTCCAGGGGAGGAGTGAAGTTGAGTCTGGGGTTATCACTGGAAAGAGGTCAAAGGAGGGGGGGTCAGAGACGAGGGGGGAGCACACCGCCACAACCTCCTCCCCCTCCTTCTTTACTGACCTTGGTGCCTGCAGGGCTGTTTTCTCTTACATCCTCTCACTTCTCTTCTCTCTCCAGCTACTGTGTCACAGCAGGGGTTTTTTTCCTTCTTAAATATGTCACCACAGAGGCGCTACCACTGTTGCTGTTTGGCTTGGCCTTGGCCAGTGGCGGGCACAGGGGAAACTTTGGGGTTTGACTAGAGATGACCTCTAGGGGTCCCTTCTAACCCAAAACATTCTATGATTCTATGATTCTATGAAAACTTCTAGCAGCTTCTCACAGAAGCCACCCCTGTAGCCCCCCTGCTACCAAAACCTTGCCTAGCAAACCCAAAACACGTAAATACTTGTTTATTTTCTTGTTTGCTTTTATATCCCAAAATCCTAATCACTACTCAAATATTTATGTTAATTGATGACAAATTAAATTAAATTCCTCAAAGCCAAGTCTGTTTTGTCCCTCAGCAATAATTGATAAGTGGTCTCCCTACCTGTCTTTTTTTCAGCCCAATTGGGGAATTTTTATGGTATGCCTTGGGGCAAATTAAACACACATTTGTGCTTAAATATAAAAGAAAAATTCAATCAGCAATGAATTGGGCAGTGTCCTACCGCAATACATGGTTTTACATGGAGCCTGCAAAGACAACATCACAAGCAGATCCCTTATATAGCCCTTGCACCAGTACCACTCCCAAGAGCTGTTGCACAGGGTACCTCAGCCCAGCCCTGGGTCCATCCCCCAGACCAGCTCTGCTGCCCAAAGGTGACCCCTGAGCTTGGACCCCTGAGTGCTCCCATTCCAGGACGGTCTGCAAGACAATGCTGAAGGGAAACTTCATCCTCCCTTGCAAGGATTCTGTTCTGTCTCTGGCTTTCCTGCTTTCAGCCAGTTTAAGCCCTTCTTGCAGTTGGGCCTCCTTGCCCTCCATGCCAGATCATTCCTTGGTCACAAATTACTACTGCTGAGAAGTTACAATTAGAATTGTCCCTTTAACCCACTAATCTTCTCCCTCTCTCTCTTCTTCCTGTTTTCTCCCCTTCCCTGTGCCGCTGGAAGGGGCAGGGGTGATTTAGCGGCTGTGCAGATGCCTGGCTGTGAGCTAAGGCCAACCCATCACACGCAGGACAAGCCATTTGTGCTTCCCAAGTATGCATTTATGGTCCAAAACTACTTGCTTCTGTTGTGATGACATGGGTTCACTCTTTAGTAATCATGAACTCCCCAGTATAGATATGCTGATGCACGTCTTTTTAGAAGGTGAGAGGGTTTTGAGTACAAAGGGGTGCTCTGACTTTCTCATGTGCATGCTTCAGAAACAGAATGAAAGGTGTTCCCAAGAGGAGTTTCTTACTGCATCTTGTCTTTCCTTTTCAACAAGACATAGCAAAGACATTACTTACAACATTCAATAATCTATAATATTAACAGCTGTCAGTGCATTAAAATAGCTTAAGCAATTGCCTTTAGAGGTTAAGATTTATAAGGATAAGAAGACATTGAGGATAGGGAGAATTGCACAACGGGAACAAAAGCAAAGCACTCACTCTGAGTCCATAAAATCAGGAAACCCTGAAAGAACATTTTGTCTGTAAAGCATTTAGGATCTCGATTAAAGCCATTGTTTACAGCCTAGAAAAGATATTATTATATCAGCAAGGCCAGTTTCACTATCAAGCTCATCAGCACAATACGGCCAGCAGGGACATTTTAAAAGGGCTCTTCAGTTATGCCCTAAAGTAGTTTCAGTGTCTATACTTTAAAAATTTGATCAAGAATGTATAAAAATCAAACCCCATATTTCATGCTGATGTGTTTCAGTGCATTACTGTCAGACTTTAACCATGAAAGGAATAGCCCCTTTGTGCAAAGAGAATAGCTAGGAGAAGGTTCAGGGAATAATAAAAGAAGCTTCAGGAAACGGTTATGAAATACTGGGTTTACCCAGCAAATATGAATACAGCTTAGGTCTATGAAGTACTTGTGATTAGCACTGCTGTTCTTTCTAGACCATTAAAAATTAGCTTAGCTGGCCATTAGGCAGCCTGTGGTTACTCCCTCCTTGAAACCCTCCACTGGCTCTTCAGCAAATCATCTCACAATTTCTTGTCCTTGTTTCAGGGTTCTGTGATGAAACTTAGGTTTCAGCCTACATTTCATGTCTGTTCCTGCTACCATGAACACCTACTTTGTGTGTGAAATAGGCCGTCTTCAATAGCCAATTCTCAGACTACACCCTCTGAACTGAACATCCTTCTAATACCAGCCTGAATGTCAAAACTCCATACTTCTAGACTGACAGCTACTTGAAGCACAAGGATGGATTACCCCGAAGAATACTTGCATTAGTGCTGAGTGACAAGTACTTTCATTGCTGGTTGTTTGGTTTTTCCCCCACCATTTTAGTGACAAAGCAAAAAAGAAAAAAAAATAATCAAAACCAAAAACCTCAGGAAAAATAGATAATTTTCGGTTAATAAAGGGTTTTTTTCCTTTTTTTCTCTGGATTGAATATGTGAGAAGAAAGTTCAAAAGAGAAAAATTGCTTATTGTAGGTTGATTTTACCTTTTTTAATCATAAAGTGAAATTTCTAACCAAAAGGTGGTTTCTAAACAAAGGACAAGTTTGTACCAGGGATGGCTCTGAATGAATTTTCAGAGCCAGTCTAACCACATCAGTGCAGTGTTCCTTCTTCAAGATTTATATACTCTGCAAAGCTAATTGATCCATGTGGATATAGCATCCACTGTAAGAGCTAACTGTGATATTGTTGTTGCAGTGCACTACACAGCGTAGCTATACCTAGAAAGTTTGGATATGTTACTTTTAAAAACCTATGAAATTAAATGTTTGCATACTTCAGAATTTGTGTCAACTCAATTTTCTTGCTGTTGAAAATTTTCACTAAATCACTAAATAAAGTTTTGTTCCATCCAAAACTCCATTTTAAAATGAATAAACTATGTATCAGAGTAGACGTATATGGCTTTTCTGTGTGCCTAAAGAGTCCAACCAGTTATCCTTCCTTTTCTTGAAGAACATGCTTTACATTGTTTTTTTGTTCTTAATTTCATGGTACCCTGATGCATACACAGAAATGATGAGAGAATCAGCAATATCAGCAGTAGATATGTCTTGTTCCAATAAGAAAAATTAAAAGAGGTAATGGGCAATTTTCCTTATTAGCTCAATATAATTGGAACTGTTTTATTCTATCCAGCAGTGTGCTGTGTGTACAAGATCCTGATGGACTTAAATCAATATATTTTCACTTGGTAGGGTAATTTATCCATCTTTAAAGTGTCACAGTACTGTCAAGGACAGACAAGTAGATGTGTGAAAAAAATTCACAGAGAACCACTCTTTTGGAAGTATGTACTCTGCTAATTGCGATAAAGTTTAAAACAACATAATAAACCAAATATCAGACTCATTACTGGATCAACATGCAACTGTTGCCAAATATACCATAAAATTAATTGCTGTTAGTTGGCAAATGGTGTAGGGTAAAATGACTTGATTTAAAGTGAGAAGAGTGAGAGCTGACAGGATACTCTAGAAGCTGAAAGCTTTGTATGTATGTCAAGAGAACAGCAGATGCATTCATCTGCCACTGAGAAACCTTAGCTACTTGAAGTAAAGGATAGCATTATTAATACCTGCTTCACATTCTAAGCAGGCCCACTCTAAATGCAATTATCTGAAAATGGTAACAAATATATTACTGACAGCTGATTAACTGCTTATTAACTGTATCTGTAACTGTCACAGGATGTAGAAAATTAAGTAGAAATTGAGGGGTGACCACCGAAGTAACGCACCTGGTTTATTAAACCATTGTTTGGAAGCCAGAAATAAGGAGGCATATTTACCAATAAAAATGAGCATTTAGGACTGCCATGGTTATGATCTACCAATTTAAAATAAACATGCCATTTAAACCCTCTCCTAAAACTACAACTTCTTGTTCATTTTTCAGTTTAAGAGTACATATGGATGTAACACTGCTTTTCCCTAGTTTTGCGTTATTCTTCTTGAGTTTGGACATAATTGCATCCAAAATGCGCGCTATAAGTCACTGTCTCATATTTTTATGTAATAATAGCTTGAAATGTTTTAGGAGTAGTACCACCTTCAAAGTGTAAAGGACAAAGCTGTTTATGTAGGGGTCTAATATGATCCCAGTTTATTAAATCAATGTAACTTAATTACTTTGTGTTGGTTTGGTGATTTGAATGTGACCATCACTGAAATTTTTCCTCCTTCTATTGTTTGTTCATTAGAAGAAAGCAACAAACATTATTTACTGATTCGGGATAGTAACTGAACAGGTATTCTTTATTAAAAGGTCTTAAATGTAAATGATGACCTTTCCCTCTACCCACCCACTCCTTATTTAATGATCTTATGGATTACTGACAGAGTGAAATCATAGGCAAGCTAAGAGAGGGCTAAAGGGCTAATATACAAATGGACTTTTTCCCCTAGTAACCAAAATACTATTGAAAGTTAACCAGCCAAAAGATGTTATTGTCCAACACCAAGCTTCAACCAACTAAAACAGTAAACAAGGACAGTTCGTTCTGTTCTGTCACCAATTCTCCTGCAAAAATGGCTTTTCATCAGTGGAAAGGTCGAGACATTGTTCAGAAATGTTTAGTCTATAACAGAGACTGATAGTTTTCCTAACATTAAAAAATAGAGGTACCATGTCCTTATACAAAACTGCTCCTGATCTTTCAGAAAATGGAAAGACCCCTATTTTATATCACTATGGTATGTATCAAAGCAAAAGTGTTATTTCTAGTTTTTTCTTAAAAAGAGATATTGTGGTGAACATTATGAGAGACATTTTCAGAAGAAATAGTCCCCTTTCCTTTCATATAATTTTTTGAAAATATTCCATGGCTATATAGACCTATCTGAAAGCATGTCTCCATTTTGTGACACATTCTGTATATATAAATTATTGAGGACAATTTCATTGAAAAGTAACCAGGAAAAATTGTCCTTTTATATCCCTGCAGGTTAAATTTAACTCATCATATATACACATGCATGCAAAGTGTGAGCAGGTTTCACGCATAATTACGTGCTCTGTATTTGAAACAGTCCCATCACTATTAAATCTACATACCTATACAGTGCTATTTAGTTTTGCTTGATATCAAAGACTGTGTTGAAGGGTTTGGCATGGGGTTTTTTTCCTTCCCCTGAACTTGTAGCATTTCTGCAATCCTTCTTTTTCCTCGTACAGTGTCTATGTAAAGGCAAGCTTCTCCAGCTAACTCCATGACCAGAGAAAACAGTTTCCAAGTAAGACATAATTTTGCATGAGAATGGTAGGCACCAGTAGGAATTACAGTTAGGCAATATGATTTCTGTAACAAGAAACATTTACAGGAATAACCCAAGTCATATTATAACAAACCAAAGAAACCATTATCCAAATTTTGTCAACAGCAGCCAATAGCAGATCTCTAGTGAACACTACAGAGGCACTCCTTAAAATATACAGCAAAACTATAGCAGTCAGGGAGTTCGTGTCGAAAAGTACTACTCTTGTGTAGCTGTCAGTGAATTTTTCCCTTCATGCGTGCGACATTCAGTTTTTTACACTCAGAGTATCTCTAATGTCCTGTGGCAGAGAATTCCATAGAAAGCTATACCTGAAGAAGTATCTCCTTTTATTTATTTAGAACTTGACACATACTTGTCTCGTCTGATGTCCCCTATGTCTTGTATTAGAAGAGACAGTAAACAATCTTTCCCTATTTCCCTCCCCCCTGACACTCATGACATTCTGCCATATCCACCTTACATCATTTCTCTTCCAGTCCAGACTACTCTATTTAATCATCCTTCATACAGAAGCCATGTCATACCTTTGATCATCTTTGTTGCCCTTAATGTAACTTTTCTTGTTGTAATGTCTCTTTTCTTATATGAAGGGACCAGAATTGTTCAAAAATATCTAAGATATGTGCTCATTTTTATCCTGGGAGGTCAGAAGATTTGAGCTCTGTCATCCATTAGGAGGGATTAGATTTCTATCCCCTTGTATACCAAGCCTGTCACTCTACTGTGAGATACAGCAAGGCAAGTTCTAAAATCAGATGCTGTCTTAGCGAAGACTTTATCTGTCAGGGAGCAGAACAACTCTCCAGGTTGCTTTCTAAAATCCCTCAAGTGTGTATCTGCATTACTGCCTTGCTCTCTTCAACAGGTTTTAATCACCTGGTTTCTTGGAGCTTGCTTCATCAGGGGTTCATTGTTAGAAGTTAATGACCAGTGGTTGAAGTTTCCTATTATCTTAACCAAGGTATTTCCCTCCGGTATATGATTTTAATCCCAAAGGACCATTCAATAAAGTTAAGAAAACAAGGTGCAGAAATCTCATCTCTCCACTTAGGTAACATTACTTTAGTCTTTCCCTCTATAAATATACAGAAAAGTACAAAAAACAGAGTGTCACATCATGAGCATCAAATATTGCCTGTGTACTTTGCATTAGCTACCTTGAGGCTTCCTCAGCAAGACTCATTCAGAATTCACTTTTTGGATAAAATCATGAGCTTCCCATAAGGCTAATCTATGAAGGGCTCTATTCTGTAAGACATACATGATGCACATACAGGCTTCCAGATATAAAAATGCTCTGCTTCAGAATACAAATTTTTCTCCAGAAAGACCCAGAAAAGTTGAGCCATCTCATCCAGCAGGATGGTCTAGATTTCCATCACTTCTCTCAAGTAAACTAACAGCAGAATGAGGCAGACATACTGGCAGGACACTATCCCACACCTTCCCCAGAGCTGGGGCTATAACTGGCTCATTTGCACAATGACAGTTCTTATGTACCTATGACTCCACGAGCTTGTCCCGGGATAGCTACAATCCTCCACAAACAAGCTGTGCAGTCACAATTCAAGAATGTATGCCCACACACAATCTGTACCCTGCCGAGTGGGCAAATAAATAGCAAACATAACAACTGAATAATATAGTGAAAAATCCAGTGCATAATAACAACATAGAAATGTTCACAAGACAATGATAAAATCATAAATAAGGGGAGAGAAGGCAATGTCTCCAGTGACATATTACATCTCTTCTCTGCATTATTATTAACACCTCCTCAAAAACAAATTTTTGCCTGGATAAAGTACAATTCCAAATTTGATCAAAATCAAAAGCTCTGTGGAAGAGTCTTCCTTTGAGAAGTAGTTTTAAGATAAGTATTATTCTATACCTGAGTGATTTTCTTTTTTTAGATCCAGACTGTTTCTCCTGATTTCACTGCAGTTTTGCTCTTATTTCTTTTCCACAAGGAAGGAGCCAACAACAGTAAAATTCAGAACAGCCTTAAAAAATGTTGATGTGGAATCCCTGGTATGATTGTGTTACTGAGCCAGTTGTGTACAGCAGAACAAGGCAAGATTAAACAGAGGTTCCCTTTCAGCCACAAAGATCTGGTTATTACACAGGGAAAAATATTTTTTTTATATAATTTCTTACCTTGGATATATTTTTTCCTGAAAAAGTATTATGAATAATAATAATGATAATGCATTAAAAAAAATCATGCCGTATCTCATTACTTGAATTGCAAACGAATACATTCATGTGTAGTTATTTTGTTTTCTGTATATCATGCATTTGGAGTGATCTTAAATTCCCCAAATGGACCTTGCAAGGAAACTTAAATTCAACTTTAATTCCCGTCTTTGCATGTAACTTATACTGTTCACCTAGTTTTCTCACCTATCTTGTTGACAATTAATGATATGCCCCGAGGGTTTTACTGCTAAATGTATATGAATTCTGGTGAGGACTAGAGGACTTACAAACTATAAATACAATATACATATTAATTTATATAAAAAACTATACATGTAAGATAAGTTATTTTATGAGATCAGTTTTCTCATACAATAAACTTGAAATTATAGCAATACGCAAGACATTTCAGATCTGATGAGGAACGTGGGTCGGGAGGTGATGTATAAATGAATGAATACTGAGAATTTTCAAATTTAAATGAAAAATGTATCTTTTCCATTCAATTCCTTTTCATTCTCTCATTTTTACAAATAGAAATTAATCTAGTAATTTTTCTTACTGATGGAATTTTTAATGTTAGGGCTTAAAAAAATTGAAATGTATTTAACTACTAAGATAATGTGGGACCCTTTAAATGCAGAGCTAAGTGGTCTCACTCAAATGGCCTCTTTAGAGTGAAGAAGTTCTGGGAGACAAAGTTTATTTAGAAGTCCTGATGATGGTCTTGTTTATTGTTATTTTATGGGTGTACTCCCAGAATTTTCCCCATAGTTGCACCTTAAGCTGGGCTGTACATTTATGAAACAAGCAAACAGTACGCAATTTGTTCTCCAGGAAAAAAATAGTTATTTGCAGAAGCACCATTCTGTCATTTATACTTTTGTTCTCTGTTTGAATGATTCTGCAAAGCTGGTCTCCTGAAACTCAAATCCAGAGTTTATTATACATTCAAATAGAACTTCTCCAAGGTTGGTTGGATATCTGAGAAATCTCCTTATACTCTCAGCACATTCCCTGCACTCCTCTGTTACATTGCCCATCTTTTCAGATCTGAACTCATCTCCCCGTAGACGCCATTGCTACTTCTCTCTGATCTTAATTTTGATTTAGAGAAGTGGCATGAAGCATATGCTTCCCAGCTGGATCTTCTGTGGTGGAAATTTTATCTGTTCATTGCATTCAGTTCCAAGGCACATTAAGGTCTCATGAAGGAAAGGATCACCATGAGAAACTATCTGGCTTCCCTATTCTCATTTTTCAGCAGCAGAATCAGAATATTACTTACTTAAAAAACTTCAACTAGTGTCATGCCAAAATTAATTTTTTCTCTTTGCAGATATAATCCAAGAGAAAGAGTCACAGGTTCATATACATATGATTTTCAGAATATGGAACAAAGGAATGATTCAGCTAAAACACAGATTTCCCGCTATAGGAAAAAATTGTTTGTGGTAAAAATGAACATGTTTTTGAAAGACATATGAAAAGAAAATTTTTGCGTTGTATTATCCCAGAGAAAAATAGCAGGGATTGTTAATTTAAGTTAGCTCTACATATATAATACATATGGAGGAATGGTAAGGCAGTAAGCCTCAGTAGAAATTTACTTCTCTTCATTCATTTTTTTTGTAGGAAGTTGTAGACAAAAATTTTCAGTCATTTCCTTGTTACAGTTAATCTCATAAAATAATAGAAAACATATAATAATAAATGGGAATTGCCTCTTGCAATGTTAACAAAGCTAACAGATACAATATTACTTCATCAAAAATTATTAGTTCATAAATAGTTAACTGTTCCTTTCAAAGCCACAAGACTGATTAGATTATATATTCTGAGCTAGCAGTGCATGAGCCACTCCAGGGGTTAGCTTCGTTGTGCTGTGAAGAGCAGGGTCCATGCAGGTTGAGTGGGTCCTTTGGAAAGCATGCCCTCTTCCATGACAGTTCCCAGAAGCTAAGCATCTTTCTCTGTAGACCCCAGGGAGACCATCTGCAGGCAGCCTGCAAGCTGCCAACACATTGGCTGGAGGATGGGCCATGGTGAATTAGAGCTGGTTTTTTATATGGTTGTAGCCCAATAGCGGGAAAAAGCAGAAAAGTGCAGAAGAGTGAAATGGCCAGTCCAGCCAGAGATTGCAGTTGTTAACATTTCACAAGATTCTCAAATATTTAGCTTAAATTATTTAATGAGATGTTCAGTTAAATATCTAATGCCATAAGATTATCATTCAAAGTTGAAAATTCTGATATTTAGCCATAATTAATAACCAGTACCTGGAATACCAGTGGTTACTCAAAGCACTGTGTTACTCAATAAGAGATGAAAAACTAAGTCCTGCTGTAGGGATTAACATTTCATGGTTATGCAGATGCTAAAAGAATCTTAAGTCAAATGTATTCTGGGGGGACTGATACTGCAGCCGACGTATAGCTGTATAATAGACAACAGCACAATGTATTTAAGAGGTTCATGAGTTTAAGAAAGGCTTTCTGTATTTAAGATTTAACTTGAATACAAACCATCGCTATTCCTGCAGCACAGAAACTTTGTATTACTGGATGAAGGAGATGGCTGATGCCATTTTTAGCAATTCTGGATGGCTGAAAAGATTTGGATAAAATGAAATTGTCATTCATACCACTCCCAACTTAAACCTTAGTCTAAAATGTCAGTAGATTAGCAACGCTGATATTCCTTCAACTTTCCATCATATTTTTATTAATTTCTCTCCTAGATTTTGATCAAAAATGGAAATACTTAATCCTATTCGAACAGTCCTTTACAGTTGCTTTTTAATCTATGAGATAGATATCTGAGAAATGCTCTTCTAGTCCTCCTGGGAAGGCCATTCCTTCCCTTTGAGCTCTTTTGAAGCTCTTGGTTCTTTGGAAAATACAAAAGTTACCTAAACATGGACTCAAAGGCATTATGAAGGATGCTTTTTTAAAGGCCTTATCGCTTATTTTCTATTTATGAAATGGAAATCTGACATTATAAGAATCTATAGTTTCCTAATACTACAGTGTGGGAAGTCACTTGGAGCTTAAAGGAAAATATAATGAAAGAGATGGATTCCACACTAAGTATCTAATATGGGTGGTCTGAATGACAGATGGGTCCCAGGTAACATTCACGGACCATTCAGAGATGTTGGACTAGTGGATGATGTCTTTTAAAATACATTTAAATCAGATGTCTAAATTAATCAGAGTTAAAGAGTCGGTATATTCTACATCAATTAGCTGTGACTTTTTTTGAGTAGTTTCATTCAGAGGGATTAAAATTCAGTGGGATAATTTGTCTACTCAGAGCTGTGAAGACCAGCTCAGCCACTTCTACTTGTAACATAAAATGAAAAAACCCTAAGATTAAAACTAATTCAGTGGTAGAAGGTTTATAGCTATTTTATCATTAACTCTTGGCTTAAAGGACCTCAAAAGAAGAGAAGAAAATGGAAAATACTTATTATGAACCCTCTCCTCCATGCACACCTGCATATACTCGTGAACATCTATAACTGTCCTCCAAAGCAAGGAAAATAATCATCTGTTACAGCAAGATTCCAAAAAGAAGGCATGTTAATGAAAAACAGCATTTGCCCATCCAAATATAGATTCACTACTCTAATAATAAGTAAATTTTATTCCTCAGGTGTCAACTAGGTGGAAGATTTGTAACATTGTTATGTAGTGTACTGGCCCATTATGTTACATTATTGAACACTACTTCTTATTTCTTTAGTGCACCATCTGTTCATAACACTTCCAATAATTGGCTCCCATGGATAATATTAGTGTATAACAGAAAGTAAAGTTTGTTGATAATTCCCAAGGACATTGTTTTAAACAGTAATCTGATACACAGATAAGAAAGCGTCAACATTTAACAGTTGGGAATAAGGCAGTGTACTTGGCTGGATAGTCTGTGCAGAAACTGATTTTCTCTAATGGGACACCTAAACTAGACCATGTGCACTGGAAAAGAGCCAAAACCTAAGTCAAATGATAATATTCTGACATTTGTCAGAAATTATGTGATTCAGTCAGTGTTATAAACCTAGAAAAAAACAGAGCAAAATTTAAATTTTTAGCCATAAAAATTCAGTTATTCTTTGAAAACTGAACAAAAAATAACTTTTAATTGAAGGAAAAGACTGGATCATATAAACCATATCCACAAAAAAATCACTATTACTTACAAACAATAATGAAAAAGCAAATATTGTCATTCTGCCACGGTAAAAGTATTTTTGGATTTTTTAGTCTATTCTGTTAACACAGAATTTTGGTTTTACCTTAATTAGTTGTTTTACTTTCTAGAGGCTAGAGGTTTTATATAGTTCCATGGTATTCAACAAGAAAAGAAAATAAGTAAAACCTTCATATGGTTTCAGTCTTATTATCTGAACACTGAATGTCTCATTTTGCTTGACTTCCATGTTATAAATTGAACAAAAATAGGGCAATGCTTATCCACAGAGCATGCTGTTGCTGAGTTCATTGTCATTATAAAATAGGTGGCCTAGTTTGTGACTAAGAGAAAACAAAAATGACATTTTAAATACACGTGCAACTGCTGCTTTTTAACTAGATGACATTATCCCACAGAAAACTAAACGAATCTGTATGTTTCTAAAGCAACACAGAATATCATCAAATATATCCAGCCCCTCATTCTATATAACATAGGTTTAAGATCTCCAGAAAGACAAATCTCTAGGATTCCTTCAAGTTCCTGAATGAGTAACATGGAGAGAAAAAAATCAAAAGCAAACCAGTCTCAGAAGCATAATGAAACCTTCTACTACAGTGATTATCATTTGCAGGAAAGAAAGGCAGCTTTTTTTTCTGGGCTTGTCCAAGACTGTAGGAAGAATTCTTAGAAGATCTAAGAGTCACCACCTACTTTTCTGCATTCACAATGCCCTTTGTGACCTAGTCTTCAAGCGTAAAAACGTATAATATGTCATACATACAAAAGAAATAAAACATCCACACCCAAGAGAGGATGAAGGAAATAGTCCAACTAGAAGTCATTGCTTAACACACACTAGTGGAATGCACTCAGATGCCACATTAGAAAAACATGAATAGAAGTATTATAGAGGTGTCTATCTTAACTCAACAGTTAAAGGATACATGGAGATTTCATCTTAAAACTTCACAAAAATCAGTTTTGTAAGTTGCTTAGGCTTCAAATTTAGCATGAAATTCTTCAAAGGAAAATTCATATTATCTATGATGCAGCTCAAAGTTAAGCTTGATTATCTCTCTGAGCTTTCAGGCCAGCAGAAATAGAGTTTTCATGATAAAGGAAACATACATACATACGAAGAGAACTCAAAAAATCATTATTCGATAGAGAAAGTGCTGAGAGATGGAATGAACCTTTAATATAGCTGAGGCAGTTAAGTAGTATAAACTTATTTAAGAAAAAGACATATAAGTTTGGGGAGACTAATAAGTTAAAGACATTAATCAAATCTGGGATTCTATATAGCTGGCTGCCTTTTCAAAAATAAGTATTATTTTTATTACTGTTACTATCGTGTTTTTTTCTTTAATGTGCCAAGATACCAGCTCCATATTATCAGTTTCCAAGATGAAAGTATTTCTCTCATTTTGTAGGAATGAATGATTCACTGAAGATCTCCAAATACTAATAAACATATTAGCAACATGAGATGAACAGGGAATAAAGCCTCAAAGCCTCACTCCACACATATACATGAATGTGTATTTATGGGTCTGTGCATGTATGTGTGTATTTATGGGTCTGTGCATGTATGTGTGTGTACATATAAAACATATATATATATATGTATTTTTAAGTAGTTCATGATGACAATAATAGCATCTATCCCACACAGACATATGCATGAGAAGACATATATGTAAGAAGCACGGTAGTTCAATAGGCAAAATATTTGTCTACCAGGTGGAAGGGCACAGAGCTATTGCGCAAACATGGGTACAGATATTTTTATACAACATTTTGCACAAAAAATAAACACATTAAATTAAATCCTGACTCTGATAGTAGAAACAATTGATTTAATTACGGCCTTTGAGTTTGATACCTACCTAGACTCTTTCTATGTTTTTTCTAGTAGATTTGCAAGCACAAAAACATATGAATCTGAAACAGAAGGCATGCTCTGTGTGAGAGCTGTGGAACAGAACAGCGACATGGAATTTCACTGGTTTCGTGAAGTCCTGCAAACCTATGTATATTCTACTCTTTTGAAATGCAATAGCCATTGCCAGTCCAAAATCTTCTGTGTTTGAGTGGATCAGTTTATAGAACTGGTGTTCAGCCCCTCACTGAAACCATGCAATTAAAGTGCAGATGACAGAAGTTTACAAAATCATGATCTATGTAACACAGCAGAAAGACTAGAGGCTAATTCCATGAAATGATTAGGTGGTGAGACTAAACAAATGGACATACTTTTTCACAGTGTAAGTAATTAGATCATAGAAATGTTTGCCTCGGGAGATTTTAAGTGCTAGGTTTATAAAGGCATTGAAAACAGAAATTCCTTAGGGGGAAAAAAAAGAAGTTGGTGAAAAGCCTACTAAATATGAAGAAGGAGATACATTCCCAGTAGGGGAAACCCCACCTTGGAAGAAGCTGGGTGCCACCCCAAGAAATGTTGCCATGTATTGAGCTGAATGCATGCACTTTCTTTAGTCAACAGATCTGCTGGACTCACAACTCTGGGTTTGATTAATCCTTGCCTCAACACAGGAGGAACCATTATTCTGGTCTTAAATCTGTTCTTTTTTGTATATTCCAACTGAGTCATGACAAGTTGGTTAAAAATTAGGCCGTTTGTATTACAGTTCATTATTTTATTCATTAAATATCTAATTATAAGATAGAGTTTGACTTCTGTCAAATGGATAATGAGGTGTTCCTCGAATTTACTTTGACTAGGACTCTTCAAACCATTTCTCTTTGCAAAATTAAAGGAAATGTCTCCTGAAAATGTTTTTTTGGTCATTACAGCTAATATTTGGGCTACATTTTCATAATAAGACTTGGCAAAAAATGAGTTTGCATCATTTTCGTTAAGCAGTTTTCTGTGTCATATTTGATAAAAAGTACTATACAGAAGTTTTATGTACATTAGTTGGAAAGAATGTTGAGATTATCTATTTATTAAAATGAACATATAGCACTGAAGTGTATTTTAAAGGATGGGAAGGAGGGACCATAATTCTGCTCTGTTCTAAAGTGCATTTTTTCATGTGTAATAGATTCTGGAATTGCTTAATCTCCTGACAAAAACTCTATAAATTACAATACTCTTCTAATGATCACAGGGTATTTCTTTCACTCTCAGGACATTACCACTCTAGTGGGAATTACGGTCACACTTTAAGAGGATTTGATTCAGTATTAGGGTAGCAATTGTATGTTAATTAAATACCAATTGATTATTTAAAATGCATGTGCTGAGTTTTAGTGCATTTGTATTAGGTACATAATCTGTAGATCTTGATTACAATGTTTTGAATGATAGATTACAGGCACTGGCATAGCAGAAAATATTTGAGTGATTCTGAAAAATGAATAAAACAACCGCTTGATGTTCAAGGTCACCATGGCAGAGGTGGTTAAATGGATGTTCCCTGTTAAGCCATATTTATCATTGTGGTACTTAATAGAGTAATTTTAAAGCTTTACCAAGTCCAAGGGCTTGGTGTGCTTTGGTTTTCCACTACATGAGCAAGCTACCATACTTTCCTTTCTAAAGGAAGAAAAAGATTTGAAGAAAAGGTGTAATTGTCTTCTCACACCCTGGGGATTACACACACTGGGGCAAATAGGGGTTTCTCAGATAGGTAGGCTTATCTACAGTTTAGCTATATCCTGTGTTGAATAGCCAGTAAGGATGAGCAATGGTCTTTTGCTTTTTTTAAACATAAGGTCAAGCACCCTTTATAAAACCTGATCCATGCCCACTTGATTAGAAACTGGATGAAAGATTAGGCTTCACAAGAAAATATACCCAGTTCACGGCAATCAGCAAGGTTTTTGCTGGTGTTTAGTTTACCAGGGGCTACGTTGGGAGAGAAAAATTCATCAGGCGTGGCTTCTGTGTTAAGGTGTTAGCTACAGATCAGACTCAAATAATTTCACACTTTCATCACTTTGCAGAACTCGGTGATTTTTGGGTGGTGTGTTAGCTGAGCCAACATGCTTTGTGTGTAGATGTGAAAGATGCTTTTACCAAGAAGAATAGGTAAACCAAGAGATTACAGAAGGAAACCAAATGGCAGTATATGCTAGTGCTAACAGAAGAGGTATTATTCCAGTAAAAAAAATGCTTCTGATTTTAGCATCTTTCCAGATTAGATATGTACAAACAACTCATTCAATCTGTTTAATTAAATACCCACCAAAAGAAAACAAAAAAAACCAGAAAACACAGAAAAATCCTTTTTATTTTTTCTACATTGGACTGTTGTTTTCTATGGCAAGGACTTCAGGGTTTAAATATATAAGTGCCTTAGACTATGCAGT
>NW_009270000.1:4351653-4385431 GCF_000687185.1 Egretta garzetta | reverse complement strand
ACTCTAATACTGTTTGGACAATAGCAGCTGTTTTTATCTGCTGTGCCAGATATATTTTTGGCACCATTCTGCTGTTTCCTGCGTGCAGACCCAGTGGGGGTGAGGATATCAAGACTGGACTTGTGTGAATGGTCATTGCCACAGTTCTGCATTTCTATTAAAAAGGACGCAAAAGAGAGCATAGATTTGAATAGACACTGGACTGACAAGCCTGAAGACTGAAGTTCTCTGTTTACCAGTAGAATGGCTGTATAATAAACAGACAATGGCAGTCCAGGCTTCAGCTTGCAGGTCTGCCAGCATCCTTGTCCAGAAAAGATCAGGGTTGTGGGTGAGAGGCCAGAACAAATCTTCACAGTCATATATCCTAGTGTCTTGGGCTGCATTAGGAGGAATGTTACCAGCAGGTCGAGGGTGGTGATCCTTCCGCTCTACTCAGCACTGGTGAGGCCACACCTGGAGCAGTGTCCAGTTCTGGGCTCCTCAGTACAAGAGTGGCATGGACATATTGGAGACAGTCCAGTGAAGGACCATGGAGAAGATTAAGGGACTAAAATATCTCACCTGTGAGGAAAAACTGAGAGAGCTGGGACTGTTCAGCCTGGAGAAGAGAAGGCTCAGAGGCAAAGAGGATGGAGCCAGGCTCTTTTCAGTGGCATCCAGGATCAGAGGCAGTGGGCACAAGCTGAAAAGCAGGAGGCTCTATCTGAACATCAACACTTTTTTACTGTAAGGGTGACTGAGCACTGGAACAGGTTGCCAAGAAAGGCTGTGGAATCTACATCCTTGGACATATTCAAAAGCTGTCTAGACATGGTCCTAGGCAACTGGCTCTAGATGGCCCTGATTGAGCAGGGTGGTTAGACCAGATGACCTCCAGAGGTCTCTTCCAATCTCAGACATTCTATGAATCTGTGATATAGGCTTTAGCCTCCCGGCTATAATTGCCAGTGAAGACACTTATGGTAATGATTTTTGTGCCCATATAAAAGCTGGATGGAGCCTAAATGCCAAAATTTCACATAGGACACTGAACAGATGACTAAATTCAGTCACCAACCAGCAGAACTTAACTTAGGAAAACAGACAGAGGTGTCAAGGTGACTCTAGGTGACAATACTGTCATCATCTATGCCCCAAGTCATGCCTCATCTTCAGCAAGGGTGCCAAGCTCTCTGCTGAGACCACATTGTCCTCTCTGTCCCATGCTTTCAGAATGACAGGCTTTGCCTTTCACAAACTTTAATAATAATCACCATGGGCCAGACTGTGCACTCAGAAGGCACACAAGCTGAAATACCACATAAATTCTTCTATATACCACCACACTTCAGTGAGACCCTTTAAAGTCAATTATTCTTCTGTAGGAAAGGAAGTCACCTGCTACCCCTTTATTTCAGAAGCAACATCCTAGTTTTCAGCTAAGATTGTTTCACTACCTCCTCCCTCCCTTTCTCAGGGACATCAAGGGAGTAGAAATTCCTACACTAACCAGTCATACCTAGCATGAACACATGAAGCTATGCAAGAATGCAGAAAGAATTTTGTTTCTCCCTCCCTTCCAGCAGGACTGCATCTGACCCTGCTAAATTCCAACCTTCAGTACTTCAAGTGTCAGATAATGGATTTTTATTTATATGTAAGGTCACTGACCCCTTAGAAAGGACACAGAAAATGTTGGGGATGCTGCTTTCTCTGAAATGGAAGTCTCTGATTTCAGTATATGTTACTCATTCATAATTATTGGAAAGCTGTAGGAAAGGCAATAAGAAAAGGCTTGATTTTTGTGGGGCTTTTATGTTTGTTTGTTTTTAATTTCAGTATTCTTCCTCCCTCACATCTCTCCATCAGTATTATGTATAACTATGTGACTGGGTGGAAAAATTGGAGCTAAAGGTATGCGAAAAGCCAACTGTGGTGTATATCTTATTCTGCTCACTGGGTGCAAGACAAAGCTCCACTTGAAAGTTTGGAAATTGGGTATTATCTCTGCTATTCAGTAGTGAACAATAACAGGTTCTTCATATTGCAAGATAAGCACAGAAAAAACCTGAGAAGCTCTTTATCAGTGAAAAATACTCTAAGAACAATACATGTACATTTGGATAGAAATAGAGAGTGATTACATTTTGACTAAAGTTAAGAAAAAGGGCTGCTCTCAAATCCCTTAGAAGAAAGAAAAAAAAGTCCGATAAATATATTTTACCAGCAAAACCAGTTTAATCATATGTGCTGCCTAATGTTTTGTCATTGCAGTGACCAGTTTGCAAGGAATGAACTTCTTTCATAAATAACTCTAGAGATAAAATACTGCTTCTGTGTGTGGAGCTTGTTAGTCATATCCTGATGTGTCACTGGTGGCTCGGAGAGGTAAAGAGAAAAAGAAGGGAAACATGGTTGATCAAAGAGCAGTAATCTTACATATGCACATATGCAAACTTCTATGCACATATACATTTACTCAAAAATAGACATACATAGGCAGTTATATTAAATCCATCCTCCGTGAGAGAACGGTTTTCAATACAGCACAACACAGAAAATACTGAACCATCTCTTTACCTTTGAAACAACAGAAGAAAACAGAAACCCAGCTTCCCCAGCCCCCAAGGTATTCTAATGGCAATGTATAGTATTGTATGAGAAAGCTGCTTACAGTCAAATAAACATAAGACTGAGTAAATTTCTCCAAGTGGGAAAAAGGTATTTAAAGACTTCACCTTTTTTTAACTGGTCAAAGTGTGATCAGTAGAAAAAGAAGGCGGCACAGATCTGGAAGGAGTAATGAGATAACAAAAGGAGATAACACTTGAAAGAGCATCTGTTCTGTATGAAGCATACTATTGCGCTTTTGCTGTGAACTCACCAATACATATGCAACCCAGTTAGGCTGGTATTAGAAAGAGGGTTACACATAGGTTGAGGAGTCAAAAACCACATCTCCCTTCCAGCTTCTTATTCTGAGATTTGAGACAGTTACGGATGCACTAAAGTCTCCTCGCTTTGCTCATGCGATACAAACACTTGTGGTGGGTGGGGAGGCCAGTGATCCAAAGCATGGGTACTAATGCCAGCTGAGAAAAAGGAAATGTTCTGCTGATGATTCATCAGATTTACTTCTAATTTAATGTATACAAGTACTTCAAATACTCATTGACTTCTGCACGACTAAAACTTTTGAAATCCAAACTAATTGGTTAATAGCTTGCCAAACTGGAGCTTAAAACCTTGACACTGGGTGGGTACGTTATGTGTGTGTATATAAATATATTTATATGCTTCCTTTCCCTAGGAAAGTGTGTTTTTAAGAATGAATTGAAATGTCTTCTTTTATTAAGCCTATTCTAAATATAACTTATTTTAAAAAAGATTTTTCCATCCCACCTGCCCAAGTGTCCTAGACTATTCATCTCATTCTCACACTGCATATCATGAAGCACACTGTGATACACCAAGTCATATATCAAAATCAGAGAGGAATGAATCATAGCAGACTGAAATTTTGGATGGCTCACTTTCCATGTCTGTGGTTCACAAAATGGGGCTGAAAAGCTCAAAAAACTGCTGTTTTCTCTGGCTTCTTTTTTTCCTAAAGACAGCAAAGAGTCAGCAAACACTGGGAACATCCTAATTGCATTTCTTCCAGTATCCACATATGCACTTTCCTTCTGCTCTTAGCCAGTGGTCCAGATATTCTGTCAGTACTATTTCTCCCTCCAGACATTACTTTCCTTCCTTTCCACCAAGCAGAACATTATTCTTCCTTCTTCACATAGCTAACACTCAGTTGCAGCTCCGATACCAGCCCCCCCAATAGATTGCAAGCATGTTAGACATTTCTGGCTGAACCCATTTTGCTGCTTGTCTGCTTGCCTCCTGCTATTGCACGCACATGTCTGAGATCTTCTTAAACTTTGTCCACAGTCTCCCTATACTGCATGACTGGTCCACTCAGAAGTCAAATGTTTAAATATAGACTTAATCCACAAGTAAAATATCCCCCATTTTAGGCCACAGATGAAATCTCAAAATAGAAAAATGTGAAATAATGGAAACCTACCAACTATTGTTGAACCTCAGACCTATTTTTGAGTGAAAGTTCTGGCCTGACTTTCTCTTCCACAGGTCAGCTCAACCATCCCCTAATGCACATACAACAGTCTTAAAAGCACAGTGGTGTGTCACCCAGTGATTCATCATCCTGCAAGTCAAAACTAGAATAATAATTTCCTAAGCAGGGAATTACCACCATGTGATATAAGAGAAGCTGACATTTAAAAAATATACAGGGAAGGACGCTTTTTCAAAGGTTTACCAGTCAATACCCCCAGAGAAGTTGCTTAAATAAAACTGTAGTTTGTAAGTCTATGTTAAATGCTTGCCCTGAGGCCTTATTCCAATCCCATTGATGCTGATGGAAGCAAAATCCACTGAGGCAGAAACAGCAGACTGGAGTACCTAAACTTCAGCTATGCTAAAATTCACAGACTTTTGCAAGCACTTGCTACTGCAGAAGGAATGAGGCCAATCGAGTCTGGGCTTTCCCTGTTCCTCTTGGTGTCAAATTCTTCCTTACTGTATGCCCAAATATTTTCTACTTGCTAACATCTGTTCTCTCATTTAGAGTCCCTGCTTTGTAGATCTGGACCAAGAAGGTTTGACAAATAAAGCGCATCAAAAGCATGAGAGGATCTGCCTTCATCCTCAGGACAATGGTTGAGTCTCATAAAGAATACTAAAATCTCTGCGTGGGTTAGCATTACCTTTCCCATGCCATGTCCTCTTAATGCCTTCCACATTAAGCTAGTGCTTGATTTATGTCATGAAGCGTTACTCTTTATATGCTTCTCTTTTTTTATCTTATCTAAAGATGTTCTCATTATCCATATAAATGCCTGGTTTTCTTTCTGAACTCTATGTCTCAGTGAAATCTTATGGCAGTGGGTTTGACTGATTAATTATGCATTGTATAAAAAGATACTCCCTTTTATCAGTTTGAATTTATTTCCTTTCAGTTTCATCTACTGTCTCGTTATTCTTGTCTCATGACAAAGGGCAAGTAAGTTTATCTTGTTTTAAAATCCCTTCATATAACTTTCTCTCGATGTGCACCATTACTATATCCCCATTACCAATTACAGCAAGGATCTCAATATGTCTTGATCTTTGTTTGTTACTGGCTTTCATTTTTTGTTGTTCAGAGCCCTAAAGGCTTTCTAGTGGATATACAGGCCTTGGTTAACTGAATTATCACTGTGTTTCTAATAAAGATGTTTTGCAGATATTCAGAAGCCGTCCAGTGTCTCTACACTGACCTCTGATCAGTGTTCAGCACTCTGCATATTAACTTGATTTCTGGAAGCCATGTTCATTCAATGTTGAAGTTTATGTTGCTGATTAGCTCTAATTAGCTCTTCTCCAAACTATTCTTTTTTTTTACTCTCTTCTTATCTAGAAGCTTTCATGTGGTTCATTTATTTCACTACTCTTTTGCCCTTTGCTGCAAGCACAGAACAACCATAAGGAGTTAGGGTGCTTTAGAGCCCACCTCCCTTCCACCTCACTTGGCACAGGCATACAGCATGGTATAATGCGCACTTATCTGTGCAGCCATCCCTCCTTCATCCTTAGGGTTCATATATCCCTATTCTGCTATGCTTTAATTTTTCCTGGTGAGAAGCTGAGCAGACTAATTATGTGAAAGCATAAACCTGATGTGCACTCATAAAAGGCCTCTCTTTCAACAACGGAAACTTGAAACTGGTATGCAAACCTCCAGGTAGCAATAGCTAACCTTAAACTGTCAGTAGAACCAACAACGTCTGTTTGACACTATTTCACTAGTTTTGGTTAGGCTGTAGCTTAAGCAGAGCTCAATTAAGCAGTGCACAGGAGGGTCTGGTTTAAAACTCTTTCTGTACTACTTCTCAGCTATTAATCTCAGTTGTTGCCAAGTGTGGCTACATTCCCAGGTGCCTAATTTCAGTAGAAGTGTTTAGCAATGGTCAGAAGGGCTATATGGAGAGGATCCCTCTCAAGGCCAAAAGCGTTTCCTGGATTTTGTCACTGCAAAAAGAATGTAGAGGGCAGTCTGTCTTAGTTGCCTGGCTATGCGATGGACAGTCCAGCTCTGGTAAAGGTTCTGGTTGAATAAAGCAGAAAGTAAAGTTTAAAAACTTTGACCACTTGTATTTGAATATAAATTGCATTTAGATTAATCAGAAAAAAATCTTTAACATGTGATTAAAATTTCAGTGTTGACAGGTCCTGTATGAGTCCTGTATGGGTTGTTAAGCATTGCAACAGGCTGCCCAGGCAAGTGGTCTAGTCCCCGTCCCTGGAAGTATTTAAAAGATGGGCAGATGAGGTGCTTAGGGACATGGTTTAGTGGTGGGATAGCAGGGTTAGGTTAATGGTTGGACTTCATGATCCTAAAGGTCTTTTACAACCTAAACAATTCTGTGATTCTATGACAGATCATTTCCTCCTGGCATTAGCTTTGTGCCTTATCATCAGAGCTGTTCACCTGACCACATGACTGTGGTGGAGGGGAAGGAAGCACAGAAAAGAGCATGACAAAAAGCAAATCCTCGCTCTGTTAAAACGGTCTTGCTGTGGTTTAATTAGAGGATTTGAGGAAGCCCCAGATTAGTAAATGGAAATCTTTGTGATTTGCCTTGGTAATTATTGGAATGAAATTTCAGGAGCTGAGATAATTCCCAAGGGGAAGTGCATCTGTGCACTTCAAATTATCTGCTTATATGCTCGCTTAGATTCTTTACATGCCTTCCAAACCATGCTGGCATACTTAAAAGGTATGCTCAGGTTGACAGATTTAGAAGGAGGAAATCTTTGGTAGAGTACCTTGGCAGAAATTTCCCCACAGTATTTCATGTAGAGTGTTCTTCCACCTAGGAAAAGATATCCCAAAGGGATTCAGCTCTTTCTCCAGGGATATCTGCCTAAATCCCAGGAAATCAAAATTAGGAGAGTAAATGCATCTTATTTGAGACCCTCAGCCTCTCCTGAAGCAATGGCAGCCCTGGCTCTGTTCCCAGGCTGGCGTAATTTCGACCCCATGTACGAGTAGCAGGCTGCCGCAGTTTAAGGTCTAGAGTCTTGTGACCTTGTAGGACTAACAAGTGGAGTAGATACTATCGGAAAAGGGAGAGGCTTTATTTTCTGCCTGCACATATCTTGTGCTTCTAGCCCTAACCCCCTTCGGGTATCAGATTATGAAGATATGGCTTTTCTTTTCTAGTGTTTTATTTGGAAGGTTTTATAGCATCCCTTAATGCTTCTGAGCTAGGGCATCTGACTTTACAGTTGGGGGTATTCAAAAGTGTTCCTATAAGCTTGGTGCTTTTTGTTTGTCTTAACTCTTAAAATCATTCCTTATTCTTTTACTTATCTGTAAAGTTACTATAAAATACTAATTCTCTAGTATATATAGTCCAGTTCTATGCCAGTGTGAAGCTCTGAAAAAATGAGGCATAATTTGGCTGGCTGAAAAGCTAAACATATTTTAATCATACTTCTTCAGATCACTTTTAGAGTTGCTATGGTGTTTCCATGTGAAGGTACCAGTTACTAACCAGCGCTGACAAAAGCATACGTCTAACTAGGAGGGTTATCCAATTGCCCAGGTGCACAGGTATCCAGTGCTGTTTGAGATATCTCACATAATGCCTCTGGCTTCCAGCAGCCCCTCCAGAAGGGCATGAGTCTGTTGCAGTCCAGTGCTGTATCTGCCAAGCCTCTGTAGCTGTCTTGGGTTTGCTTATATAATTTCAATGGTGCTGAATGCTTACCTGGAGTTAACTGAATCCCTTACTGAGCATCACTGGAAGCTGGGTTGTGAACTCCTGCTGAGGCCTTTTTAAGATATTATGCCTTCAGAATTCTCGACCAAAATCTGTATATCCCACTGTCCCTTGTTTTCCACATAGAGGCAATTAAATATCGGTGTGTTCCATACATTCCTGGCTGCACTCCTAGTATAGCTCAGTCTCAGTCTTGAATACATAAATAAAAATCCCATGCAAATTAGCTCATTTATTTGCAGTCAGGATGATGCTGGCACTTGTCATAATCATGTATTCTACATTTATCTCTATCTCTCAGCTAGCTTTTTTTTTTTCATATTTTTATCTCCTGTTATTTATTAGCTTATAGTGTAGCTCAGCTTGCCCATTACTGTGGCCAAAGCTGAAGCTGCAGCACTCAAATAAATCAGCTTTCTCACCTTCTCTTTTCTTCCATTTCTGAAGAAGAAAACAAAAAAATAAAAGATCTTCTAATCTTCTGTCTATTCTAGTCTCTCTTAGCCTGTGGAAGTGAGATGGACTTCTATTTTTCCTCTCCAAAATTCCATTAGTAAACTGTAATTTAGATGATAGGTAAGGAAGAGCTATGATATAGGGATAGTGTCAACACACCCAGAGAAGCCCACACAGTAACTTAATTTTCCTTTTGGCTAAAATACACAGTAAAATAATAGTTATTATATCACACTACTTTAAAAGGTTGGTTCATGATCATTATTTAGCCATTTTGCACAGAATGAAAATTTGAGTGAAATGTTTTGACCCAATTCCTAGAGAGTCAATGACAAGTCGGGTCAGGGATAAAATTGCCATAGTACAATTTGCTCCTGCTGACTGAGATACAAGAATTGTATTCTTAAGAAGAAGCAGTATCTTACAAAATATGTTTCCTTTAAACTTCTTCAGCTTCCAGAAACATAAGCAATGTTTGATTGTGTCTCAGATTGAGGGGTACCCCTCTTCTTCTTTTCACAGACCAGCTTGAAAAATTCAGCTCCTAGACCAGGTTGAAGTACTGTGTTCGTAGCAGAAACACATTGGTGGGAGGCAATGCACCAAGGCTACATAATCTGGCCCCATCTCAGCTAAGACGCTGCCATAAAGAAAAGGGTCACCCAAGCAAAGGAACAAGAAACTGGTCCAGGGACACAAGCTCCATCATGCTCAACAATAATCCCTCTCTTTAACCTTGGACACCTGATTTACTATCTTTCCTTCACTTTCCCTGTCTCTGAAAAGTTCAAAGCATCTGGGAGCTAAAAGGGGTAATAGAAAAGTTCTGTATTATCACCATCGGTCTTCTCCTGATACCTGAACAACAAAATTTTCTGTGAAAGATATTTTTGTTTATCAAAAAATGGTAGCCTCAAATGCACTGTGCTTTTCATTAGATAATGCAAAATGCCTGAAGTAAAATGGGAGATATAGTTCTGTAATTAAAAAAAGAGAAAAAAGTGTGAATATGTATCATATAGAGGAAAAGTCTGGCGGAAAAAAAAAACCAACACAGCCCCCCACCCCCCCAAGAAAACAGAGAACAAATTTAGATGCAAATCGGAGGTTTTAGACATTAATCAGTACATGCTGAGTATAAATGCAAGGCTATGCTGGCTCTATTTTATGAAGAACAAAATTATAGTATGCATTTTTATGGTTTGACCTAATTGCTGTTTGAAAATGGCTTCCTTATCACTGAAAGGTAAGGGAATGCGAGCATGCTTGTAGACCTTTGTTCTTTTATTGAAAGATTTACGTTGCTAACCTTAAACACGGGTGATATATGGGTTCAGATCTTTACTGACAAATTCCAGGCTCCCTGAACTCTAAAAGTTGGAATGCAGGTATAACAGCACATACAATTCACTTATCAGATTTCTCAGCATGAGGAGAACTTAAATAAGAAACATCAGTAAAGGATATCAAATGGCTGTTATCTATAACTACCCCTGAAAGCTAAGACTGGACTTGACCTGTGTGTGCTTTGTCTGATATGTAGAAACTGCTAACCAGGTAAACAAATGAACAATGGCATATAGAGAAAATATTTGAGGGAGATTATATTTCAGATATGAAAGACAAGATAATTTATTATAAGCATTAGAGGCATTAGGTACACCATTTTTCTGGTTAGGCAAAAATATAACATTCTATTTAGCAGTCAAAAGCCACAGAGAACTGATGCATTTGACAAACTCTGATCCTTGTAAATTCGTATTAGAGCAGACTGAGGAAATAAATGAAGCCAAGCTACCAGCAGTCTTAAAAATCAAATGTGCAAGTAAAGCAGTAGGATCAAATAAAGGTCAGATTTTATGGCAAAAATCAAGGATTAAATCATGGGAGCTGTCATCATTGATGGTATCATATATTTCCTTTTTAATACAAAGCGTGGTCATGGGCTGTGTTTCTGTGGTAACAGGAAAGGTTGACATCAGAATTATGATGTAAATGAATGGATCTTCATATACCTTCTGATTCACAGTCAGTGAAGGGTGCGCATAAGGAACTTAGATGTAACTTCTCCAAGAATATCATTAAAAAAGAACAAAGGAGAAAGGGTCTATGCACTGACAGAGGGCTCTGCACATTTTTTGACAGGATAGCAATAATGAGAGCAAAGCAAGTGGTTCTCCTGAGCGCTTTCTTTTTCATTTCTCTCCCCCCATCTTCTGCCTTTACTTCCTGTTCTGCTGTCTTTCAAAGATTATATTGTTAGGCCTAAAATATTATGAATAGAGTTGAATTGGATTACTTGATAAAAGGAATGAAATACTGATTCTGGATAAAGGGGTCTATTTTTAATGCAAGTTTCTCCATAAACATATGTGTATCAGTAACTGTGTTGAATGTAAAGCACATTGCTATACAAGTGAGTTCAAAATGTCCTTGAAAGTATAATAAAGTTGGAAATGGCCTAAGGACTGGTACAGAGATGGTGCTGGTTTTCACTTTGAAACCCCATCTTTCTATACTTGAATGAACTTGTATTTGTTTGCTTCTCTTCTTTCAAGCCAGCTATTATGTGCCAAAAAGTAACACTGAATACACGGCATTGTGGGGTTCCGTATTTGTTCTCTCTCAGTGACTTCTAGATCAAATGCATATGGTTTACACGTCCAAAGATGATTTTCTGGCTGCCAGAGCTCTAAATTCAATCTGGGATCAGAAAATTAAGCATTGTTCTTTCTGGGCCCATATGAAATGCTCACAACATAAAGCCAGACACATCAAAAGCACAGGTTGCTGCATTTTCAGTTGATCTTGGTTCCATGGTCTTGTTTTCAATTAGAACTGCAAAGATATTATTTTCTTCCATGTCAAGACTCAAGACTGGCACATTTAAGCTAGAAAATGAAAAAGTATAAGAATAATCCTGAAATCTGTTATCTTGAAATGCAAGATACTCAGATGGAGATCTGCCCTTGTATTTTTACTGTGGAAGACCTAATGAAAGCTAGTCTTTTCATAAAAATGCACAGTGTTTCATAAAAAAGTGTTGAATATTTTCCATTTTAAGTTTGTTTTCTTTTTTTCCATTACTTACGTTTTTATATTGTTTTTAAAAAGATCACTCCACCATTGTTCTGACAAAGATTCTCCAACTGGAGTTTTGATGAAATTTTGATAGGTTGTGGCTATGGCATAGGATTAACCTTGTTCACTATTCTGACTTTGGACTAAATCTGTATATATAACATCTGTTTTGTCAAGCTTGAAAAAAAAAAACCATGCATATGTCCTGGTGAAGAAATAAGATATGTTTCAACTACTATCTCTACATGTTCACATGACCCCGTCTGACAATGGAGAGTAAAGTGTGGGACCTGAGGCTATGGCTGCAACAGAAGGCCCAGTCCAGAAATGTCTTCTGTTAAGGCAGCCTTTTGAACGCAGAGTAGTTCAGTGAAGCCTTGCAGGGATACAGCAATTAGTCTATTTAGGAAAAGTTGGAGAATTCAGGTCCATATTTTAAATGAAAATGTGTCATAGACCCAGACTAGAAGTAAATACAGAAGTAAATGTGAATATGGTGAGTAAGGTTGCACTAGTTTTACTTTTAATTCTTCTTCCAACCGCAGCTTTTGTTTTTTAAACTCCATAGATCTTTTTGAATAAAACAGGACCTTTGCCATTTACCTTCATGTGAACTTTTAGGTGAATTAGCTTTAGCCATGTTTACATCTTGCTGTTTGTTTTCCTCTGCTAGTCCAAGAAGTCAAAATTCAGTTTCCTATAGTAATGTTCAAGCAAACCATTTCATACTTGCACATGAAAGAAGCCATTCCAACTTTGTTTACATGCACCACAGTGAACAAACAAATGGAAGCAAAATCACATCCTTAGGTGAACAATTACCACCAAGCAACAGGATTCTCATCCAGTATGTGCACCATAAACCTTTGGAGTAAAAGGATATTGCAAAAGAAATCCATTGAAGAAATTCAGATAGTGACCACGGTGGAGGAGATGACAGGGTCTTTTCAGGAATTCCATGAACCAAGACAAAAATATCCTACATTTATTTAATAAATGTTTAGTTAGAAAGAGTTCATTTTGAAGAGGAGACATTTTTACCACTTGAATGTTTCCCAGAAGGAACAACATGTACATAACTCATGAGTGTGTGATACCTGAAGTTCTTATGAAATGCTGACACAGTTTTTTCTTTTTTTTAAGTGAGATGTTGAAGTTGTCTACATTATTATTTTCTTAAATAATATAAAATGCCACCAATTACTATGGCAATTAGCAGTGAGTTGCACAAAGGAGAAATTGCGCAATGGTCAACGATCCTCAGGATGACGAAGAGATGATCCTAAATGAGTCCCACAATAGGCATGTCACACAGCAGCAACTTGGCTGATAGACTCACCATGCAGTATTTCATCTCTATATATCTGTGTGGATTAGACTAGAAGAATAGGGAACATCTCTCTACACAGATCTTGAAACTGATTTGTACAATCAGACAGCAACCACTAAGTTCATAAAAATGGTCCTCAAAGCCACACTAAACCTAACTTCATGCTTTCCTCTACCAGACATGAGGGCAGTCAAAAATATCTTCTCACTGCACTTACACTTGTTTTATCTCAGTTATGTTACATATAGGGATGTGATGAAAAATCACCATCTATTTATATGCAAGTTGAAGAAACATGCTTTGGCCATGTACTCTAAAAGCAACAGATGCCATCTGCAATTAAAATTATGTAAATCTATTCTGTTGAGGAACAACTAAGCATTTATAGAAGCATTTCTGATGACATTTCATAATGAAAGAATGTGAGGTCTCTGTGTCACTTATTTTAAGGTTAGTTCAGCAGTCATATTGTCCTATTATTTCAATGAAAAATAGAGAAAGTATTCATCTGCTTTCACTTATTATAGCCGTACCTGTATGTTTATTACAGGCTGATGTCCTGGTTTCAGCTGGGATAAAGTTGGTTTTCTTCCTAGTGGCTTGCATAGTTCTGTGTTTTGGATTTAGTACTAGAAAAATATTGATAACACACTGATGTTTTAGTTGTTGCTAAGCAGGGCTTACACCAGTCAAGGGCTTCTCAGCTCTCAGCTCTGCCAGGTGCATGGGAAGCTGTGAGGGGGCACAGCCAGGGCAGCTGACTCCAACTGGCCAAAGGGCTACTCCATACCCAATGACGTCATGCTCAGTATATAAGCTGGGGGAAGAAGAAGGAAGGGGGGACATTCGGAGTGACGGCGTTTGTCTCCCCAAGTCACCGTTACGTGTGATGGAGCCCTGCTTCCCTGGAGGTGGCTGCACACCTGCCTGCCCATGGGAAGCAGTGAATGAATTCCTTTCTTTGTTTTGCTTGTGAGCGCGGCTTTTGCTCTCCCTATTAAACTGTCTTTATCTCAACCCATGAGTTTTCTCACTTTTACTCTTCTGATTCTCTCCCCCTTCTCACTTTGCAGGGAGTGAGCGAGCAGCTGTGTGGGGCTGAGTTGCCGACTGGGGTTAAACCATGTCAGATGATCAAAAAAAAGTGTAAGTGTTTGATGACTATGCCAGTTAAGCATAATTCAAAGTTACCAACCTCTACTGCATAAAGCAAGAACCAATGAAATCCTGTTTTTCTAAAAGAGAGAAATTATAATCCCACCACAAAATTTGCTCTTCAAGCAAATTCTGCTTTCCCAGTACTCAGCTTTAAACTGTGATCCTTGAAGCATGCCCTGAAGGCAAACACATCCACAGTGTTTCAGAGGAGGAATGGAGGATGAGTTTCAAAACTAACAATTCAGCAAGGAAAAAAACCTATTACAGTTCCCTCTCTTGTACTGAAAAATACCTCCCATTTCCATGTCCATACTATTCTACCCATTATTTATACCACTTTCATTACCTCTATAAGGGAGTGCCTACTACCAGGTTGGTGTTATTTAAGTTCTATCCTTCATAGTCCCTAAGGGATTAGAAAATATTAAAATTACAAGGAAAAAGAGCCTTCCACTTCTGCATGTTTTGCAAGTAAGAAAAAAAAGAATTAAAGTAATGAAAGTACAGAAAAATTGAGAGTAAAGGTTTCCAATAAAACTTTATTTCATTTTCAGTTTAAAAAAAAAAAGTGTTGCAAATCTTTTTGCATTAGTAGAGGCTGTGAATCGCTGTATTAAGCAAAAAACTGTTTATTTCTCAAGGAAAGATGGCTGAAGATATTGAAATTGTACATATTACAGCCAGAACTTGGAAACCATGGGCAACTGCTGCATTTCATCAACAGAACATCTCCATTAGCTGTCTTCCACACTGATGAGAGATCTGTCATTTTCATGAGGTGCTGTTTCCAAATGAACATAGGGAGTAGTCTGAGGTAGGATACCTTGCATCTGGCAAAGTCTTAAAGTGACAAAGTGGCTTTCAGAAATGAAATTATAATCTCCTCACCACATGCAAATAAGGGAAGGTAATCCTGGCTTCTGCTGAAAGCTGGTCATCCAACAATAACAAGAACTGAAGCCCTGGGTATCCACACAAGTATCAAATATCAGAGAGAGGCAGGTATGCCAGATCTCCTCTAGCCAAGACCATATCACTTGTTTTATCCAGAGTGATTCTGAGCCAGCTGCTTTGCTGTATCTTCTGCCAAACCCTGGGAGAAAAAAACCCTCAAACATTGATTTGGAAGAATTAGAGACATGAGGTAGGAAGGTTTATCTGTACAGGGACAAAACACACTGTAACTTCAACTTCCTCCCGAGTGCAATCTTGGTTTCCTTTGCTTGTGAAGGAAAAGAAGAATATGATGAAAATCATTAGGACCCTTCAAGAATTACGTTTAAAAAAATAGCAAATGCTCAGCACTATAATTTGGGGTCTTCATGTGCTAACTCAGTGAACCCACGTCAGATTAGTCAAGACATTCTAGAGGTACCAGGAAAAAAGTCTTCAACCTCCAAAGAAGGAAACTGTTTATGAAAGTATTTCTCATCATTGCTTGCCAGACAACCCAAATTTTCATGTCAGCTGTCGGAGTTAAAAAAACGAGGTTTCTTAACCCCCTTTAATAAAAATCTCCCCAAATGGTTTTCTGGAGGAATTCACAGAACACATCGTGGTTTTTAAGTAAAACTATGATATTAAAAAGAAGAAAAAGACAGAGATGTTCATTTAACTTGGTAAATGCACAATTTGAAAGTTAAGGTGGTAAAACATAATAATTGTCCCTGTGCTTCTAAATTGTGACATGATATTTTAATACCAAGTTGGAAAAATTTTGAAGTACCCTAAATTGCCAATGGAAAAGGAGCTTGCAGCAAATTTTTGATATGAGGGAAATTAAAAGATTTACAGTCAACAAATGTAATTAAATACCCGTATGCCCAGACTCACTGTGAGTATCCTCATTCATTCCTGAAGAGGGCTTTCCCTGGATGCTCCCAGAGCTCAAGGCAATATCCACTATGTATTAAGAATAAAAATTTCTGAGAGTTTAGAATTCCCTAAGCTACAAAGAGAAAACCTGTTCTCAGTATGATGTACAATGCAACCCTTGGTTTCCAGGTAGGATCCAAAAAATACCTCCTTGCAGATGAAGACCTCCATCTGTTTTGACAAGGATTTATTAAAACCTGTTTGATATACTTCTTTCTTCCATTAAATACATATTATTTCATCAAAAAGGAAAAAAAAATCTCATGGAAAATTATATACCAAATCTAGTTCTTAAATTCTATCCTTTTCAAACTCTTACCCAGATTGACAAGGAGGTCAGTGACGCACTGAGTGTTGCTACAAAGATTACAGAAAAGTGCACTAAAAGAGCTAATGACTGTCAGTGTCTGGCTTCAGATCACGTTATGGTGTTTAAGAGTTTCTATTAGCACTGAGCTCAGTATTTCACCCACTGGCTTTTCCTCAGCTGAGTCTGACATGGATTGAGATCACAGTTCTGATGTAAAGTTCTTCCCAGACCTCAGACAGCATGCAATGTTTGAAAATAAATAGAAATAAATGTGTTATTTGTCCTGAAGAACCTTGTTCTGCTTGTGCAGAGGCAGACTGCTCAATCTGAATCCAATCAATTTTTCTGCAATATAGCTGACAATTTTCCACATAATCAAGAAGCACTCCAATCAGTCAATAAACAGATTCATTCAAGGTTAACCAAACAATATGGCACCCAAGAATTGTTCTGATTGAAATTTTATGGATACTCTGACAGGCCAAACTTATGCCAAGTCTTGAAAAAATTAAAAAAATATCCTAATGACTCCAGATTCCTGTCACATTAGAAAAAGAAGGTATAAAGCACTACTATGTCAATACTGTGGGGAAAGCAGGCACATAGCGTTGCTAATTATGTCAAAGAAACTGTTTTAAAGCCTACCAGCCAACACTCAAAGCAAGCTATCAAAGGAAAGGAAAGGTTAGAAAAGAAAGAAACAGAGACAAATTTGTATAAGCTATAACCAATAATATAGGCATATATGTTACAAGAGAAACCAAAGTCATGGCAATATTTACAAAACATAATCCTGCTTGCCAGTGTGTTTATTCCAGTTTTCTGTGGTATGAGGGTCTTAGCTTCCATCTGGTCAGACAGTGTTACCACCTCTCTTAAACTGACTGTGCTGATCAATCGCTGTTCTTGTCCCTCAGCATCTGACTTTTTACTTTTTCTCTAAAAGTGACGCTGTTTGCCCCGTGTGTTATACTTCTTTATTACCACTGATGTTGTTTTCTCATCGAAGTCTACAAATGTATTCAAAGGAACATCCAAATCTCAATTTCAAAAGCATGTATTTTTAAAATTTTAGTTGCTTTGAGTGACCAACACATAATATTCATTCAAAGTGGGTGTCATGGATAAAAAGGTAATGGAGGAGTCATACAAAAGGAGGCTGTATATCTGAAGGTAAAGAAATTGATTCTATATTGAGATAATTAATCACAAATTACTCAGAGGAGCACCTTATATTAGTTATCCAGCAGTTTTTCAGACAGTGAGAGTAGCTTCTCAATTTATGATGAAATAATGTTATCATTCCAATGATCTGAGTGGCTGGGTTGGGGAAAAATAAAAATAGATAAAAATAAAGCCCAGAATATCTTCATTTCAGTTCATTCAAAAGAGTTTCTTTTCAGATTGTCACTTTGCCTTCCAACAGGAAAAAAAGTTATCTACATCACCTTTCTGAGGAAATAAGTTCTTAATGTTCTACATTTGTGGTTTTTTGAACTGCCTCTTAAATTTAAGTAATTTGTTATATTTTAAACATTTCTGTCTGAGTTTAAAGCATAGCTGAAGAAATTTTGTGTGGGTCTAGATCAAGGTTTCAAAATGATAATAACTTCCTCAAATCTCTTCAGAAATCCAATGGTTGTTCTTCCAAAATGACAAGCAGGCTTGTATATTTACATATGTATGTCTACACAGATACATATTTTTATATATGTATCTGGTTTTGTATGTGTACATGTACACATACATTTAATTATTTTTTTCAAATTAGTGGAAAAAGTGAATGTGATCTATAAATATGAAATTTGACATAACTGTTTTGCTCTAAAAACTTATAAGTTCATGTCTAAAGTTGGTGGACAATGAATTCAGACTATTATTTTTCCTATCCTGCCCTCTTCTGCTGTACTCCAGTTTTGACAGATTCTGGATCTATATTTATTATGGACATTTTGAAAACATTTGCTCATGTTTTCGATCAATTCTTGTCCTTAACAAATATTTCCTGTGGTTCTTTCAATGTTATATTTGTTCATGTGTTTTTCAAGTTCGTAGCATCAGGCTAATCAATCTTTCTCTGTAACTTTTCCTGCGCACATAAAAAGGTGTATTTAGGTGTATGATTGATTATTAATGGCTAATAAAAACATTCCAGCCAAAACTCAGAAAAATAATGTCAGAATAAATATTCTCTGCATGATGTAGATGCTAATACTCAGTCATATCAGTCATTTTCAAGGAATCGTCCTAAGCCACTGCCACCACCAGTAGAATTTGTGAAGCTCATAATTATGTCAAAAAGAAACCTTTCCTCTTAGCCATCTTCCTTCTTTTCTTCTCCTTCCCATGCCTCTCTTAGCATGCACCAGATAGTCTTTGCAAATGCCACCAACATTCCACCGGGAAATCTAACCACCCTTTTCCAAACACTTTGATTTTATCTTACTGCTCAGCTAACACCACATTAATCATATTTTACAGCAAGCCAGACTTCCTACGTTCTAATCAAAAGCAGTATAAACATTTCTCAAAATTATTAACATGTTATTGGTACGCAACCTCACTTGATATTTCAGCTAATTTTACTTCATGATTGTGAGCTGATCAGGAAAAGAATAGATAATAATTTACAAACAGGATGGTGACTAATGCTGTTTAGAACTGAATCAGGTTCTGGGTCAGTCCCTGGTGTGCACAGCATTAACAGTCTTGCATGGTTGCTTCGTCTAAGTCAATCATTTTTGCATTCAACTGAAAATACATAAAACTGACTGCTTCTTTATAAATTATTCCACGTTTCAAGATAAAATGTCATAACATTATTTTAAACTCAGATAGCACATGGCCACATACTATGTATAGCATTAATTAGCACAATACCAGATAACATGAGGTGATATGCAAATAGAAGAAGAATGCAGTATTGGCATGGCCCAGCACAGCAAACTCTGACATCTGTTTGGCAATATTTTGCACGTGTAAATTCTGCAGCTCTGTCTGTTTGTGTTTAATGAACTTGTCTGGAAACTCAGAGCACCTAACTGAGAGATTATCTAAAGTAACAACACAGCAGCAGTCTGTTTTAATTTAGGCTGTCTACAAGCTACTGCTATGAAAATTAACAACTCTTAAGTGTGTTAAATAATCCCTGGCCTTCGTAATAATTGAGCAGGCTGAAAGAAGTCATACAACTTGTATTGTTGTCAAACACCAGCTGACTTTTTTTCCCTTTGTATATTGATTTGGAGAATTAAGCTACCTCTACTTACATATGCCAGCCTGGAAGGACTTTAAGGACAGCTAGCAAAGTCCTAGGGCTACCAGTTTAAAGGTAGCAACATCAAATAGGATTTTATTTTTATTTCATAGTAACTATGTTTGTACCTCCAGAGCATCTCCAAGAGAGAGCAATTAGGGCACAAATTAATTGCTCTTCTGCATATCTATAAGGCATTGCGTCAAAGAGTAGCAGTGGAGAAATGAAGCCAGGTTCAGTTGTATGAGGTTGCTAGCAGTGCTCTGCAGCCCCCAAATGTTCTGTATGTTCTGCCATAAATTGTGCCCAGTAATGCTTTCCCCAGTCAATTAGCTACTCAGCGCTGACTTATTAGGTCAGCCATTTTATGTGCTGGAGTCAGAGAAAAAGTGCCACTCCGGCAGCAACACGTGTTTGCCTAGCACTTACTTGGCAATCTGTTGCCACCTGACACTAGGGGCAATCTCATGCTCAGAACAGATGGGAGAAGAGAACAAAAGGAGGTGCCCCCAGCCCTGGAGGCATCACAGAACTTTATTGTCACCGGGGATGCTACTGTGATAATGTCAAGAAATCCCAGCTGTGGTTAGCATCTTGTGGTGCCAGGAAGAGTTTGCATGCGAGTATAAGACACAGTTCCAAAAGTCTTGCTTTCAAAGCTTCAGAGAAATACAGCTGGGAAAAGTGCATGTATCACACACACACGTTCTGAAGCATGAGTGTGGAGTAGCAAACCTCAGGGAAAGCCTCCATTCTGGACAAAAACACTGAAGATTTTAACTTCTGGAAGGAATGACATGGACTGTGCTCTACCATTGCCCAGCTCCTCCAAGCTAAAATGACTGTAAGCTTCTTCAGGCATATATTACCTCATTATTCCACAATAGCTGTGGATTCCTGGACAATCTTATTTTGTGGTGACTTCAGACAAAAGGTGAGAAGGTGGTATTGATTTGGGGAGAATTAGCGCTGAGGTGAGGATATTTCCCATTTCTTTGGCACTGAGAAAGGCTATTAGCTTGCTTTTGCAGAACTTTGATTTTTAATTCTACAGTAAGGTATCTAGAGACTGGAACAGCCATTTATTATAATTTTTTTTGGTTTTTTGAACGGAAAATACACGATAAATGTGTGCATTGTCATGGGATAAGGTGTGCTTGAAAATCTCAGTTCCTGGGGTCTAAATACATATATAGACGTGCAGGTGACTGCAGGCAGGTGGAAGAAATCCATCCTTGTCCAGTCACTTTCCTGGATTAATTCTGTAGCTATCGTCAGGAAGAGACCATTATAAATTGATGGTGCTGATGACTGAGCTCTTGCTGTGGGGTCTGGTCATGAGCAGAGAGATCTTGGGAAAAAAAAAAATGTTTCTACCTCTTTCCTTCAATTTCAGTTCAGCAACAGTTCTTATCAGAAATGTTGTGCTTCTATGCTCAGCAGGGAAGTTTGATGGAAATTTTGCACTTGAAAGTACTTTAGCTTATATGCACTCTGTACTTACATGACTGAAAATGACAGTCCACACATTCTGAAATACTTGATTCTGAATAATAATAAAACAAAGGGCACAAATCTCTAATTTTAATTCACTATATGTAATGCTTTTGCAAGTAATCCTATTATCTTTCAATAGCTACAACAAGTCCTTTAGGGGACTAATTGAGAACATGCAGATTGCAGAAATGTAACCACCAGTAAGTACAATTTGGTGACTTTGCTTGTAAGACTGACAAAACTAAATATTTGTTAATAAAGAATACATGTATAATGGTTTCAGTGTGTGGAATTTTTTTCATGCAAACATAAACACTGGCGTGTTTATGGAGAAATGCATCTATCGAGTGTATCAGATAAGGTTCTGCAATGATCAGACTCAAGGGAAAAGAAGGATTTTCATATGATTTGGAAAACCACATTTTTTTCCAAGAGAATATTGTCAGCATTTTTCTTCTTTTTCTTGACATGAGACTTTCTAAGTAAATGTTATTTTTCATATAATACAACCATTTCTTCTATCAACAATTTCAACAGACAAAAACGTTGAAGTGAACACTATTTTTACTCTTTCTGATTAAATCTTTTTTGGTAGATATGTGCTGTATGGAGTAAAAGACACTTCCCAACATTGAAAGATTCAAGCTGAACAAGGTTCATTTTATCTGTCTGGTTTTGATTTTGTTCATGGATTTATTGTCAGAGAAAATTCTCTCCCTTCTGATTGCATAGCCTGAGTCAGATGAATGTTCATAAGTCATTACAGAGGGACTGCATTTTTCACGGCAAGAGCATAAATGAAAAAACCATACATTGGCTTTGCGCTCTACAAATTAAGGAAAGGCAAAATAATTCTTATCCTTTGGTATATCCATATAGGTGCAGATGAGGAAGAGATTAATGAAGTGAACCAAAGACTGAAGTATAAGCTTTTTCTAACTGTTATGAGACCACCGTGTTTGATATAATATGCACAGCAAGACACTGCAAAGCTGTACACCTTGCACATCTGAAACAGAGTGACTTTATGGTGGGAGACAAGAATTCCTTGTGTAAGTGTCCTGGAACTGTCTGGGACAGAATCTCTTCTCTTATTCATTTATTGATCAGTAAAGGCCAAATCTAGGGAGAAAACTATCTTTTAATCCATCCAAAGACAGTAGATTCTGCATTGTGAAGGAGAACAGTGAATTCATCATATATCGCACATGTCAATTTAAAGCTACTTCATACATAATCCTTGTATTATGTTTCTTGAATAGTTATTAAAGAGTTAATATCTTTTATTGTATCAGATCATGCTCTAAATAAATAAAAGTCCTTAGGAGAGTAATAAAAAAGTGTATACATAAAGACCAATCTGGCACACATTTTTATGATATTTAGCACCTACGCAAAGAACTGTTTCCATGTTTATGACTCTGTCCTTGAATTAAATCCAAGCTCCATGCTCATTATTTCTTTTTAGCCAGTTTTGCAGTCATAAGAGGAATATTGTCCATTTAGGATGGTTAAGGAAAATAAATTGTCTTCATTAAGACAAATCAGAATGAAGCTGGTATTAAGAAAAGCATTCTAATTATGACAACAATGAAAGTCATGAACAGCTACCCAGGGCGGCTGTAGAATCTCTTTTACCAGACATATTATGTATAATTAAGAAAATTATACAAATGTTACTGGGGTGATCTGGGTATGACTGATTCTGCCTCCTACAGAAAAATGTTCTAGATGACCTCCAGAAGTCTCTTCCAGCCCTACATTTCTACAAATACAGACCTCAGCCTTTGCAATAGAGTTCTGTGTCTCAGTTAATGTTTCTAAATCCCTGTGAACACATGAAGCTCCCAAATATGTTCTAACAGAACAGAATGCTAACATTAATAGAATCCATACTCTCTATTTCAGCCAGGTAATGAAGAGACCTGAACAGATCCTTTTCTTCCATCAGTCACACCACCAGCAGATCTCCCCGAATTTTGCATTTATTTACTGAACAATGTTTTTATTTATTTATTTATTTTCCACCCCATTTATAAAGTATGACATTTTGCAAGTGTGTGTCCTTGTCCTAAGGGCAATCTGCACCTCTACCTTTCATCCGACAGGAGTTTGTCATGCCACCATGGCTTTTATATTCCATATTTCTCCTGCTTGCACCACATTATTATGTCCCCAAGGTAACTGTCTTTTGAGGTTTGTTGTATTCAAATAAAGAAGATGATATGGGACAGAAGGTAGCATCAGTAATAGCAATGGTCACAAGACAGTTCTAAAAGGTAAGGACAGACCTTCAAAAGAGTTGCAAACCTAAAAGGGCTAAAGCCAATGATGACTTTGTCTGTGCTGAGCATGTTTCAGCACAAGTAAATCTTTTTTTTGTGGCTGATATTTGTTCACACATCAGCAAAATTTACACGATCCAAGTTTCTGTCCACCATGCGATAGTTTCTGCTTTGTTTCATTCCAAGATCCACAGCAGAAACACCGCAATCTGATGGTATTATAGGACGATTTTTTCAGTATCCTCACTTGCTCCAGGGAAAGGGATCCAGAAACACAGCTAGCCAGAAACTGGTCAAAACAAGAGACAAATCTTTCCTGACCAGCATCAGGAAGATGTTCACTTTACATAAATGAACATGAAGGTGGCATTTATTTGATACCTGATATGCCTCGCAACTGTTGTATTGAACCGCTTTTTGACTGCCTCTTCTTGGCTTTATTTTTGACTGTCTTCCAGATATTCCCAATATACAGTCTTCCTGTTCTGTGGAGAACAGACATTCTGATTTCATGATCTTCACTGGTGGGTAAGCAATTCTTATAATTACAATGCATTTCCCAGACAATCAGTGTCACATACAAGAGAATAAAAGATTTGTCATGTGACTATAAAAAGAAATATTTATCCGTGCCCTCATTCTTCATTCATATGAATATCTCTAAGAATTTAAAGAAGCTTTCAAAGTCCTCCAAAACCTTTAATTTGAGCTATACATTCCAAACCTTTTAATTTGATCTATGGATTCTAGAATAAATTCTGTGCTTCTTTATGCCAGTTCATGGAAAAACGACTGGTGAAGTTAGTACTGATGAATACTAATTTAAATTGGGAGATAACAAACTTAGATGCCTCTTCATTTCAACCTAAATTGTGTACATATGAATACTCTTACATGCATAAAAGTATCTTCTTGGATTTTAAGAACTTTTATATGATAATCACCAAAAAATGTGAACAAAAATAAAATATAGAAGAGCAAAATCACAAGATAGACAGTGATTACATATTTTTTAAACTTCTGGATTTTTTTTTTATTTGCACAAGGTAATATTACTGCAGCCTTGGTGACTGGAATAGTTTTGTTATTTGAATATTAAAGTATTAGCATCAGTAACATTCTCCCCCTTGGTAATATTCTTTAAAATGCACATTGTGCTTATAAGAAGTTATAAATAGCAATCTTCCAACAATAGCAAGACTAGGAATGGATCATTAGCTATATTACAATGTACAAGTCTAGATCTATTCTCCAGGAAAAAGTACTGGAACATTAATCTGGTTGAGCAACCTAACCAACGAAGCATTGGTGTTTTTCTAATGATACTGGGATAAGTTCAGACCAAAGAGAAAAGAAAAACAAATTTTCTTTCTTTTTTTTTCTATTGCTATATTAAGCAAATACATTCAAAGAAAATCTGATTGCAATCACTGACATTTTAGAAATACACTTTTCCTATTAGTAAAGTAACCTGCTGTTGCCAGCAGTTATCAGAAGAGGAAGTGTCACAGTTACACAAGTTTCAGGCTTGTTATTTATTTCCTGAAGAGTATCATCTAGTGCAATTTCATGTCAGGGATATTATGACTGATATATTAATAAAAAACTGATGTTAGGAGATTCATCTGGAATCTCTTTACAGTGATCTATCCTCACATTTTCAGACATTTGGTCTTATTACTTCAGTTTAAGGCTTACAATGGTTTAAAGTGTTAATCAGTGAATCACAAACACAAAGAAATACATTACAGAAAGACTTGATTCAATGCTTTGTGTCAAAACATTTTTTAGGATATGCATTCAAGAATTTTTTTCTTTTACTTTGCTCAACATCTTTTCCAGTTTTTTAATGGAAAAAAGGAATATATTTTCTCCCATTTTCCCCCACATGTTTTCAATTGTCCCCTAAAAATGAAGTGGGTTTTTTTATAATCTGGTAGAATTCTTTTGAGAAGACTCACAAAATCTGATTTTATTCTATGATGAACATTTTTGAGCTTCAGCGTATTTTTCAGACTCTCTTTAATTTCATCTCTTTTTTTTTCTCTGAAAATCTTTTTAGACAATTTGAAAAAAAAAAATTGTTTCAAGATTTTTTCTTTAGTGTGTGAAAGTAATTAGGATTTTAAATACAGCTCTAATCACCATATAGGAACACAAGAGTTCTGACACAGTATTCTTTGCAGATATATCTGAACAATGCTTATGCTCACTGCTTGCCTTACTATAGACAATAAAAGAACTCTGGGAAAATTAGAAAGAAAAAAGCTTGTGATGAAGAGGCAATGGAAAAAAAGGCAAATGTTGATTCAAACCAATCACTGTGAAATAAAGTGTGTCACTTTATTTTGAATCAATTTAACTCAATTATTTAATGAGGCATAGTGGAGGAAGTCAGTCACTTGAGTGATTCAATTGTTTAAAAATAATGGAAACAGTAAGGGGGAAATATGATATATTAGGATTTTTAAAGTGAAGAAGAAATAACAGGAGATAAGAAAGCAGGAGCATGTGGACGAATGAGAGTCCAACATGATCTCATATCTTACTCTCTTTGTGTCTTTCAGTTCTGTTTAAAGGAACCATTTGCTTTTACAGTGAGAGAGTGATTTAGTTTCAGTTTTTCTTACTTTGCTTTGGCTAGTGTCCTGCATGTGATGGTAGCTTAGTTTACCAGAAAGGCTAAGCAGGGACCCATTCAACTATGATGGCTAATGGCTTATATTGGCATGCATTAGAAGTCCAGAAATGATGGAGAACAGACCTAGCAGCAGCAGAAATATGTTGCAGGAGGAGAAAAAAACCTACCTCGGTTATTTTCCAAAGAAAAGAAACAAATACTTCCCCTGATATTCTCCTAGCTGCATGCCAAAAACATATTTGAAATGTTAAGCTATTGTTACAATTTGGGAAGCATGAAAATTGCAAAAGCTGCAAGCTGAAAATGCTACAGATAACAGAGAATCACAATTTAGTGGATTTTCACTCCTTCTACTAATAACTGACAAAGGATGCTTTGATCAAGCAGATTCTGTTGACAGAGACTTTCCACAGCAGACAGAAGCTCTTATCTTCAAGCTATGAAACACAAAAAACGTTCATAAAGATCACTTTGAATGCCATTTTCTCTGTATTATGTAAGTTTAGGGATTACTGAGCACAAAAAGGTGTGTGATGAAAGATACAAGACTTGGAAGATATTCTAGTGCACAGTAATTCACTGCAGCTATTACCATTAAATTCCACATTCTGCTGGTAAACACTGTTCCCCATTTAGCAGGTGTGTCAATGGTTCTAGCAATTTTCATAATTCTGCTCCAGCAAATGGATTGACCTTAAAACAACACAGGCTTTCAGTATTAGCTACGATAGTTCTTTCCTCTCTTAAACTCAAGCTCTGTCTTTGGGATGTTACAAGTTATTTAACATGAATTTCATAACATTAAGGAGAGAGTGAGGGTCTGTTGCTGGGTAGAAGCACTTTAGGAGTGCAGTGCCTTGCTTGCATTTTCAGAACATCTTAGTAAACCAATTAAAACAGCTTTTAATTTAAACATTTGTTATTGCATTCAGTGCTTTATCCAACACTATAAAATTCTTTAAGTAGCCTTTCAATATTGAGTATCCCATTATAATTTTACAGTTGGCCTTCCAAAAACATTAAAGAACTTGACGGGGTTATGAATCACAGATTATTCGCCTCTCTGTGGACTAATCTATCAAAAAGATTGAGATCAGATCTTTATCTGAAGGGCTGGTGTTGATTCAAATTCAGTGGCAAATTAAACTGGAAGAGTGTGCGATTACCTTACACACATATCCATACTGCTCCTACAGCTGAAGTTTAATTACTCCTAAATCATTGCAGTTTTCAGAACAATGTATTAAAGTTAAATCAGTAATCCTGCATGAATCTGCAACACGTTGTATGGATATGTCATTCTGAATCAATGCTAGCTCAGGGGACTCTTCACTGTCTTATACATGATGTTACTCACTGAAAACCAGGGTATATCTCATATCTTATCTTTGGGGCTTAGGTATCTAAATCAGGATTGCTTCACACATGTTGCCAATCTTATAACAAACTAGAATTTGTCACTCAACACCTTATGAAATGCAGTATAGATACAACAGCTTTCCTAAAGGAATGGAGCTCCTTATGAAAGCAGATCCATTTTATTTATATAGCTGATGCCTGTGACATTTTTTCCGCTGCCACAGAGATTATTTCATTTCTTCTCTTCTCAGAACTAAACAATCAAAATGATGCTGATAAGAAAGATAATATCCAGCTTTTTTTTTTTACTTTTTTTTTTCTCTTACTGTATTTTGGTGTCTTCATCATTTCAGTTTTGTCCATACTGTCATTCAATGACCATTCTTAAAATTATAAGCTGCTTCAAATTTTTATTTGATTTTCATCTAAGCAATGCCAATAATGTAACTGACAATTGCTTTGAGTATTCATTTCTCTACCAATTCACAGACAATCAGATTCATCCCCACCTTGAGACTCAGCTATCATCAGTCACCTGAGCCTATCAAAACAGTCAATCTACATAATGGGAAAATGTAAAAAACCTGGGGTCAGAAAAGAGCTCTTTCTATTTGAAAGCTACAAGGAATATTCTATTAGCATACCTTGCAGACTTCAGCTGTGTATGGTCATAGTATAGGTCAAAGAAATGTTTGTTGTGCTATCCTCATTTGTTTAAACCACCCAGAAAATGGTTTAAAGTCCTTGAGTGTTTTTCTCTGTATGTTTCTACTAGATGGTTTGGGGTTGTTTACTTAGACTTAATACATTTTTATGGATTAAAGAAAATGACCGATAAATACTGCTGCCTGAGTAGGAGTACTTCTTGACATGAAATAAAAATTACCCTTTTCTCTATTGAGACGGGTTGTAGGAGGTCCAGAGAGAACAGCGCATGAAAAACTACTGAAATTCCCTTTTAACTCTCTGGATCTGATTCAAAATCAGTTGAATTTGAGGAAAAATTCCTATCAACTGTCATGGGCTTTCACTGAGGCTCTAATTTGTGAAAAAGAATTTGTGCAATTTTCTATTAGTCAATCATAGTTTAACTTTTAAATCAAAGTATCATTTCTGGCATTGGCCATGCATATGTGGGAGTATATTGTGTTTCTCAGAAGGAACAGTCCCTGTCCTTTCTTTGATATTCTTTTGTCTACAGTGTGTTTTTTCAGGTAACGGCGAGAAGAACATTAAGACTCAAAAACTAAAACCAATGAGCATTGGGGGAAAGTGGGAGGACTTCAAGAAAAAATTATATGACCTTTAATGGATTTCCAGGAAGGATTCATCAGATTCTTCCTGCCTGCTGATTCTGAACCTGTCTACAAGATAAGGTCTCCAATTTGAGAACTGAGTCACTTCAGCCGCAGATGTGTGAAGTTGGTACAGTCAACAGAAGCTAACCTCTGCATTCACCTTCCTAAAATGACCCCACTTTTTCACCAGCTTCAGAAATGATCACCACATTCACTGAAAGCAGACCTTCATGTCTTTTTTCATCTAAGTCCCTTTCTCCATTTTTAGCTATAGTCCTTTTATCTTCATACATTCCTTAAAGTTGATAGTAAAAATACTTCAATGTATAACAGATGTGCACATGTACATTGCATGAAATTCATTGCAGATATAGAGCACACTCTAAAAAATTTAATTTTTTCTGTTCTCATGTGGTGAACACCTGCATCTTTTTACAAAGGAATGTGGTTGAGCAGGAAAGAGAGCTTGCTATGCATGCATCTTACTTCCTTTCTGCTTGTATTTTTACAGCAGAATTACTTTTGGATACCTGTTTTATTCACTTCTATATGAATAATTTATATATATATCAAATATATATATTAAATCTCTCTGAACCAAGCGATTCACATAAGACAACTCAGACATATATTTGCTTTTTGGAGATGCCCAATTTCAACATTGCAATGTTTTACAAATGAATATTCATGACTGGAAAATCTGCTCTATCACTTTCAAATGTGACAGGTGTTCATGGAAGGGGGGATGGCAGTGTGGTGCATTTCAGAGGTGTTAGTAAAACAATTCAATAAGTAAGTGTCCCTACTGCCAGATCTGACTCCCTGACTCCAGTCCCATTAGCATCAATGGGAATTTTTTCAAGATTTTCATAAACCTCCTATTGGGAAGAAATAAAATCTCAGAAAGATAACAAGATTCCCTACTCATATCCTTAAAGATATCGAAGTAGCTAGGCTTAAAGAACAATGAAACTGTCATTAGCAGACATATATTTCAATAGTAGCCACTTCTAAAAGGTCTAAATCATGGAGGGCTAACTAGAAAGATTACAGAAATGGGAATTATATGATAGAGTTTGCTTAACTGTATGCCTGCACAACTGACATAAACATGTAAGCCAAAATTGCCTACTCAGAAATATTTATTTCTTTTGTAAACAAGCGTAGAGTAATCACTTCACTGTCTGTGTTGTCCGCACACCAACTGGGGAACTGGTTAAAATGTGCCAAATTCAAAACAGATGTTACATGTTCGCTGAAGCTTTTTATGGTAAATTTGGTAGCCCAAAGTGTAAACAGAAGACAAACACAACATAAATTGCAAACAGTGAAGATTACTGAACACTCACACAACACTTGTACAGAATTTAGTGAACAGGAAAACATTTAAAGCAAGTGTTTCTGATGGTTCAGTTTTCAACGGCTTTTCATCTTACATTTCTACCTGCAATTCCAGTACTTTCAATAGTATAATAAAAGGTCATCTGGAAATTTGGTATTTTATTGTTTGTTTCCTCATCACAGCTTCGTTAATTAGACACTGGAATTTCTCATAAAAATATTAGTAAAAACATACAAAAATAGTGAAATATGAAATTATGTATCTCACTTCTGTTCCAAGCTCCAGGGAGAGGGAGAGACGGTTTTGACTGGTTCACACCCAGACTGTGCCTGGAAGTTTTGATTTTGACAAATATGGTCTAGAGGGATTAAAAATGAAACAGGAGATGAATTGGTAAAATTTCTATTCCATTCCATTGGAAAGTGCAAACACGTCTATGTAAATCACTTCAGGGTGGAAAACAGCTTCTGTCCCAGAGCTCCTGAGACCTGTTTGTTAACATGGGCCCATGATCATGGTAACAAGGCTGCACTCTGAAATGGGCTGGAAATAGATGACACAATCCTACATGACTATACAGCTTCAGGACCAGCATTTTCATGCATTTAGCAATCTTGGAGGTTGGCACAGCTAGTATGTGACTATTTGTATGAAATCAGATCCTTCAGCAAAGACTGAATCCTCTGGTGACACCATTTCCCCATCAATAAAATAGTGCTAGTGATACAAATACCTTTAGCACAGTATTATATGATTGAAGGTTAAAAAGAGATATTTGCTTGATACCAACACAGAAAACAACTTCTTGTTCTGGTGTCACTGTTTTAAACCTGAAAGTCAGTTCCTAGACTCTGCAGTGGCTAGCACTGCACAGCTGCATACAGGGCAAATACAGTCTGAATGGAAGGGGTTAAATGACTATTCCTATTACCTCACAGGATCATCTGGGTCAATTTGACCTGTATGAGCTCCTCTAGCAAATATGCAGCAACCCTAATAAGTTTGATGAAGGAGTCGCTTGATAAAATTCTAAGGTCTGTATGCTGCAGATGGTCAAACTTGACAATCACAACAAACCTCTCTGGTCTTAAGCTCTATGAATAAAATTGTTTTAACTAGCTGGTTACAAAGCCATCTTAGTCCTTGTTTTTTATCACTGTAACAATGCAAAGGAGTCAGAACCTATTGGTCAATTTGACTCCTAAATTTGCTGCTCTTCTTGTACTCGCGTAAGGTTGATAACTGTGCAGTTTCATGTACATCAGTCAGTTAAACCCAAAACTCTCATTGACGTCAACAGGAGTTATATGCGTGAGCAACTCTATGTTGTCCATGTTATTGATGATACAGTGGTTCTGATCACTACAGAGATTTTTTTTCTTTCAATAACTGTAAAGGAACAACACACAGGGAAGCTCAAAATCTGAGTGTTCCCAAATGAAAAGAAAAGCATCATCCTGACTTTTATCAGAATCCAGGCCATAGTTTGAACTGACAAGGTTTGTAGAAAAGATGTAGACAAAAAAAAAGTTAAGTTTTAAGAAATTATTAACAAGCCAATGATTTCTGTTCTGAATACCGACATCAAGTCTGCATGCTGCATTCCTTAAATTGCATGAATGCCCTTGCTTCTGAACTGTTTCCTTGGATATTTTTATTAGCTAAATTGAAACAAAACCAAAAATAACCCACAAAATTTAGGCTGATGACTTTACACTACATCTTTGTATCATTTTCTACTACATCTTACTTAGTTAACACTGATAAAGACCATATGCCTGGTGACAATAACCTATGTGTTGACACTGCCTTTCATCAGTATGTGCTTTAGCAAAAAACTGGAATTAGAAAGATTGTTGTGTTAATTAGCTAATTTGCATAACACTTTGAAGATGCAAAGTACAATATATGTGAAGAGTATTGTTATTTTTTATTTCATCATCTGCTATGGCCATTTGTTCAACTAACCTATTCAATTACAAAGGAAAAACCAGGGAGTGCATGAGGCATAATTACTTATTTTATGACAATTTACATTTTTTCTCATGTGATTTAGCTAAAATTAACACTGGGATATCCAATTTATGGCAATCCCCATGAGAAAATGTCTAAACAATTTAAAAAAAAAGAAATAGAGCTGCTCGAGCTTGAAAATAGATTCAGAAAAGGGCACAGATAAATTGTGCCTGTCCTTTGTGTTTATAAAGTCTGATCCTGCCTGAACTGATTTTTAATCAGAATCCTCCTGTCTTCACATTGGCTAAATGCAAAATACAAAAAATCTTTGACCTGTACCACATTAGTTATCCATATAACATGAAACACATTGCCACAACAATTTTCCTCCACAAAGATGAACACTAAGGTGAAATCTTGGCTCCTTTACAAGTAAAGGAAATTTTACCCTGGTCTTCCACATGCATTGCTATTTAATCCAGATGTCCATATTGAGCTGTCATATCCAATGATTGTCTTTGATACTAGTGTTCCCAAGGTACTACTGATTTAGCTGGAAAACAGAGAAAATCAGAGAGTTTTCACTGGCCATCCCATTTTCAACCCTCTTCAACTGTGTCGTGTTGAGATCCACCTAAAGGCCCCTCTTCCTCGTTGTGGATCTGCACCTAGGGTGGAAGTGTGAACTGAAGCGACTGAATGTTTTGATGGTATGTAAGTCTAGATCACTAGGTCTGCTCTTGGTGCTGAACATCTGGTACTTAGGTAGGTAGAGGAACAGATGACAGACAGATGACAAATTCAATGTTATGCACAAATAAACAGCTAAAATAAGCAAGTTACTTGGAGGATATTTACAGTTGTTTTAAATGTTTTTTGTAACAATTCAGAAGCCTTTTTTTCCCTCAAACTCTCCATCAGATACTGAGAAGGCTTAAGAACTAGAGACACCTCCTCTCACATCTCTGAAATATGAATCTGTTCTGCAAAATACTATAAATAACAAATGAAGAAGATCATTTATATTTGCTCTTCCCTTTCAAGATATTCAAGCAGACTTTTTTTCAGTATCTGCAAATTTCTACAAAGCTGCTGCACATTCAGCCTCTGTGTGCTTTAGTATCCTGCTTGGAATGAAACCTTCTTACAAAAAGATTGTGCAGTGTTACTTGTTTATAAACAAAATATGCAGTGTGACAAAAAGATGGAAAGGAGTAAGAATTCATCTTTATTTTATGTTCCTCAGCAGGCAGTAAATAAAAACATAATAGTATTTCTGATTTACAACCTCAGGAGAAGTTAAAATGAACACATTTATTTAAAGAACACCTTTCACATACTGGGGAAGTCTTTGACAACATCATTTTAATTTTTCCTGATAAAAATGAGGACTAACAGTTAATTGTCAACAGTAGTCAAGTACCCAGAGCATTTTTCCCTCTTTGTCCATTTCACTTTCTTCCACAGTCTATTTTCATAACATGATAATTACACTGGCTTGTCACCAGTAAAAGACAATGATTTCATCAGAGGAGAACTGTGAAGAAAAGCATAGAGAAAAATACAGGTCAGCCATATCTAATATTCATAATAACACTAGTGGTTTAAAAAAATATATATTTTTCAGCTTCATATAGAAGAGACTTTTTATCAGTCAGTACTTACAGATCTATCTGTTATAAAACATCTTTTTAACTGGTTACTAAATATATACTAAATCCCTGCCCTCCTAAATAGACCTAGAAAGGCAGTTTGGGTTTGCTTTTTCTTCTTGTTTTGCCAGACTAAACAACCTTCTTGCTGACCAGAAAGAGGTCACACTCTGAAATTCTGGCAATGCCCTGTGTCCTGCAGGTGGAAATATGAGACAGTGAAATGGAAAATCAAAGATATGAAATGTCCATATTTTTAGCTAAAAAATATAATCGTCTGAAATCAAACACTGCTTGTAACAATGGACTGTCTTGCTGTCTGACTGAAAAATCCTTAAATATATTCACGTTAAGTGCATGAAGGGGAAGGAAGGGAAAATAATTAAATAATTATTAAATACTAAAAAAAAAAAAAAAAAAAAAAAAAAAAAAACACAAAAAATAAAAAAAAATTAAAAA
>NW_009270000.1:4331008-4351621 GCF_000687185.1 Egretta garzetta | reverse complement strand
AAAAAAAAAAAGCCAAAACCTAAAAGTATTAGAAAGTATTAGAAATCTGTTCTGAAAGCTGTGAAGAAAAAAAAAAGACAGACTCTAAAACACAACTGAAAGGCCTTGGGATCAATCTCTCCTGAAAATTTTAGGTGAAACTAAAGCTTACTAAGAAAAGAAAAGGAAAGCTTAGCTTCATAATACAGCATTTTTGTAGGTTCCTGAACGTGAGGCTTACCCATTATATTGCATCCCCAAGAACCTACAAGCTCTCCAGCTTCCCTTAAGCTCTGGTTCTTCCCTTAAATTCTCTAGTGCAGTTTGTGCGTGCTGTCCCCTCTGATGTAGCACCTCTGTGGTTTCCCTCTAAAGTCCTTGGTAATTTAAGGCAGAACACAGGCTCTGCAGGTGATCATTATGCATTATCTGTGTCTTTAGGGGCACATGGTGGTGGTGTAAAACAGACAGAGTGACTGTGTAGGGGTTTTGAAAATAGTATTACGCTGTATTGTCCTTCAGAACTCACCAAATCCACTTCAAATCCCCCATTTACACACCCAGCAAAAACCTTTATATTTTTTTATATTTTTTCTCTTTTCCTTCACAAAATGTGGATAGATGGATACTTATATTTGATTCTTACAAGCAAGAACACCTGTCCTGTCAGAAATATTTGGAGACTTATTTATTTATTTTAAATTCTGAAGCACAGCAGCCAGGAAAATACATGAATATTTTTAGCTTCCATTGAGGAAAACACACACCAGCAGTACTGAAATTAAAAGTACAATAGGAAAGGTTGCAAGACTACCAGCAGCCTAGGAATATTTTCAGATAATTGCCAAAAATATATGGGTTTCATAAGTTGTTGATAATGGTACAAATGCTTGGCTCTCTTCCAGTTACAGGTTTCCAAGCAGATGAGGTCCAGCACTTAGAAAGCCCCAGGAGCTGAAAATACAGGGTCAATTTACCTAATTTCACATAGTTCTGATAGAAGACTTCCACTTTTAGTGCAACCCAGTTTCTTCCACCGTTTCATTTATTAAAGGTTTCATAAGGCCAATCACAAGGAAATTTCCAGCACTGGAACACTGAAGGAGCAGCGTGGACAAATCTGGCAAAAAGGAGTAGTCCACAGGGACAAGAGAAAAAATGTGTGTTAGTATTTCTGGGCTGCAGGGAGGACAACTGACAGCTGAAGGATTAGCTGTAAAATGGAACAGCCCAAAAGGCAGCTTCAGGATTATTTTGGAGGGCATTCCTCCCTCTTTCCCCTACCCTAGGAGCATTCAAAGCTGTATGTTTTGTGTTTTCTTACAGAGGGGCTCTAAGTGTCATCATCACTGAAAATGAAGGAAAATGGTCGTGCCATCTACTTTGGCTTGTAATTCAGTGCTTTGAACTCTTTCCTTCTCCCCCTCTCCCAACTTTCCGGAGGCATCTCTTGCTTTCTATGTCTGCTCTATGAGGAATCTGTTGCACATATGTTTGGTCCCCTGAATCGTGCCTAGGTCTGACATCCAAAGGAAACAAAGTAAACTTCTCCTCCAGAGTCTGTTAGACTGTCCCACACTCAAGTAAGGAGCTATACTTATTTTCCAAAGACGTCTCCTTTCCTGAGAGCAAGCAGACCGTGTCATTTTGAATTAGAATTGGTATGAGAATTTCCATTTTGGTTTAAAAGAGAAAAAAAGGATTTTTTGTTGTTGTTGTTTACCCAGAAGACTAAGCTAAAAATTAAAACTGAACCCCAGTTGTGAATACTTCTTTTTCTTCTGCCACCCTACTTACTCATCTAGTGATACATTTGTGATAATAAGGCTAGAGGAAATTAAAAATACCTGATACACAAGTATTCTTTTCCAACCATTATGATAGTGGTTTAAAAAAAACCCTATTTCAATGTACTTGTCCTCAAAACGGACCATAAGGTAGCAAGGCCATCGTACACTCATTTAGTAGCTTGAGGAAAATTCTGAGACTCAGTTATTGGAAGTCACACTGGGAGCTCACATAAAACCAGGGAATTTATGTTACAGTAAGAGCCTCAACTCCAACTTCTACAAACTGTCATTCTTTCCCATTACCCAAATGGTAGGTGAAGCACAGAGAAATGTGCCTAAGCAGCACTGGAGTTCAGAAAAGAGCTGTGTTCTTCCGACTCTAATTCTCTCTAAGCCTTAACCACTTAACTGCTTGTCATTATGGATCGCAGTCTGTTAGCCAAAACAAGGTACATTGTGTACTCTGCTCTGAGCTATCCCTATTTTCTTTGTGTTTCCACTTGCTTTAGCAACATCCAACTGAGAAAGAACTGTTCACATATCTGCCACAGTCAAGCTAAAGTTACACTGACTTTGCTATTCTTTCAGCCCTAGGGGACTAAGAGTTCACAGGTACAAAAACAACAGAATGGAGGAATTGGAAAAGAAGTAGAGTCAGATTGCTCTTAGGAAACAAATTTCTTTAAGCAAAAACAGATAGGTTATTTAAAATTGGGCTGATACAGAATCATCCATTGAAACATTTACATTTTTATTACTACTTATGGTATTGAAAGTCATGAGTGCATGTTCAATTCTATGCAAAAAAATGTATTTATATCAACAGCACAGCAGATCATGAGGCCTAAAGGTTATGGATTAGAAGACAGATCTAAACATGTCTCCCTATTAATCTGATACGTTAGAAGTAGAATGTATTATCCTTCCTTCAACCCATGTCAGCATAATTGACCCTTTAAAAAGAGAGCTGCTAATAAAAGAAGACATTCTTATGTTGATATTAAGAGATCTTGTGGTAGGAACCAAGCACCCACATCATAAGAAGCACCTCTGCTTCAGAAGAGTTTACAGCCCTGGCTGTGAATGGGGAACAAAGCAAATGTTATTTCTGTTTTGCAGATAGGGAATTGAGACACAAGACAATGTCCATTCTCCCAGACTTCTTTGTCTTCCAAAATAGGCCTAAGGAAGCCAAATCTCCTGATTTCATCCACAGTGCTAATTGTTTGACTAGTAATACTTTCCTGAGTTGCAAGTTCTAGAGAAGATGCAATTACTGATATTGCATTACAGGCAGCCTGAATTCAGCCTCAGTTTACATTGCACACAAATCTCTTCTGCCCTTGCCACAGGGGATTCCAGAGACCCTTTAAGACCTCAGGACATTTTGGCCTGATGTTTTGATATGTCTGTAAGAGTGCAAGGAAAACGTGAATGGAATAGCTGTTCTGGGATGTAGTAGATAGCAAGTTCCAAGGTTTTTCCCTCCAGAAGTCATATTAGTTGTGACCTGGAACTGAGGGAACTCGTGTTCATCAGTCAAGAGTGCACATTATTGGAACAGGAATACTTCTTGTGTGCTTACGACGCAGTAATGTCAGCATATCTGCTTGCCAGCTGTTTGCAGGATGTTCAACCCTGTTCACCCTGTTCCCTCGCTCCTCTTCAATCCCTGCATAGAGCACAAGAGCAAGCACATATAAAGGCACCAATCTAGCCTGGACTTTCCCCCAGAAAGCACCAGAACTCAATGTTTGAGACATGACAATGTAAATCTAACTGCTGGGTAGATTTGGACTGGAGGGTAGTGTTTGACTAACAGCACATGCATACACAAGCAAGAGCAGATAAAAACTCCAAGACTACATGGAAAGTGTGAGCAAAACTAAGATTTTTTCATAAAGATCTTTTTTTCTTTTTAACATAAATCTTATGTTGTGGCTGAACTTGCTGAGTTTCTACATCTGCACCATCTTGGCTTTCTTCTTTTATGCCATTATTCACAGCAGAATTTTATTTAAAATATCTAAAAGAGCTAAGGCTACATCCACAGATATGTGAGAAGTAAATGTCCTTGTAGATTTGGGTCTCTGTTCTCAAAGCTTGTTGTCTCCATTGTTTTCTTTCCACACACTACGCATCTCTATGACAAATGGTTATGGCTGCATTTGATTTGAACATTGACTGACGAGTACAAGCTGGGCAGGGGCGAACAGAAGGGTACAGGGAGCAAATATTCAATTTAAAAAAACTTGTACCATAAAACACATCATAATTTTCAAGCAAAAAGGACATCTTCATTTTCTAAATGGGCCTTTAAAATGATAGGCAATAATGGGAGAATAAGTCCATTATTCATTTATAAGGGAATTAGCATAACAAAGCTGCTTAATGTGAGAGTTCAGAAAGCTCTGATTAATAAATTAATCCTTACATTTTACAATAGGTCTCATTTTTTGTGAATAATTTCTATAAGAAACTATTTTAATAATCTCGATATTTTTCTTCAGAAAATTTAACTCTTTATGAGCTACCAGGAGCAGAGACCAAAAAAAAATTCACGTTGTGTAGATGGGTGCAAACCAATGTACCTTTTGAGCACTGATAGCATTGTCCAGGGGAAAAAATGGAGGCAGGGGCAGAGAGAGCTCCACTGGTGGTCATGCAGCACATCAGGGTACATCACACTGATGCTAATAGCTAAGCAGCACAATTTAAATTAATCTGAAGAGTAATTAATATAAAGGGGAAAAAAAAGAGAATTATGAGCCTTCAGTTTTGAGAAGAGTAGCCTGAATAGGCAAAGATTTTTTTTTTTAATGTCTTTAAATCCCTTTCATAATTGTTCTTTCTGTAAGTGGCTTTTTACTGTGGACACAGTCTCTTAAACTTGCCTGCTCTTTCTTAGATAGACTCTACAGTACAATTAAAAGTCTTTACTTTTCTGAGAAAGATCTGTTCCAGATGAAACACTTTCCATATCAAGTCGTTGCTCTGCTGGCTTGTGAAGACAAGGCAGGCATCATTCTCAATCTCCTTTTCTTAAAAAAAGCCTTTTACTCTGTCTTCTTTTTTAGCTTCAGTGAATCAGGCCTTTTTATCTGAATAACCCATAAAAGGGTTTCATTCAGGTTTATTTTATTAGTAGCATTGTTCCTAAGTAGATGTAAGTAATGCCATTTGATGTATGGCATCATTCCATGTCTATTTCTGTATTAACAATTGTATATAGTAGCCTTTCTCTTTTTACAAGAAGACACTAATGAAACCAGTACTTTCTGATTCCATTCCTCTTTTTTTTCTCCATAATTCACCTCTGATGCTGTTATTTCCCTCCATGCAGGTCTAATGGGAATGGACAAATCTTTCTGATTACTTTTGGAGGGTCAGAAAAGATGCTTACAATAGGAATCTTGCAATAAAATGTTGGTCACAATGAAGCAAAGAATGGTGAATTCCACACAGACACACCACGCACCATGCAATGCTTTATGTGACTTACTCCACTTTGCTTTCAAAAGCCATGGGGAGAGGGTTGATGATGTAGTAACATAACAAGGAAGACAGAATAAGGAAAATAATGATGACGTTGGTAGTTTCACCTTGAATAATGTGAATGCCACTTTTAGTGAGATTATCAAAACACTCATAGCATGGTTTGATTGTGCAATGGGAAAAAAGGGCCTGATAGGCACCTGCTGACCTCCCCGGTTTAGGAGTCTAGCCTTTGCATTATGACAGAAAGTCTCAGCCGTTGGGTTTGTGTCCTTCCTATGGGGTAATGCAAATGGAGCTTCCTTCTCTGGTCTGCAGCCTACACATCAACAGCAGAACAACTAACAACCTTTCTTTTTGTTATCAGAACAATGTAGTCTCATTTCTGGTATTACTGACCTTTGCTCCTTCACCAGTGGTCTCTTCTGGTATGTTCAACTTGCCTCTTCTCATCACACCTTTATTCTGTAAATCTAAAAGACAATGCACTGCTTTGTTAAATGGAATAGGACAGCAGGGGGGAAAAAATCATTGTACACAAAAATAACACTATGCATCTAGACTGCATAGCAGTTCTTCACAAATTACTCTTACTTCAAATGCAAGCCAGAAGCCGCATATCTCTAAAAGGAAAACATTTGACAGATTACATTCCCTAATAAGTCTCATATTGCAAAACAGAGGGGAAGGCACTTTTAGAAAACTGTTCCTAATTCATGTTTTATTACAAATTAATGATGCAAACAGGAAAATAGAAACTCCATTACTTATCTGCATTAGAATTCTTCCATCAAAGAGCCTTCAGTCTGAATTTTATTTGTTATTTCAACCACTATTGTTTTGGTTTAATGTATGATTTATATCTTTATTATTTTGGTTTAATTTATGGTTTCTTATTGCCTAGAGTGGTTTAGAAAGAGCTGTGAAAGCTTGGTGGAATCTATTTGGCAAAGCAAGACTGTCTTTATAAAAAAATTAATAAAGTTTGCCAAGTTCATGAGCCTAGGGGTTGTATCATTTAAATCTTTCTCTTATGCTCAATGAAAAAAAAAAAGAAAAGCCCTTAGAAATAACTTCTTTGGCACTCAGTACAAACCTTCATTTAATTGTTCTTCCCTTTGGCATTGCTGCTGCTCACAAGGAATTAAAAAAAAAATCCAATTTCACAAGTTCCTTTAAGGTCCTATTCATATTCTTCCTCACTTTGTTCCTACTGTTCTAGTCCTTCTCTTCAACCGTTCTCCACCTTATTATATGCACAGAAGCCCCCTTTCTCTTCCAGCCCAGCCCTAGCCACCCACCCAGAGGTTTGATGGCAGTTGTTGCCTTATGAGCTTGGAAGCTCTGTTGGTTCTCAAGATTGCAAGGATAATTTTCACTGTGTATAGTTGTTTGCTCTACACACATTTGTCTATCTGTGTTTCTGTATGACTGTGTATTTTCCAGCCTTCACTTTGAACCTACAAGCAAAACCAGCAGAAAGCCATGAGATTTAAGGACATAAATTTGCTGGAGCTCACTAGCCAACTGCTAATTGTGGATTTACTCAAGACTGAAGATTGATTATATTAGTATTTATACTTTTTTGTCACTATTCAAAGTTCTAGCATAGCAGCATTTCTGTCTCAGTAATGATTTAAGATCTACCTGTAGTCTTTAATTACTCTCTGTAGGTCATTTGTTCCTTAGACCCAGAAGACATGTTCTCATCTGTTGTCTAAGTATTTAACATGAAGTGTTTCATCAAAGACTAGACTAGCCAGGGTTCCCAGTCATAAAACAAAAGGTAGAGTCTGATAGAATGACATTGATTCTCTGTCCTTTCCAACAATAGGTGACAAATTAAAAACAATAAAGTATAAGTTGAGGCACATGATGTTTCATTTCTGGTTAGCTAGGGAGTATAAAACATGAGCCACAGGCAGGTCCATTAATCTCATCTGGCCAGATATGAAACTACACATATAACAGCACTTCATCTAGTTTTTGTTTTCTTTTGCTTTGCTTTGTGGCCTTCCCATAAAATTCATCATTAAGATAAAAATGAGAAAATGAAAATGAAAACTTTAGTGGTTTTTGAAATTATGTCCATAAAGCATGTAAACATTTTGCACACTACACAGAAAAAAAAAAAATTGTACACAGATCAACATATACAAGTTTCTTTCTGGAGTCCTGCTTTCTTTTGAATATCACATTTGTAGTCACACTTGTTTCTGAGCACGAGGACAGTACAGAAAAGGGGGCACAAACGTAACCAAGTGTAACCTTTGTAATTCCTCCTTTCCAGGTTAGCCAGGGTCCTGTTCAGCCACTGGCGTCAACTAAAGGTGTCTCAGAGCTTCATCTGCAGTTCCTTCTTATGACATGGAGCATCATTGTCACACTCTTCGTGAGGCAGGAAAGCAAATAACACAACAGTTCAAAGTCCACTGGCCATAACAATGTGTCCTACCCTTGGCTTCAGGCTGAAGTCCCCCAACCCAGCAGCACAGCAGGTGCTGAAAGCAGAGTAGTAACTCTATAATCAAGTCATGTCTGTATCCTTCTGGTGGCTTAGAGCATCAGAGAAAAGGTTTGCGTGGAGTTTCATTGGAGAATTCAGGTCTGCTCTTTGCTCAGTCAGCCATTTAGTTTATAGTGGTGGATAAATGGTAGATAAGTGATGCATGACTGTTTTTCTTCTCTTCTTGTGGTGTAAGCATGCTTGTGGGAGGAGAGAGGGCTATCGGTTAGCTAAAAGTAAGGTGTCAGTCAGCCAGCCTACCAGGAGCAAAGGAGAAGAAAAGCCAGATATGGATTTACAAAGGCAAAGAAAAGTGCCTTTCAGCTCCATGACTTAAAGTGTTAAAAAAGATGACCCTGTGGTAAGTGTGCACTGATGCAGATATTCGCTGTCTGTAGCATAGCATACAGGAGCTAGGAGAAAGGGTGTTGTCCTGGTCTTCTGTCAGACTGCATTACAACTTAGCCTGAGGCCTTAAATCTTATGGAGAGCAGATATCATTTAAGAGCTAACTTGGAAGTTAAACTTCTGAACTTGCCCACCTTGTGTTAAGAATTAATCTAATACAAAGCCCAAGGCTGTGAGAACAAGCAAGTGCACTATTTCTATTTCTCCCTCACCATCAAGAAGTGCTTAGCCTTATAATCTTATTTAAAGTGTTGCCTATGACTACCCATGTGCTTAACAAGATCATCACACTGTAGATTCCAAATCAAAAAGCATCCAACATATTTACTGCAGAGCCTGTCTCTCATGACTAATAGTGTATCCCCTTTAAAATTCAAGACATGATCAAGCAAATCAAGAGCACTACCAGAAACAAGAAGAAAATGAGGAACGAGGAACATTCTGTAAAAGCAATATATTTAAATGCAATCTCCAAAGCAGTCCTTACAAAATAAGCACCATAGATTCATAACCAGTAAATGAAGAAAATGAAGGCAGCAGAATCCAGTTTTGTAGAGACCTAATTATGAAGGGCAGTAGGATTGTTGGGCTCACCTCTGAGACTTTTGAGTGCTTCCTGCATTTATGAAAAGGCCCACAATGAATATGAGCTGGTGAAGAAGAAGGAAAGTTTTCTTAGGAGAATGCTTTTAATGTTTTTTTAATTCTGAAAACTCCTTAAGCTGTTCAGTGCTAGAACCTAGTAAGACATGTCAGAAGGAGGTTTACTGTATATTTAGTATCCCTGTATGTCCTTGATAGAGGATTTGTCACTGACTATGCTAAGAAAATGGGTAATGTATTCAGTAGGCCCTGGGTTTTAACCAGGATTATTATCCTTTTTTATGTTGCAGCATTAGTAGACCTTAAATTTTTTATATTTTTTAAGAGAATCCTTTTATAAATTTCACATCCGGTAAACTTTCAACATGGAATAGCTCTTCCAGCAGAAAAACTGGCTACCTCATAGTAGGAAAAGTAACAACTTTGTGGGAATGGCGGTAGGTTATCCTGGATAATGGAAAGTGTTAGGGATTTGCTACAATAAGTTTAAACATGTTTTGTAGTTATATTTTGCATGCACATGTTACATGGTACTTTAAATGCTTCTAAAGAGTTTAAAATAAAGAATATAAGCTCTGAGTTTGAAATCTACTGCAGAGTATCTTTAAGACTTTTCTGGTATTATTTTCCCAGAACATGTGGAAGGTGCAAGATGTACATGAGCTGGGCAGAACTGTAAAAATCTCAAAAGTTGCACCCTGAGGCAGGTAGTTCCAAAACCACTGGATACATAGGAGTAAGTGTAAAAACAGCTAGTTTACAGCAGACTTTAATTAACAACATGTAAGGACTTCAAATGCTACTGTGTAAAAATAATAGCACTATGATTAAAGTACTTGAAAATACACTTTAAAAAAAAGGTTTAGGTGTTTACAGAAAAAATCTGGAAGGTGCAAGATGTACATGAGCTGGGCAGAACTGGAAGGAATTACTCCACCAGGGAGGCCTAATTGAAATTTCAGGAGGCTTAAAATGGTAGCTCCCTTTCTGTTCATCTCAGGAAAATCAGTGATAGACACTCATGTCAGTGTCAGTATTGCTAACGTCAAGCTTTCAAAATTCATGAGTCAGCCAAAGGAAGTTTTATCATTGACCTGAAAATCATTAGGCTAAATAAAGGTGAGTGGCTCATCCGTCCTTTTCCATCTCCCCTTCTGTAAACTGTCTCATTTGTTTTCAGGAACTCTTTTCCTAAATCTGGAGACCAGAAAGCTGTGCGTTCTTTAAAGGAAAAATAGGAAGTCTGTTGGCACCACATTAAGCTTCAGCCACAGGAATCAGGAAAAAACACTGTATACTGTAGTCTTTGTGATTAAAACAGTTGCTATTTCAATTTTGATATGAGAAGAGAATGAAAAGTTCTCACAACTATGAATGTTCAGTTTGGTACCATGAATAAAGGTGATTTGAGAAATACCAACACTCATTTTTCTCCTTTCAAACAAAGTGTCAGAATAGTACCTGAAGTGTAGGAAGCCCTTCTAAAGTCAGAGAGGGATAATACTTTGCACTTATACTCACATTAAGAACATCTGCAGTTACTCAATTTTCAGTTTTGCTGGAGAAAGAGGAAATTATAGTGAACTTTGCAAACATTCCTCCATTTCTTTAGTTAATACATTATGATAACATAATTTTGGCATTTCACTTATCCATGTTTCCATTAGCATATGCAAGAAGAGTTACTGAATTCAGTTCAGCCTAAACATCACAGAAATTGTGACTGCAATAATTATCCAGATGATCCAAGACCTAAAAGCCCAGAGTCAACTCTCTTAGCTACAAAAAAATTTCTAGTAGAGCACTTTAATATATCACATTAATATATTAAGTAATATAGTAAATATTAACAAAGAAATGACAATTAGCTGATGTATTTTATATATGTTAATTATTATACATATATATGCACATTATATTAGTATACCTACTACTACTCCCCATAGTAGCTGATATTGACCTAAAACTGGTTGTTTTCTTGTTTGTCTGAAGAAGGAACAAGTGGCAAAACTATAGACTGAATACATCAAAGAAAATTTAAATCTAATGAACTGTTGATATAATGATCCTTCAGAATTCAAACAAGTCATGTCCAAAAGGCAGGGTTTTGATATTTCAGATTGAAAATGGTTTTGTAGTAATCAAAGATAACTATTTTTTCCAAAATTAAAATAAAAGCTTTACCTGTCTCAAAGCAATTTATTTTTACCTGCTTCATCGATATTTTTAAAAAAAATTTGGAGATAGTCAACAAGAAACCCCTTAGTATTTTTGATTTTCTAGTGAACTGAAAAAGCAATTATTTATACATATTTGCTGAAGTAATTATCCTGAGAAACATTTGTTTCAGGCTGTAACTTGGTTTATGTCTTCATTGTTCCAAGAGATTGCAATGGGGGTTTTCTTCTGTACTGCAGGGAAGTTTATGATACTGAAAATTGTGCAAATTAGAAGGGGGAGCCAAAGTGACACCCAAATCCTTTATTTTTTTCCTTCTTCCTCTTCTGTTACTGTGATACGCTTGTGTGTGTGTGCTTGTTTAAACACAACTGTTTTCTTATTTCTTCCTCTGTCCTCTGTTAGCACGTTATCTGAGATATGAGGATACCATTACTTTGAAAAATCATCTGCGGATGGATTAGATTGATCTCAAAGTATAACTTCAGTTCCTAGTTCTATTAACAGAAACAGGAACTTTCCAGTCTCCAAAGACTGATGTTTCTACAGGACAGGAGGAATCCTGTCCGTTGTTGTTAAACAAAAAGTAATGCTGAAAGTCATTCAGACTCAAAGAGCAGGGTGTAAAAACAATAGTTCAAGCAGTGAATGTACAAGGTAGAATTTGAGACTCTGATGGATGGGAGGAGAAGCAGGGATGAAATCTGATATTCTCTTTTTCTGGAAAAATAAAGTAACAGAAAAGGAAGTGTGCCAAGGTGGACAAAAGAATGGAGTCCAACACCAAGTTCATCCAAAATGTCCAGAAAATTTCAATCAGGATAATTTTCAGGCAGTGTGTCTCTCTCCCTAAACAGCTAATTTTTCCGGGAATACAAACACAAAGAAATCATCCGTGGGACAATTTTATGCCCTCATACAGCAAGTCCACAGTGAGGCCTTTGCACAAATTGGCCTGAAAATATCAGCCAAGAGAGGAAAAGTATCATTGCTTAAGAGCAATAGTGTTGATATGCCAACTGGAAAAGACAATTTTGAAAAAGGAGAAAAAGAGCCAAGAAAACAAAAAAAGTCTTGTTGCCACAATAGTAGAAATACAAACCCAATACTTCCAGAAAGTATGTTTACTTTTAGCTTCTGTAAGGCTGATTCCTACTCCCAGAAAGAGTTTCTATGATGCCCTAGACTCTTCACCTGAATCAAGGACCAGGGACTCTGGCCACAAGTGGAAACTAGAGGAACAACATCCACAGCAACATCAGCAAGAAACTTAAATGCAAAGAACACGTTAAATCCTTAATTGTAAAATCATGAAGTGGCAACTTTGAGATGCAGATCAATCAAAGGCAGGATTGATACAAGGGCAGGCATAGATCCCCCCCATCTATTCATTTGCTGCACAATATGTGTATATTGCATTTTGCTGCAATTGTTTCTAAGCCCAGAACCCTTATGATCCATTGGCAGAAGCTACACTGTGTCAGCTGAAATGGAGCTGGTAGAATCTGCATCATGTTTCTCTTAGCAAAAATATCTCTGGCAGGTTATTCTGCAACTATGTTCTTAAAAAAAAAAGAAATCAGGTTTCTTTTCTGAGACAGACATGCTCTATTTTCTGGGAATATCCAAGAGCATTATTAGAATGCTAATGAGTTCTTTCATATTAGCAGGGACACAAAATACCTTTGCGTAAATTGATCAATCGCTGATTTCTTCTGCCTTGACTGGAAGGCCAAGTGTGCTTCTTATCACTGGTAGTATTGCTGAAGGAACAGTTAAGAAGAATCCAGACCACCTGTCTAAAACTGAGTACAGAAAACACCCCCAGATTATATGTTTAACCCTGTAACTCAGAAAAGCAGGCGGGCAGGTGAGAGACTAAAAAGATTAATAGACCACAGCTTCTGTTAACCTATTGCAGTGTTGGTGGAAGGTGGAGAGGGAGGGGAAGCTGTACTGCAGCAGTCAGACACACTTCCTGTGCTATGTGTTAGACATACACACATTTCAGGTGATGAGGTGGAGGGAGGTGCTCTGTGTCAGTGACCTCTTGTAAGGACACATGGTTTGTGAAACTGAAAAAAATTAACATGGACAAACACATAAATAAGTACTCATCATATTTCTCACCTCTGATTCTTCCATTGCATTACTTTGGAGTCATCACCAACTTCTGTATCTTCATACGGCAAAATCGGAAGCACTGTCGACTTGGCTTCATGTTAATAGACCACTTACTGTGTGCACGACGGGCAGCTGTTAGGAGTATATATTTTGATTCGTGATTCAATCTAACCTTGCTCTCATAGTGCCAAGATAATATTCCATAAAAATTTAATAAGTTATAATAAGTAAGTAAAACTTATGAGGCATGATTATGGGATATTTTTTGTAACACTGATTTTTTCTTTCCTTCAGGCCTAGTACGTTGAATAAATGGCTATTCATTTGAGAGTGTCAGAGATAACTAACAGGAGACACTTATTTAAACATCTTCTCATTTTGCACATGCGCAAAGCAATGATGTTTGGTACTTAGTATTTATGAGTCTAGGGAACTCTTACTATGTTAATGTAGTTGTAGTTCTCATAAATTTGTATCTTTAGCACTTAGAACATTTGTATGTTTTGGAGAACATAGTGGTAATGTAATGCGGATAGGAATGCAGTCCCCTTTGTTGGCTCCTTGAATGAGTGCTGTGATTCTTGAGTGGCCTCCAGCAAACCTCTCCAGGATGTAGATGGCGGTCTCTGCTTTTACAGCAGTCCCTGGAAGAGACATGCCACATGTAGCTCTGTATCTCTTACTGTCCTGAGAGTACCACTCTCCTGAAAGTGGTCTTATCGATGTCTTTAGAGCAGCTGGTCAAAAGGAATACTTCCCTCTTCTCATACCCTGTCCTTCTTTTGTATTAGACACAGCACACAATGGGATAGGATAATTGGGAAATGGGTTATAACTACTCTTTCAAAGGTTAATTTGTGACTTCTAGTTTTATTTCAGATCCAGGCAGTATCTTGGTGATTTACACATAGGCATCCATTTCCACTTCACAAGGGCTCTCAAAAGCTGTAATTGTTCTGCCTGCTACTTGGCTGTTCTGTAAAGAAATACATAAGGAAACTTTTTTCTCACTGAAGATACATGAAGGTTGCTCCCCTTCTGTTCTTCAAGTAACACGTGTCACCCTGAAAAAGGAATGAGAGGAGGTGAGAATCTAAGTTTGCTTTTTATTTCATGTGAAGTCAATTGCATGAATGTTGTCCTTGCAATCTCCCAAGAGTGTCCCTAGGGGTTCAGATTCCTCTTTACAGGAGGCTAATGTTGCCATGGAACTTTGACATTGCTGATAAATGATGCTACATAAGGGCAAAGCATTGATTTATTGCCTGCAGTGCTAGATTGAAATTTGTAAGAATGGACTATCTATGGACTTTTATAGACTGTTATTTGTAGCCATAGTTTTCTGATGGCCACTTCTGCTAAAAGAGAAAAGCTGATGATGTGAAGGGAAAAGGAAAAGGTAATATCACTTGGAAATTCTTAAGTACTGAGGGGCTGGAAAGTGGTGAGACATCGTCAGTCACTTGACCTTCAAGTGAGCAATGGAGGTGTTTATCGTATAAAGTAAAAGCTCTTTGGGAGAGTTCCAGCAGGGAGATGAGTGGGTCAATTTACTGCTTGGCTCCTGCCTGTCTCTGCTGCATTTCTGCATTCTCCACAGCTCCTAATAAGACTAGCCAATTCCAGACAGAGGGAAGAGTCTCCCTCTTGTCTGAACTTGCATATCTAATTCAATGCTACCACATTAGATCTGAATTCTGCCTTGGTGATAGCCATTTTACAATCCCACAATCAAAAGTGAGGCAAAGCCCCACAATGCTTGCACAGTTATTTCCACTGAGCCAAAACCTGATATTTCCATCATTTATTTTCGAGGTTATGAGACTCATTAAGAAAGTTTTTTCACGTTTCTCTCTCTTTACATTTTATTCTGTGTTGGTGCATGAAGAGAGTTAAAATGACACTTTTTTTTTTTAAACAGGTAGTTTATAAGCATCAATTTGAATCTCATCTAATTGATACAAATATTTCTGAAAAAAATGGGGTTTAACTTTAAAATATGAAAGTTGGTCAAAACATATTGCAGTTGTTTATGAAACTGTACTACTTACAGTCAACATTGCATGATCCACAAATTGTGGTTTACACATCTCACATCCAGTATTTGCAAGACATTCATAGTGATCTATTTGAACATGTTGACTTAAATCCTGAAGACATCTAAAATATTTTGGAAAGTTAATCCATTCAGGAATTCTACCAGCCATGAGAAATTTACAAACAGAAATACAGATGAGATCCATAAAAATCAGTTATTAGCATTCATACATTCCTAAAAATAGTCATGATAAGATGTATTTTGATAAATTATTTCAAGAGTGTTCATTTTCTGGAAGTGGATTCTTCTAATTTTAACCTTTTTTTCAGTACAATTGTCTTTAGTAATGAAATTTCTTTGAAGGAGCTAAAAGCAATTCTGTGCTTTTAAGAGGAATATAAGGAAAAGATTTTTTCAGAATACATTTCCAAAGAGTGGAACATAGAAAGCATAGACAAGATAAGGATTCTGAACTGATTTCCATTATTATAAAACTAAGTGGATGTACCTTACATTAAAATAAATAGTATAGAACTAAACACCAGGAATGCCTGTCCTCACAAATCAATTCCTCACGTGACCACTAAACCATATCAGTGTACATTCTGAGTTTATAAACCCTTTTCCCACAGATGGTCTCCTTGTCACCTGGGATGCTGGGAGGTGTCCTTGAATCCTATAAAACATAGACTTCCCAACAAAGTAATTATTAGAGTAAGGATTTCTCAAACCAGTTATGATATCAATGCACATGCAGGAGTAAGAGTTTTGCTGGCTGCAGTGTTCTGCAGAGCATGCATGTTGATTCTGTCCATCAGGAAGGTGCTGTCTCTGTTGTTCTTCGGGATCTTTGATGGGTAACACATACCACCTGTTCTGTTGCAGGACTGCAAGGAATCCGATGCCTGCTGGGGAAGGCCAGGGCCCGTGTTGCTCAACAGAAACGCACATATGCAGTGGCCGTATGCCAGCAGCTCTGGGGTGCCAGCCTGGGCCAGTTGGTGATACAGCTCTGACTGGACTTCCAGATTCCCAGAAATCACAGAGAAAAGCAGTGAACTGGTAGCAATAATGCAGGCAGAGCGAAGTCCCAGGGCTCTAAGCAGAAGCTAAGAAGTTCATATCTAGTTTATAATTTATCTTGCTTATTTCCATATGATATCAAAAGCAAGAAGGTGGTATTCAGATAGTTTTAATAGATAATTAAGGAAATGGCCTAAGTGTACCAGAACCTGATACACTGTCAAGCAAATTGCCCTACTACTCATTATTTTTGCATCCTTTGTTTTGTTATCTTCTTCTGTGCAGTGCTGGAACATTTCCACTGAGAAATGTAATTTTACTATAATCAAAATAATGTACTTGTCCATTTTGGTACTCAATTCAATTGGAAATAAAGTCTAAAACTTTATTATTTCATTGATTCATTTGAATAAAGTCAAAAGACATTATTTTAATGAGGTGGAAATATTCTTTCTGATTTGAGGTTTAATTTGAATATTGTAGGAAAACGTCTGGATTAAGTAGGTGTGCAGGATTAAAAGTTAAGTGCATTACCATTTTTTACATGAAGAAATAAAGAGTTGCTTGAAAGACTTGACAGGATCATTTTCTATTGTTTAAGGCACTCAAAATCAAAACGTTTCCCAAAGTCATGTTGATGTCACCAAGAATTCTTTTCAGAAAAAAATCATAATGATGTCATGTTTCATTTTTACATTTTTGCATTGAGGCATTTGACATTATTCCTTTAGAAATCGTGCTTCTGGTTATTATTTTTTTTTGTATCCTTAATAACACAGTAGTATTTCTTAAACTGTGTTAAAAATAAAACATCCAAAGTGAGTGAACATTTTGTTTAGTTACGAGTTTTTTCAGGTTCTGTTCAGAATAAAAAGACACTCGTATTTACATCATTTTTTGATATATTTTTACTCTGTTCAGTTCCATTTTCTGCCTCACTGAATAAAAATAACTGATATTGAAATGAAAATAATTCATCATTGCTAAATTAAATATTTCAATTAAAATAAACATCCCATTTCAGCTTTTAGAAAGTCTTTCTTTTTGCAAGGAAGTTTTTGTGTTGGTTTTTTTTTTTCCCTTGTGCTCATAACCTCTTCTTTAGTTTCGATGCCCAGATTTTCTGTGAAAAGGAGATTCCATTTTCTGACCAGCATAGTAACTGCTGGTAGAATATGGACATGTGCTTTGCAGCTATATAAAAATAGCACTTTTTTAGCTGTTACCATTTTATTGTTTTGTCCCAAATTACATGTTGCCATGTCAACATCCTGTCAGGTCCAATGGCAACAACTGGCTGTACCCTAACACACAACACATGAGGACAAGGTGTAGAAGAAGGGATTAAAATCTGCGTTTTTCTGTTTCAAGGCAGCTACCCACTCACTGTTATTTCTGGTAACAAATGTCAGAAGTGCTTACCACCCAGCCAGCTCACAGATTGGTGGGTGCTCCTTACTCTCTGTGACTGAAACTAATTTGGGTTCATTGTATGTTTTCAGAGCCCTCCTTTCATCCTGAAGGGGCAATACAAAAACTCTGCACGCAGTGGCCGCCTCCTGCTCCTGGAGCCTGGGTCGTGGGAGCCTGGCTGTGCGGGGGAGCTGCCTTTGCCCCCTCCCGTGAGGAAGTCTGCTGGAGCTGCACAAAGCACCTTGTGAGTGATTCGGGAAGAAATCTTTCCGGAGTAACTTCAAACATTATTTGCCTTCCTTCGTCTTATATAGAAAGCTCATGCTTCCTCAGATACTCTTCCTAGCACTGAAAACTAAAGCAAACTTGCTTCTGCAACTTAATACATCTTAACCTCTTAAACCTGTGCTAAAGTCACAAATTTCCTGCTTTCTGTGACCTGGCTCACATTGTTTTCCATGGTTTGTCTTACCTCCAGTGTATATTTAAATAATTGCCTAGTCAATCAGAGCAACCTACTCTAATCTTGTTTCAGTATTATTTTGGCCCGCATAATTCATTCAAAGGAAAACAGTTCCCTCATCCCAAGTTTCTAGGAAACCTTTTCTGGTAATTCATATTGACAGCAGTGAGTTGTGACATTTATCGGTGAGGTGAAGCTGACCAGCTGCAGGGCTCCTGACTGATTTACTCAGCCAACAAGCTGCTCATGATTCCAGCCAAGTATTGACTTTTCTTTTGCTTCCCTCCTCTGTAGTTGGAGAGAAAATACGGAGGCATTCTTTATTGCTACATTTTTATTTTTACCAGTCATACTGAAAGCTAAAAAATGGACCATAGACAATATCTTCCCTTGAAAATTTACTTTCTCAATGCAAAAGAATCTCAAATATGTTTCAAGGAAAGAAAATCAACACTGAGTTTAAACTAGCTGAAATATAAAATAAACAAACACATTTTATCTAATGTTATTGGAATCATTTACTTCAATAGCAAGGAGCTTCAGTCTTGTAAACAACCTGTCTGCAACCAAATGACCTTTGTGATGAAAAGACTCTAAAAATTCAAACTTAGCTCATTTTCATTCTTTAAGCCCAGAAGCACAAACCATACTTCAAATATTCTTGGGTTTTGTGTATTTTTAATGCAAAGATACCGACTGAAGTCAACGATAGAGAACTTCCAGTATTTTTCTGGTTTCTCCCCACTCCAAAATGAAAAATATCTTTTAGGTCAGAGATTGAAATGAATACCTTTTCATTTTTAGTAGCAATAAGAAATCCTGAATTCACTTAAGCAGTAGTTTTCCCAACCCTGCATTCATGAGAGAAAATGGAGATTAATATTTCTCTAAGGCAATTTTAATTGATGTCTATTTCTTTCTTTACATGTGCAATCTCAAGCATATGTAAAGAACAATAAAATATTTTATCACGACTATCAAACTGGAAGTTTTCATGTAGTTCTTGACAAAAGTGCGTGAAATTAATGTACCTTTGTCTGATAAGGTTAATAGCCCATTTTTCTGAGGTGTCACATCTAAGAATCTCAACATTTTCCACGTACTTTTACAACATGAGCTCTTTTTTTTTTTACTTACACTCTTATAAATCTGAAGTTATTCCAGGGAAGGCTGAATCACACTGTATTGCAGACTAATAGTAGGTGTTGAATTCATACCATGAAGTCAAATGCCAATGAATAACTAAAAGTATTGAGGCCATCCTGAACAGTTAACACAGATCATAGTTAACATTAGCATAGTCTAGCAGATATAATCCACATCCCACAGAATCGTTAGCTGATGTTGCTAATTAGCACAACTGGGCTTCCTAATCCCCTCAGCCTCTCTGGGTCAGAGGCAAAGGAGTTTCAGCAGAGAAACAAGCACTTCCCAGAAGGACTGCAGATAACAAGCTAAGCAGTTTCTCTCACTTTTTGAGTCCCTTCTTGCTGGACTAAACATGCCCAAGCTATAATCAAACTTTAAGAAAGCATGAGTATTTCTAGAACTGACATTTTCAAGCACCAGTGAATTACTGAATCATTCATTCTTGGCACTGATACGTTATGCCCATAATTGCTCTGCTTGAGGAGGTGACATTTCCAGAAATGGCAGTTCAGCATGGCAAAGGACACAACACTGCTGGGAAGATAAGTCAAAGGTGACAAGACCATGCGGCTGCCAAAGAGCAGGCACTCCTCGGTACATCAGCACTAGACATAACTGAGTTCAAGCATTGGAGTCTTGATGAGACTCAAGTTAACCAACGTCGCTAATGCTGTCATCTGATTTCTGCAAGTATGTATTGCCTGGGATTAACGCAAAGGCCATTACTGAAGCCTTCAAACCTGCTGGAAGGCAGCCAGAGTTAGAGCTGAGAAGAGCACAAAGGACAGGTGGGGAAGGCAGGTGAGGGAAAGGGGAGGGCAAAATGGTTTGGCATAAACCAGGAAGAAGGGGGCTCTTGATGGATAGGAAAAATAAATTGTCACCGTTATCATAAGAACTGTGGGAAGGAGAAAATGCCCACTGGCACAAGAGTTCTCACTTCATTATGATGGCAATAAAAGCCATATAATTTACTGACACTTGACTGTTTGTGCTAAAACTATTAAACTAGTTTTTGCACTTGGGATCACCAAACTGAAAGTAATCACAGAAGTTAATCCATAGATATCAAGCACGTGTAACTGTGGATGTTGCACATACCATCCTGCTTGTTATATAAGCCTGTAGAAATGAAGACATGTACCTACACTCAGTCATTTTTTTCCTGTGCAAAGAGGTTATGTCGTATCATGTTCATATATACAATGCAGGTATGTTTGAAGAACGTGTGTATTTCTGGAGATGGACTTGGGAATCTGCTCTTAGAGCAGGTCCTTTAACAAGAAAATGTATTAAGTTGCCTGTTTGAAGTGTTGTGGCTTCTTCAAACGTAGCTGTGAAAAACGCCTTTTGTCATTCCTCCCCAGCACGTTATGTTGTGACAAGGCAGTCACATTACATAACATGATGTGACTGATACCAAATGGCATGTGAAAGATTTGAT
>NW_009270000.1:4248210-4330997 GCF_000687185.1 Egretta garzetta | reverse complement strand
CCGCTGGACTTTGGAGGGTCTTTTCTTTCTCTTTAAAGAGAGGGAACAAAGGAATGCTCTGTTTGAAAGTCCTTCCATAAGAGCTGCGCTTAGAACTATTGCTAATATTTAGCATCTTCACCTTTGAAATGCGCACATTTTTACTGTCTGCCTCTTTCCACCATCCCATCCTGAACAGATTTCTATTTGGGCCTATAAAATAGGCTTTGAGAAACTTAAGCATGTAATCCTGTATGGCTTATGGCATCACGTAGCAAGGTGCATCCTGCATTGTCAGTGACCCACTGGCTCGACCCAGTTACTTCTCTGTGCTGAGAGCAGCAGGAGAGAAGGAGGAATGAGGGCACTGAGAAAGCACAAGGAGAGAGAGGGTGCAGCAGAGACGTAGGAGGCTGAAAAGCAGGGGTTAATTCCCTCTCCCAAGATGTATTTTTTAAAAACTGTTGCTGTTTTGGACCCCCTGCATCCAGTGTGTTGAGAGAGATACAACTTTTCAGAAGTATACTGAGGAATTATTTCATCTGCCAGAAATTAATCCACTGCAATTTAATCCAATGGCAGTGTAATCCACCTGCTCTTAGTAGGGTTATCCCAGGGATAGCACTGGCCCATGACTATAAGTGCTGTGGGTTAAGTGGCCTCAGAAACCAGGTTAACTGGAGATTTAGTGCTTTACAAAGACTCTTTTACAAAGAAGAGTTTAAAAAATAAAACAAACTAATTTTTCAGTTAAAGAATCCCAACCAACCAACCCAACCCCTCTTTCTTCCTGAAAAGTAAATCTTCACTGTATTTTACTGATCTGGCTGGAACTGTTTTCATACTCACAGATCAGCAGAAGCAGGTCAGAGAATGCTGTGTAAGAAAAAGGAAAATGATGCAAATATAAAAATGTAAGGCAAAAATTCAGGAAACATCAGTTTCATATTTATATTAAATAAATATATAAACAATGTGCATTTGATGAATGAGAATGTACAGTATAATCATAATATTTGCAAAAGCCTCCCTGAAATTTAACCAGCCAGAATCCAAACAATGACAATGTCTTTGGTTACATGTTAATATCATCAGTGACAGACACTTTTAGTCACAGACTTCACTATGAGTAAATAGCAAACATAGCTTTTAAAAAGCATTCTTCAGAGGGAAAGTGAAACAACTCCAAACATTCAACTTAATGCCAAACATGTCAGTATGTCAACCTCATAACAGGATTGTTCCTAAAATGAGCTATTGTGAACTGACAAGTTAATAGATATGTAGTTTCATTAATACACTTTAACAACTCTAGAAAGTGAGGTCATTTTTTTCTTCTTTCACCAAAACCCATGAGGTATACTCCAAGAGGATATTAAGCCCCTAAATTACAGTGTCGTAAGATGGTTGGAAATTTTTTTCCTGGATCAGTCCAAATTCTTTACCAGAGCTGTGTCCTGCTTCTGATAAAATTCAAGAGTTTATGATACACAAGACTGGTAATGACACCATGGCCTACATTTCCGTGTGTTTCACTGAGACAATGGTTATAAAGTCAAATTGGCTCTAAGGAAGAGGACTTTATAACACACACTAACAAATTTTCAGATTTTCAGCAGTTTATTTACGTACTGAAGTGTTTCACCTATTGCTCAGTTGTCATGCCTTCATCGTGCTCCCTCAGCAGTCCTGCCTACACCACACTCTTATCTCAACTTAGTGGTGATCCAAATAATGATGAATGCAAATGTCTGTTTTGAAGCAGGGATCATCCAAAAAATGGTAAGCCTCCACACTGTCTTTTCTTTCACATCCCATTCCCAAATGTGTTCAACTTTATGTAAGTTTTACTCCTGGTCTGAGGTCTAGGAGCCAGTATGGGTCCTGTCTCCATAGCACTCCAGTCTATTGAGGGTCGACTCCATTTGTCAAGGCTCTGGGAATTCATTGCCCGAGTAATATACAGCACTTGAACAGCAAAATCAAACTGAGAATTAATGGGAGCCATGACACACAAGCGTTATCTACACAGCCTAGGAACAAAATGAAAGAAGGTTTATATAAGTGGTGTTGGTTAAGTATGTAAATGCTGTAAAACCATGCATATTCTGTGTGTGTGTCCACTCCCTCAGGAATGAGAGAACTTTCCCTTTTGGACAGTGACAAATGAAAAGCTGCTTCTTGTGAAGAAAAACTGGAAAGTGCCAAAACTGTTTGTAGATTCAAATGTACTGTGGGGTCAAACAGGCTTGAGTTTCCCTAATCTCTTTGGCTAAAGATTAAATAAAGGCCAATTGTGTACCTATTTGGAAGCCGTGTATTTATTTGGAATATTAACTGAGTCTTAAGACAGGAAGAATAAAGAGTGCCTTCATTCAAAGATAATAAAGCTTAGCTGTTCAATATTCATATCACTTAACAAAATTAGAATTTTATAGCAGGGCCTTGACTGATTGCAAAGCAGCATGAATAACTTTGTCCAAATGGAGCTCCAAAGCAGGACACTGGTGAGGACGATTGAGTTAGAATGTAAATATCAGAAAGAGAGACAATTATGTTGCAGTGTTTCCCAAACATTATAATTCATGAGTTTGATTCAATTAAAATTATTTCAAAGCTTTCTAAGTGCAAAAAAGGGCACTCAAAGCCAGAAAAGCTATGAAAATTGGCTTCACACATGGCTGGTTTGTTCTATAAGAAAGCAGAAGTTCTATGGAAAACTTCTGAAATGACCTCTTGGTAAGTCAAAATTTGCAGAGTTGATGACAAGGTGAAGAGGGCAATAATACGAATTAGTGTCAGGAAGCTGGCTAGGGTAGAGAGTCACTCATTTGAACCACTTGTTCCTTCTCCAAGTCCCAACAAATTAGTTCTGCAGAAAATATTCACATTTCAAAATTATGTCTTCTAGGGATAGACTCACCCATGGCTTCCTGTCCAATACACCACATTTTAGCCACAGGAGACCAGATTCTGGTCATGTGGCTACATAGATAATTAATTGAATAAGGAGCACAGTGGAATGATACCAGTGAAAAATTTGTGTAGAAAGAGCAGACAAACTTTAAGAGTGGATTCCATGAGTAAAATTCCTCCCCAAAGGGTAGTAAGCGTTCATCTGTGAAATGGGCAAACTGAATTCCATAGAGGTTTTGGGGTGGGATGTTTTTGGGGGAGGCAGAGTAGGATCAATATTGTTTTTCCTGTCAGATGAGGCCTCAGAGATTACAGTCTGTTTTGGAGGGGGACCAAATACTCTGCTGAAATTTTCTTAGAGGTAAACTTCCATCTTGATGGGCTTTTTATCCTCCCTCTCTTCCCAGTTTGTTTTATTTCTCTTTGCTTACCCTCCTGTCCATAAGGGATCTGCACCTGAATGACAGTCTTAGAGATGTTGTCGTTGTGCTTTGGGATTTTCCAGGAAAATTATTGGTAACTAAATCCAAAATATTATTACAAGGTTTATACCACCAGTATTTAAACATTCAGGCTTCAAAAAGGAAAGAGTTCTTATGTCTGTAGATGTATATAAATACATATATTTATAGAAATATATATTTTTTTGTATATATAAAAACAAATACGTTATATGCATATGTGAGACTGTTAACATTATTATAGAAGAGACATTGTACATATGACACTTATCTGCCATGATGTCAGGAGGGGGCTGAGTCACGCATTTGCCCAAGCCTCTCTCTAACTGTTGAATCAGGTGCAAGGCAGGTTGCCATTTATAGTGTTTAATATGTTTCCTGTAAACGTGCAGGAAATATTTGTTTGAAGTTCTGAAGGAAACAGTATTGATGTTCACAGAGATGCGACAAACTACTTGATGAAAGAAATAATTTTCAAGAAAGAGTCCTATGGGAGAAAGAGAGCCTGTTTATTTACACGAAGATCAAAGCAACTTTCATATGAATTGATGCTAAATATTTAGTACTTGAGTGACTAGCAAAGAACACTCTAAACTTCTAAAGGAAGGAATAAAAAATGGGAGACAAATCCTGATATATAAATATATATAGGCTCTCTGTTGGCAAAAACTTTTTTTATTATTTGCATTACAGTAGTGTCTAGGGTCCAACTTGAGATCAGAGACCCACTCTGTCATACTGCGTACAAACACTTAGTAAAATGCAATCTCTTTTCTTGACAGATTTATCTTGTAAACAGGCAAAGGTCAAGAAGAAGAATAAATTCAGACTCAATTTGTATGAATTTCCCTTAAAAAATCAAAAAATGTATATTAAATAAAATTGTTATGAATTAGTCCAAGCACAATTTCAGTGGAAATTACTACTGTCTATGTCAGGCAAACTAAATATGAACAAAAGACCCTATGTATTAATTCCTCCTGTTGAAAACTTTCCTTAGCTTCCCTACCTATATTCTCATTTTCTTCTCCATCTAAACCAAATATAGCTACAAAAGTCAAAATCAGAGCTGAATTTTCCTTACACAATAACACAGTATCACAATGTCAGAGGACATTCAGTCTGATAATGCATGATCAAGCATACAAGCAATATAAAAAATGAGGGGTTTCTCCTTGCTGTCCATAAGTAGAGTACAGGAATAAAACATCAGAGAACAACCATTTCCGTGCAGGTTCCTGGCAACCTCGACCTGACCCAAAATAGCTGCCTCCAGCTGGCATGAATCTCAGTCTGCCTCCTTAAAAGTGAGTCCTGAGGTTTCATAGAATCATAGACTCATAGAATGGTTTGGGTTGGAAGGGACCTTAAAGTTCATCTGGTTCCAACACCCCTGCCATGGTCAGGGACACCTTCCACTAGACCAGGGTTCTCAAAGCCCCATTCAACTTGGCCTTAAACCCTTCCATGGAGGGGGCATCCACAGCTTCTCTGGGCAATCTGTTCAAGTGTCCCACTACCCTTATAGTGAAGAGTTTCTTCCTTATATCTAATCTAAATCTACCTTCTTTCAGTTTAAAGCCATTACCCCCTTGTCCTATCACTACATGCCCTTGTAAAAAGTCCCTTTCCAGCTTTCTTGTAGGCCCCCTTCAGGTAGTGGAAGGCTGTTATAAGGTCTCCAAGGAGCCTTATCTTCTCCAGGCTTAACAACCCCAACTCTCTCAGCCTGCCTTCACAGGAGAGGTGTTCCAGCCCTCTGATAATTTCTGTGGCCCTCCTCTGGACTCACTCTGACAGGTCCATGTCCTTCTTACATTGGGGGCCCCGGAGCTGAATGCAGTACTCTAAGTGGGGTCTCACAAGAGCAGAGTAGAGGGAAAGAATCACCTCCCTCGACCTGCTGGTCACGCTTCTTTGGATGCAGCCCAGGGTACGGTTGGCCTTCTGCACTGTGAGCGCAGATAAATGGTTCATGTTGAGCTTCTCATCAACCAACACCCCCAAGTCCTTCTCCTCAGTGTTGCTCTCAATCCATTCTCCACCCAGCCTGTATTTGTGCTTGGGATTGCCCCAACCCAGGTGCAGGACCTTGCACTTGGCCTTGTTGAACTTCATGAGGTTTGCATGGGCCCACCTCTCAAGCCTATTGAGGTCCCTCTAGATGGCATTCCTTCCCTCCAGCATGTCAAATGCACCACATAGCTTGGTTCCATTGGCAAACTTGCTGAGGGCGCACTCAATTGCACTGTGCAAGTTGCTGACAAAGATGTTTGACAGTGCTGGTCCCAATATCAACCCTTGAGGAATGCCACTCATTACTGGTCTCCACTTGGACATTGAGCTGTTGAACACGACTCTTTGAGTGTGACCATCCATCCAGTTCCTTATCCACTGAGTGCTCCACGTGTCAAATCCATGTATCTCCAATTTAGAGACAAGGATGTCATGCAGGAACTTCCTCCTTTGTTTGAGTAGGAACTGTGCCAAAACTGATGAATATATCTGACTGCCAGGTTTTCTGCAGCTAAGGAGGGAGAGGGCTGGGAAATAGGCCAGTGGCATGTATTTCTCATAGTTCACCACCTTCTTCCCAGTCTCTAGCTGCAGATCCCTAACCGTGCAAGACTTCCTTCTCAAAATTAGCACAGTGCTAACGCACATTAGTGACTCTGGGACCATGGTTAATCTAGAGCGAGGCTAAATTCACACTTTCTCAATTCAGAAAAACTTTGTCCTCCTATGTGTAATGTACTACTTTTCACTGTATGCTCCTGAATAGTCCTCATTTCTGTAATGCTTTTCCCCATAGCACATTAAGTGCGCCTTTACCATCTGTCACATGTGGTTTGTTCTCTCTCTTGTACTTTATTACTCTCCATATGAAATAGCTTATAAAGAGTAGGAAGAGTAGGGCAGTTAGCTGCATGGAGTAAATAAAGAGAAAAATTGAAAACAACCTGTAACAGACATTTATGAAAAAATCTTATTTGTTTTCTATTCCTTCACATGTTCAAAGTGGATTCTTCAAGCATACGGTATGGTAGTCATTACTCTTTTTTTTTTCTTTTTTTTTTTACAAAAAAGAATGGTTTTATTTTAAACTTAAATAGTGAAGATTCTTCTCTCTCTGTGAGAGTTTATAATAAGCATGCTATAATAAGAATTAGACTATCTCAAAGAAACAAAAAAAGTACCATTGCTTTAAATTCCTAACATTGGGAAACCAGTAAAAAGCCCACAGTGTACTAAGCCTTGTAGACAATTTCAGGCACTGAGCTATAGTGAGCTCAAGAGAATTGACTCCTTTTCCTCCTTTGCAGTTCCTAACGGAGATCACGTGCTCCTTGGCACTAGCAGCTATAGCCTTTGAAATGTCTGTATTAATTGTCTGGGTGACCTCAGATGGGCTCATTTGCCTGTCAGGGCAGAGCTGGTCCCTGTGGGATACTTGCCCACTTAAGTCTGAAAAACTGAGCACTGAAGTTCATAGAATCATAGAATCACAGAATGGTTTGGGTTGGAAGGGACCTTTAAAGATCATCTAGCCCAACCCCCCTGCCATGAGCAGGGGCATGAAGAAGTTTCCACTCCTTCCCTTGAGAGCTCAGACCCATTGATTTTATTGTCAGAAAGATTTCCTTGAAATCAATCCACTTTTCCTCTTTCCAATTTCATCTTATTTTGTCAGGTAACATTACAATTTCTGGTAAATAGTCTAAAGTTTTTCTAATCAGTAGTTCAGCTACAAATACTTAGAGCTGTTTGGCATCTCAATTTTTATTTTTAGTAACAGCTTATGGTACCAAAGTATTTCACAAAATTGTATAATTTCAACATTTTTTTTGGTAGTATTTTTAGGGTCACAGGTGAAATCTGTGGAAACTCTAAAAAAGCATGTATATAGGCAAAGAGAAATTAGAATACTAATCTTTTTGCTGCAGAAATGCATGTTCCTTTTTGGAGAGATATTTATTGTCCTTGTTTTGAATTCAAATTAGAACAAAATCTTTAACTGCTGTAATAAAATCATATTGTCAGTCTTTAACCAACCTTTACATGTGTATGTTAGGACAATGGAATTGTGTTCTTAGTTTCTTTTTCATCAGAAATGCATGCATAGCAGGGAAAAATCTAATGGTCTGCCTCTTCTGGGTTTGGTACTATTCAATATTTTCATTAATGATCTGAAAGGAATATAGAGCAGGCTTATTAAGTTTACAGATACCATTTGCTGGAAGGGACCTAAAGAATGTTAGAGGACAAGGACAGAATTCAAGATGATCTTAATAGATTGGAGATATAGACAGAAAATATGACAACATTCAGTAGTGGTAAATGCAAGATGCCATACTTAGCCAGGATTAATTAACTGCATAAATACAGGATGAGGAACAACTGGCTATAAACAGTTCTATAAAAAAATAAATGAGGGTTTGTAAGGGGTCACAAAGTGAACATGAGTCAACAGTGTCATGCTGTTGTGAAAAAGGCAAATGCCTCAGAATATGTACAGCAGGATGTATAAGAAAGGGTATGACTGGAAGGAAATGTGAAGTAATCCCCCTGCTCTCTTCAATGTTTTATTCAACACTATGGCCTTAGATGGACTATTATGTCTAGTCCTGGGCACTACACTTCAATAAACTCATAGATCAATGCAGAGAGCCTAGGGAAAAAAGAAAAAAAAGAAAAAAAGAAAGAAAGAAAGATCAGAGGTTTAAAAATATGGCCTATGGGGAAAGACTAAAGGAAATGAGTTGTTTAATTCAGAGTAGAGAAGACCAAAGGATGGCATTTGCTTTAAATAACAGTTAAACAAACAAAAGGGATGAGATGATTTCTTGAAGTTCTTTTCTGGTCCTAGTATTTCATGATTTCTGGCCACTGAAGTAAATTGGGCTATAGTATTGTGGAGCAGAGACACCAGCCAGAAATACGTAATACCTCCAAGATAAAAAATAGAGGTATCTCTACCTTTGCAGAGCTTCTTAGTGTAGGAACTTAAAGAGAGAAAAGAGTAGAGCTGAGCCAGAAAGATACATTGTCATTAAGTAGTAGTACACAGTCTATGTCATTCACTGGATAAGAACATTTTAAAGTCTACTTGCACTGTACCATCTATTACGCGCTTCCACTCCAGAAATATTTAAAAAAAAACCAAAAACCTGATCCTTACTGTGAGTTTATTGGACTTCGGAATTTATACTGTGCCAGTTTCACCATTTTCATCAGTGTCCCACCACAAAAAGTCTCTGTAAAGAATGGAATTACCTGTATTTCTATTTATTTGCAAATCATCTGGACTTCCCCATCATTGTGAAAAAGTCTCGAGATTTTTAATAATCCAATCAAACAAAAAGCTATTAAAGGTATAGCTTCTATACAAATAAAAGTATTTCAGTTAAAGGGATGTAGTAGACCTTGTGGGAATTTAAATGCTCTATGTCTGTAAAATTACCACTTCAATGTTTTTGTAAGCACAAAATCAGAAACAAAGTTTAGATCCTTAAAAAAAAGCCTTGAGTGACTGTGTGTGCTCTATTTCTTAACACATGTATCTCTATAACATCCTTAAATCTGCTCTGTATTACATGGTTTACTTTTGTGAACCCCAAAATGGAAAAAGTTAATTGGTGATGAAGTGTCAAAGGTTTGTACTGAAAAATGCATGGGTAAACATCACTGCAAAATGAGGAGCTTACTCAATATAGGTGCTAAAGACAACTGATTTCTCCTTCTATCTGAGTTTCTGTGAAACCCAAAGGAAAATATATTAATCTTGTTTCATCTGGGAAGAAGGAGCTGGCTAGTGATAGTAACCAAACAAAAAGGAAAACTGCTGAGAACAGAAAGCAGCGACAACAACATTTGAGCTCTGCTTTGAAACAACATACAAAGACTGAACCATTCATCAAGCTGCACAGATTCTTCCATTGCAAACTGTGCTTTTTTCCCCAGCCGCCAAAATGGTAAGGAAATTTAGTGAGTCCAAGACATGTGAGTCCCCTGTGGAACCTGCTGGGGCAGACAGTAGTTGCTAACACCTTCAGACAGAAGAGGACAATACAGACAACTCAGAACAGGCAACAGTGAGAGCATAAAATCTAGAAAATCCTGGAAGCTGTTGTCTTTTGTCTCCTAACTAGAGCAGCTGAGGAGCTATAATGAACTGAATGTGTTGTACCCAACAAAACCCAGGTATATCTTTCCTGTCCCCAACTTCATTCCCAAAGCATGCAGGCCTAGGACCTGTGTTCGAACCTCTTCCCATGTGGTGGTGGGATAAGGAGAGAATAACCCAGGCTTGCATGTCACTAACAGATGCAGTTGAAATCAACTTGAAAATGTGCAAGGCTTCCTAAATAGGAAACAATTTCCCCAGCTCAGAAAAATGTTAATAGACACCAGAAACCTTGTGACTTGATAAATAGAACAGGAGACCAGATAGCAATAACAAGAAAAGAGTTTCCATTTTAGAAAAAAAAATTCTTATCAGCCACCCACCATGTGCTATAATTTAAAAGCTTTTTAGAAAAGAGCATTTCTTTACTGCTAAAAGTTTTAAAATGTTGCAGTATGTAGACCAAAAAGTCTTGATTAGCTGTGGCAGATGAGTCAGCAGAGAAACAGTTCACAATGCAGTGAAGCCCTTACATTTTGACATACATTGTTAAGGGCTCCCCAAAGTCATTCCAAAAAGGCAAAGAAAGAAAAAAAATTAACTAAGGAAAAAGGAAAAGGAAGGCCTGACATCATTAATTTAACCTTGAAAACATCATAAGGGAAACGACATGAAAACATAGAACATTCCTCATCCTCATAGATTTTGTGGCGGTTTTAGATTTAGCATACAAAATTTAGTCATTCCCATTGCAGGGGATTTCTCAAAATATCTGTGTATTAGATTGTCCTGATGCACTTTAGATAGAAAGTTACTCTTCCAGCCAGGGAAGGTAGTGCCTTAATATTATGTATTAGAGCACAAGCCCTCTCCTGTCTTCCTGAGAGAAAGAAAACGTAAATACAGTAACAGATGTGCAGTAGTGCTGGATGACCGTGCACTGTGCATCTACCTGTGGCTCTACCATCTATAAATCTAGATAAACAAAACTAATTTGATGTAAGAGCTGGACAAAATGCATCCCAGAAGCATGTTGGTTCTGCAACACTGATGCACAGTCAGCTCTTTCCTTCAGATCATGACGAAGCTGAGGTCCCAGAGCAAAAGTTTGGAAGGGAAAAAAGGAAGGTGTAAAATAGAGATTCTGACAATTCCAGATCCCACAGCATTTCTAGCAAAAGTCGAAACACTGACATTAATATTCCAGGTTTCTAAAGGACAAACAACTGTATGAGATTACAGTCTGTTTTAGAAGTAAGATAGTTTTTCTTAGTCTCTCAAAGTCTGAAGAGTTCTTGTTAAATGCAAGAACCCAGCAATTCTCTTACATTATTTAGCATGGCTGCATGATGGGAAACATTTTACAGTGTCCTCTTATAGACACTGTTATACTCCCAGTTTAACAACCAGCTATAGAAGCAAACCGGATCGGGAGATCTCAAGGAAGGGTTGCAGAACAGAAGCAGAAGCTCACTGTAGATTAAAAGTTAAGTGATGAGCCCACCCTGTTACCAGGGCTATAAAGTCAAGGGCTGGGGTAACACTTCCACTTTCTCTGTAGATAGGGGTAGATAAAGGGACCCACAGCAGCGGCAACATAGGGAAAAAATATATGACAGCAGAGCTTTCACCCTGCCAGGTTAGTACCAACAACTTCTGTATTTCTGCAGTGAGTTGCATATGCCTAAATTCTGAAAGATTACCTTCTTTTTTCTTTGTTGCCTGAGCCTGAACTGAACAAATAAGTTATGAATAATTAACACTCAAGCCTATTTAAATTTCAAAGGTAGTGGAAGTCTTCCTCTCTAATTTTCTGGATTGGTACACACTGTTTTGATTCCAAAATGTTTGTTAAATCAGAAAAGGTGGGTTTTTTTCCCTGTACTTTTTGGAATGTGATCAAAGGCTAAGAAGGTATTAGGATGAGGAGAAGTTTTCCAGTACCCAGGTTTTCACCACTGTTGGTCAAATCATGGTCTTTTTCGAATGTAATCATAAGAATCCTATCTTTCAGTTGCTATTAATATGGCTCAAAACTGACCTAGGAATATAAATAGACATACTTTTTGAATTAACAGTGTACTGTTAAATGCCTATCAGGCATTTCACATCATGAGAGCTTTCTAACTACACTGCTAAATTTTTTACAATTCTTTACATGCTCTTATTTTTACTAGACATATATTTTACTGTGCATCTAAATGCAGAACCATAGGGAGACATACAGGTAAAAAGTGCAGATGGTGCTAAGAAAAATCTTTCAGCAGACCTTAAGCCAGACAGTATTCTTCTATGTTTTATATTGCAGCCGTGTGCAGTAACTGTAGACCATCACGCTGCACAGATGGAAGTGCAAGTTTGAGGGCTATTGAGCATGTGGATTTTCCCAGTGTGTCACAATTACAGAAACATCTGTGCTAAATAACTTCAAGCTGATCCACAGCAAAAATTGGCAATGTTCAATAACTCTCAATATCCACTTTTTCCCCTGTGGTGAGATGGCCTAGTGATTGCAAGTTGGACTATAGCATAAAGCATGTAGCTTCATTATTTCAGAGCCTATTTAGAGATTTCTCCCATGGTATATTACCTACAAAATCCATATGTTTTTCTTTACTTAGCTCTATAGAGCCTGAGTTTCAGAGATGCCACATGCCTGAAGCTATCATTGACTTCAATTAGAGGTGTGGATATGTAGGTTCTCTGAAAATCGAGTCCTGTGGGGATATTTTTAATTGATTTTGATTTGCACAGGGAAGGGAAACAGTCTGGGTGGCATGATCATAAGAGACCAGAAGGGAAACAGAGGCTGTTTGCCTGTAGGAACAAGAATTAATACTATGATCACATTTAATATTCATATTGTACCATAACAGCATAGAAAACATTTATCGCTTTGTTTCTTTCTTCTGGTGGAGACAGGGAAAATAGTATTCCCCCGAAAAACTATTAAAGAGCAGAAATCCTTCCCAAATACCCTCAATAATATAATCCCACCTCAATTAACATATTTTGACCAGACAGCAGTTTGAGGAACTTCACTGTTCCTCATCTATGGCGGAGTTGGGACACTGTTTCTCACCCTACATCCTCCTGCAGCATTGGAACACAGAGGGTTTTGTGGATGTTAAGTGCATTCCTCAAATATAGCATATTTCCGATTCTTCACGCACTGCCACGGAATCATTTTTCAATCCTTGTTGCCTTTACTTATTTCAGCTAGAAAAGCACTCCAACATACCCACCAGATTTTGCTCACCCCCTCCCAGTATTAGAAATAAAAAGATTCATACATTTCTCAGGCTGCCACACAGTGCACAGTTTCTACCTAATGCACATTTTCCCATGCATTATCCAAAGTCACTTGGGACCTTCCAAGTGAAGAACACTCTTCCTCAGAAACTGTGGTCATTCTGTAACATAATACACTCAGCAACAGGATTCTTTGCCTTATATCTAGTTTGGGTTTTATTTTCCTTAGTTCCATCCCGATTTCTTCTAAGAATACTATTATTTGACTAAATATTTCCTTAACTGCTTTGATGTTCGGACTCCTGAAATATTAGCGAACTAGTGACATGCATCTTATCTGACATTCAGCCAACTTAAACAGTGTTAGTTCTTTCATCTTTTAAACCAGTCTCCAGTTTTCGATAATTACTGCTACCTGTTTTTAAATTCTCCCTAGTTAATCTCTGACTTTCTATGTACTGAGCTGCAGTTACTATAATATTCTAGCTACCATTACATCTGAACTACAGAGGAACTATAATCTTCTTGGTTTATGATGTGACTCCTCAGAGGGAACAGCCAAAATCATACTGGCTTTTTCTGCAGCTTTATCTCTTTGCCAGCTCTTGCATAATTTTTTGTAGTTCAATATACATCCATCCTGGGATGGATGCATAGCTGGGTTGATATCTGAATATGGGTCTCCTGTCCTTGTTTCAAAGGTGTTAAGCTTCTAAGCAGGTATACCATATCAAAAAAAAAAAAAAAAAAAAAAAAAAAAAAAAAAAAAAGAAAGGACAAATATGAAGGAGACACTGAAAGAATTTCTCAGTGTTTTTTCTTCCTAACCACCCATCCATCCCTAGTGCACACCCACCTGAAATCATCCAACAGCCCCTCTCTCAGAGTTTCTCCCTGCCAACTCTAACAACTGCCAAGTTGTCAAATGATGCTGCTATTGTGTCCCCATAGCAACAAGCTTTCTGGCCTGAGTGACAGTATTTCCATATTGTCAACTGGAAAATGTCCCAAATAACTCTAGGAGCACCTGGAGTTTTCTTGCAATGCAAATATCTTTTTCTTTTCCCCTCCCAATTCTTCATATATTAAAGAGAAGTTATTTATACTCATTGCAACGGATGGTATGATGACAGCTGAGCATTTGAAATTTGCTTTAAAATTCTGTAAATCTGTCCTTTCAGTGGATTTTATGTTCCTTTTGAAACAGCTGTGAATTTTAATGCCATCTTTAAAATAAATTAAAAAAAAAATACCAGTAAGTAACATATCAAGATCTCGATAACTGAACAGAAAATATGTAATGTATTATGTGACACATTATTCATGCTTTTAAATTTGATGAGAAATGTAAGAGAAATTCAAAAGCACTGATGAAAATGTTTTCCTCGAGGAATACATTTCTAACCTATGTATGTCTAACATATTAGTCTACTGTATGTTATTACTAATCTTCCAGAGTAACAGTGTTTTGATCATACAGACTGATTATGTGTATATTAAAAGGGGAGACAGGTGAGAAATAAAAGCAAAATAAATCCCACCAGTCTCAGCGAATTGGCTGAAATTCACACTCCTGAAAATTAGGCATTCATGTCACCCATCTCTGATTTTAACAGTATTTTTCAGTTAGATTATTTAATCTCACTGAATCTTGAAGATGACTCACAGTCCATTTATTACGGCCACCTAAGGTCATAACTGAATGAATAACTGGGTGCTCTTGAAGCATGTGGAAACTACCTCTATCAGCATTGCTACAACATTCAGATAATGTCATTCCAAGTTAGCATGTGGATAAAAGAGAACAGAAGCTAGTTGATTGTCTTTTGGACAAGATGTAAGGCTACACAGTGGTATTTGAGTGAATGGTGAAGTCAGCCCCAGCATCCTTGCCAAATGCAGGTTTTATGCCTAGTTCTATTACCCAGGTTACCAACACGGTTTCAAAAAGACACAGTTTTTTTTCTTCTGAGCTGGACAGTAATATTACTGTATCCTTTTATATGGCTGCTATGCTTCATATCAAACCTTCAGTAATGAGTGACAGCTCACTATTAATTACATATTGCTAATTTTGTGGGCTTAAGACTGTTATTGTGCTTAATGAGCGAATGTTCTTTAAGAGGCTTTACTGAATAAAGGATTGAATGTCCAAAATATATCAATGCAAATAACACAAATTCACAAACCAAAAGCTTATTCTGCAAATTAGGACCCCATATATGCAGTTTAGCTATAGGCATGTGACAAGGACAGAAGCAAAAATATTTAATAATTTGATGTCAGCAATTAAACATTTATGAAATAATCAGCATATTTTCATCTGAGAATAACAGAGGAAAGAATGAATAAAGCATATTTCAAGGAAAGAGATCAACTTGCTTGCAAATATTAATTTTAAAATATAATAATTTTATGGGGCAATCTTGCAGATCCTAAATAACACACTAAAATACATTTCATTCACACATTATGTCCTAGCTGTTTCAGTCAGTTATGCCTATATTACAGAGAATTATTTTACTGTAAGAGGAAAGGTTTATCTGAGAGCTGCAAAAGCACTGGATTGGGGGAATCGTTGGGTTCCACAGATGAGACACTTCCTTGAGCATTGTTTCTGTCTGGGTAGGTACAAAACACAATTAGCAGCAAAACACCCGAGGTGGTTAGGTCATAAGCACAAGTTCGGGGTGGTTGTGGGTACAGGACAAGCTGGCAGATTGGACAAGATCTGGAGACTGAACACAGGAGTTCAAGGCTGGGAGGCATAACCTGAGGGCGACATGGGCCGTCCCCTGGCCTCACCAGCAAGCCTGTCCTCACCCTCACACAGGTCCACAGCAACAGACTGTGAATCACCAAAGATTCACAACACCCTGTTCTAATATAGACAGTGCAGAGGGCCAGAACCTGCAAAACCTATGTTTACCACAGGAAGGAATGGAGGAGGAAAGAACATTCAATATTCTACAGCATTAAACCAATATTCCATAGCATTGCCTGCAAAGATCTCATGCCTGGGCTTCACTGTTACTGCTCCACAACTGTTCTTCTTTTCCCTACTCACCTTCGTGTTTAGAATGCTGTCATTCTTACATTAATGTAGGTAATTGCTTCAAGCAGCAGATGGGCTACTCTACTGCTGTACATAATACTGTGATTTCTGACCTGACTCCTCTAATATTCTTTTTGCTATATGACTGGGCTCAGATCAGCTCATTCCACTGCCTGCTGAGTGGTTGCTGCATTTGAGCTACACAAGTGTTACTATACTTGAGTGTAGTATAGCAAATGACTGCACCAGAATCCCACTGAGGCAGCACGTAGCCTGCGGGTACTAATGGTTCATCGGGAAGACCTTAAAGCCTATTTAACGCCAAAGACTAAAGATCTTTATACCTCTTTCTGCCATTTTGCAATTCATTACAGAATTGAAGTCAGAGAATGAAGGATTTTTTTCTCATGTAGCAAATTACAAATGAACAACTGGGTATCATGTGTTTCTTTATAATACAATATGATTCATGCCTCATCCTTCATGCAAGTTCTTTGATTTAGAGCCTGGATAGCTATAAGCCATCAGTACAAAGTAATCTGCTACACAAGAATTTATAGGATAAATCCCTTAAGTAAGGGTTCATGGCTATTCAGCCCAAACATTCTACATCTATCTATTTAATCTAGCTAATTTATCTATCTCTATATTTATAAAACATCCAGTCACTGGTAGCCAGATGCCACCAGTGTAAATGTAATTTATTGACAAATTAGTTTTGTTGCTGTGGCCCTGACAGATACAGTTCTGTCATTAAGCATATGTGTGTTTTAAGAAAAGTTATCACTGTGTTGATGTATTTTATAAGATTTTTATGTCCATTCACATTCTGACCCACTATAGTGTTTTTATTTGGACTGGAGTATTTGTCTTTGCAAGTAACAGCCTGGGAGGTGGGGGGCACAGGGAAGGGTGGTACAGCGGAAGAGTCCCAGATCATTGCCTGAGCAACAGCTTCTCTCCTATCACACAAGGTACCCCTTCAGATGCTACACTTGTTAGAGTTGTTACTTAAGTAATCAAAAGGTTAATTTGGGAAAAATCAGTGTGGTTTCATTTCCTTGTTCCCTACAACCCATAGTATCTGCATAAAACATTTCCAAATTGTGAATATCTTCTCTGGAACTATACTTATTATTATTTGCCAGGAATGATTATGCTCATTATGTATCTAGGTTGATATAGAGACAGTTGAGAATGACATTCATAGAAATGAAATATCCACGTTTAAGCTCACACATAAGAGAGCTGTTGTTTCAAGAGGACAACTCCTGCTGCTGTTCCTAATAGTGAAGGTCCTGCTGTGCTACTTTTGTTTCTGCTATGACGGGACAAGTTCTTGCCTGCAGGCGAGACTGAACTTCCAAAATGATCATGTTATTCTCGGTGTCTAGTGAACAATGTGGAAAGCATGGGGTTTTGATTTGAGGATGCAGGAGAGCTATAAGGATTTAATGTCTGGAATGAATCACGCTGCTAGAGTTCACTCTGCCACTGGTCAGTCATCCTTTCTCTGCTCACATATCGTTACAAATCATGGCATGCCGGTATATTAAAGGAATATTTCTGCATTTGTTGTGTCAATGAAAATTTTATAATGGCAGGAGTTTGTCTTGTTTTTATTGTTACAGTAAACAAAATGCATGTGGAACTGTAGCAAACAGTAACAGACCATAGAGCTTCAAACTTGAGCTGACGCATTGTGGTGAAGTATACACAGTAAAAATGCCCTCCATTTTCTGCCAGAAACTAGGCCAGCTAACTGTGCCCTCTGGACCAGTGTGATTCCCACACAGTTTAAAGCTGCCTCTTCCATGTCTCTTACCAAAAGCTTCAGAACAGCCAGTCCCTATATTCTATCCCCCAGCTGTGCCTCATTTATTCTAGGTTTTGAAGTAGAAAAGAAACTGATTGCTAAATAACACCATGTAGAAGATAAATGGAGATTTTTACTGTTTTATCTATGGGCGGTAATGGCACTTTTCCTAGGAGTAACAGCATCACTCCCAATGGCACTTAATGGCTAAATCTGTGATATTATGCTAGAGAGACTCATATCTTTGTAGATGACTGCCATTGTTCTGGAGTACCTTTAAGATAACAATGTAAGGGCACATCCTTGTTCAGACTTCTGCTACGAAGCAATCACAGTCCAGGCCCTTCATTGTCCAATGCATACAATCCAATTTTATATCAGATTATTCTTACATGTCTTTCATTTTTCTCAGAAACTACAGTTATTCAGATACTTTGCATTTAACTACTTCTATTTTAGTTTAACTCTTTGATTCTTATTTTTCTCCTCATATACTATGTACTGAAGCATATGTTCAGTCAACCTGGAAAAAAATGCAGTCAAAGCTGTAACATGGAACACAGGCAAGTCAGGTTTTGATTGCCTAAAATAACGTCAAATGAAACCTGATGGAGAGTTGTGCATGGTGCTCTGTGATGCATGGTGGTGCCAGGGTCAGCTTGACACCCCCAACAAATCAAGAGTGGGTTAGGGCTCCTGCAGCTCATGGTAGCAAATGGCACTTGGCTAAGGGAGTTATTCTAGGTGGAGCCATTACGATACAGCAACACTGCAGAAAACTCATTGCTGCTGAACGTCCACTGTGCCAGCAGAACCAGTATTTACTCACATAAATCCAGATCGTGCTATATTTGTCTGTATAGTTCTGGCAAGCATCTTTTCCTATTTCCAGTACAATGAAAAAATGATGTCTTAGGACTCAGCATGACTCCCTGTCTATAAGTATTGCTTCAAAATCAATGCCCATATTAGTCAGTACACACACTACATTTCACTCAGATGTGTGTGCACTCAGTACATTTTTTTTTTCCTGTGTCATGATGACCTTTCATAGATAGTTTTGGTGTTCCATGCTTCTTAATAAGCAAATAAAACTGAAGCAAACCAAAATATGATAGTTTTCATCTGATCTCTTTTCTGGTTCCTGCACCTAACGATGCAACCTCTATTTCTCTCTGTTCTCTGGCTCATTCCTTTCTGAGCACACCTGACACACATAAGGCTTAATAATTTACAGGTAGAGGGCTTAGTTTGCTAGGCTAGGGACATATTCCAATTTCTTTCCACAACTCTAATGAGACAAAGCAGTCAGAAGCTTATTGCTACCGCCACATAAAATCAGATTTATGGATGCTTTTTGTCAGAAAGTGGTGCAAGGCAGTTTGAATGTTCCACTGAATTTCTCCATTCATCTCCCAGAGTAAAGTTTCCCCACCTGCTAATGGAAGAAGTGCTATAATGAGTATTAAATATTTTTTCCTAATTAAAGAAATTAGATAAGATTGGCCCACTCTGAAACACACTGTACAATTCTACCCAAAACTACTGGCCTTATATCCAGTGATTACGATTCTGCATGACTGCACCTGTAGAGAGAGAACTTTGTGTGCTATAGCTCATTCCTGGTTGACACGTTAAGGAGGGGTTGTTTGGGTGGTATGGAGCCAGTGATCCTCTAAATGGTCTGCCACTGCTAGCTGAGCTCCCAAGACTTCTCCACAGCTGGCAAAGGTTATTCTAAAGTCTGAAAATGACAACAGCCCATACTGTGTATCTCCTCCTTTCCCAGCAAATGAGGAGATGCCCATCGACTTTTGTTTGTTTGCTTTTCTTTGTTTCTGATGTGAATTATTCATTGCTTCTGTTTAAACAGTCTGGGGTTTTTGACCATTTTTGAAGATACAGCATCAGCATTACAGTTTCAAAAGATGTAGCACAAAGGCAGAAACCACTCACGTTATATATGGTGGCTGCACATCCAGCTCTAGAAATGACCATATCTGAGATATTATATTCTGAACCAGATGGTGTTGTCAGACAGTGCAGAATGACAACTTCTAGATGATACAGAAAGGGCAATGTGCCCAAACAGTGAAGGAACTCTGTCTCCACTTGCTGCAATTTTTTTAACTTCAGTTACAGATGGCACAGCAATGATCATCTCAGGAGGAAAAGTAAGACTTCCTCGTGGCTGATTTTAACTTGAAAGAATCTGTCAGAACATTTATAAATTAAGCAGGCAGGCCCTTGTTCCTAGTGACTGCATATGGCTCCCTCTTAGTAGAAGGAATAGAGGATAATAGAAGGAACTTGAATTTTTTAATGATTTATTTTTTCATTAAAAACTACAGCATAGTATCAGTTCCAATCAAGCAACATTTCTAATGAAGAATATATATTAAAATATTACGTGTTTTCTTCTTCAAAAACTAGTTGCCATTTTAAGATCAAAATATTTTCAGTTCAAAATAGAACTTAGGATAGAAACAGTAAAATATTTCTAAGAAATCAAATTGAAACAGGTTGAAATTGTCAAAGCAAAATTATATAATTGATCCTAAATATCACATATTACTTTGCAACTCAGCTTTTTTGTTTTGTGGACATTTCTTAAAGAATGACTTTTCTTCATATTTCATTGCCAGCAATCTCTGCCCGTCTTGAAAATATCCATAAGTAAACAAAGTATTTCTTATCCAGCGCTACTTCTAAAATGCAGACTTTTATTCACAAATATCTCCAGATTACATTCTTCATTCACCACATCGAGCACCATAACACTACTTAGATGACCAGACTAATACAAAAATGAGGCACAATCTTTGTTTTCTCTTAAACTTAAAATAACTTGACTCTTAACTACAGAAGCCACATGCCAAACTATCTTCTCTCATCCAAACTAATGAAAATTAGCACCAGTCCATAAAGTGTACACTAAGACCATGTTTTACGCAGCCAGAAAAGTAACAATTCCCAGAGCATTTATTTTAGTTGTGGCAGCTAAACTCAAGGAAGATTAATTACATTTCAGAGAATCAACACCTCTGCATGTAAAATTAACCACTGAATTGATAATGAGATGGAAAAAAGTTACAAAAATAAAACTCCTACTTCTTTTCCTGTAGAAATGCATTGGAAACACACAAATAAGTGGCTTAATTTTGCTGATCTCAGCCTACTACAACGATGACAAAATTAGCTGAGTGACACATTTCCAATGACAAATAGGTGGAACTTTTATCTCCAGGGGGAAAACATAAACAAGAGATTATTTTACACATTTAGGACTAAAATACGGTCTTTAATAATTTAATGGAGATGTGGAGGACAGCCAGAGAAAGGAGAACATTTATACCTGTTGCAAGCAGCTCGGCTCTGTGCCATGTTTCTCTTGGTCTGCACAGCATATAGGTCTTTTCAAAAAGGATACAAATCTACTTTTGGGCTGAATGGTTAGGAGGGAGGATCACACATGGGAACCTTAGCAAATGTATGGGCGCAGGGAAATTCAGTATGGTCTAGAGGAATTAAGGCAGAAGCAGTCAGGAATTCAAATCAACCTGGTATCACTTCAGTATGGTCTAGAGGAATTAAGGCAGAAGCAGCAGTCAGGAATTCAAATCAACCTGGTATCACCTGTCATCTCCCCATTCTGTAAAACATAGCAAGGGAATGAAGATACTTGTCTTCACAGGGGAACATTTATTAGAACTAAGTTTCATGAAAACAGAGATTTTTAAATTGTATAATACATAAGAGTATTCCATATAATTTCCAAATACTTTATTATTGGAAACATTTTTAGGCCTAAATTTGCTCAGCTATGCAAGGAAAATAATTTTATGGAACTCATAGTCTCTTCTGCTGAAGCATTATACTTTTGCAGAATTAGAATGGATGGGAGTATTGCTTTCCGTTCCAGAGTGAAAACACATTCATAGGCCTTTTTTGTAAGTTTTCTTTCAAAGGCTCATCTACATTCATCTAGCTCTAGCAAAAATATGGCATCCACCATTTTTCTTGCTTGTTTGTTTTTTCCTCACTGGCTTTCCAAATGTTATAAGCAAAGCCAGCAAAAACAAATTTACATTGGCATAGCTACGTCTCATAATGGTTCTGCTAGTGTAGTGATGCCAACCTGGGGAAGAGACTTTTCACAATACTAACAGGCAATGTTGAAAAAATTAAGCCAAGCCACATTTTTAACTGGGGAATATAAATATCTTCAGTTTGTGTTTTATTTAACATGTTAACAAAATGTAAAGTTCATCATGTGATCAAAAGCAGACAGCAATAGTATTGAGACAACCATACCTGATGTGTTCCAGGTCTGATATATGATGAATTTTTTTTTACATCCAGATGTACTGTATGAAAATAATTATCCTGCTGAGAGATGAAAGAGTTAATCCATAAATCAGCAAAAACTTGTGACAGTTGCATCTGTCATAGAATAGTTGGAGACAGTTGCAAAAAGACAACTTAATCTAGTCAGGATCAGTGATTTGTAGGTTTACCATTCTAGGCAGTTCTCAAAAGTGGGGGTAGGAATCCAACCTCTGAACTCCTTGCTCCTCATTGTTTTCTCTAAAACCCAAACCGGTTTCTTAAAGCAGTTGCTGACTCCTGATAGTGTTCTGCCAGCAGGTGAATGCAGACAAATTTCACTGATATGTCCTCTGCTGCTTTAGCTGTGAATTACTGAATCTCTAGGAACTTCTTCAAATTCATTCCAGAGGTTTGGAACCCATCATATATAGTGGCCATGAAGCTGAAGGTAGTTTCAAAGATGGCATCCCTGGAAAGAAAGTCTACATTGAGATATATGTTTTGCACTTGGTATTAGAGCAGGGAAAGGTACAGCATTGTAATGAAAAATGGGACTAATTCAAAAGTGGGAACTTGGTGCCTAGCAGAAAATAGTTTCAAAGTTCTGTAAATTATTTCCTTCCAGGCACTTTCTTTAATAGCTTGTTCTTTTTTCTTTCCTTCCCCCCCCCGTTTTTTTTTCCCCCTTTTGGTAGAAGTAGCTTTTGGATCACACACAATGTGGAACGAGGTTTTGCTTCAACCTTTTGACATCACATCAGTTTCCACCTTCTCAATATCACTGTATCAGGTAAAATCTGAATTGTCAAATATAGAAACAACCCTCTGTTTTTAAGCACTTCTTCCAGGTTCTGACCTTTCTATAAAGACTCAGGTCCCTCTTCAATAAAGTTAGTCTTCAGCTACAAAACTCTATTGATGACTTCATGTCACAGCATTTTCACCCTGACAGAGTTACCCCAAAAGATCTCACAGATCAAAATTCACCAGCACTCATCTTATGTTGGTGAAGCTTTATGAATTTGGCTCTCTGAGGGTCACTAAATTTCCCCAGACCAAAGTTTATGTTCACAGTATACAAGAGCAGGAGTGACATGGCCATTGACAAGTACCAGCAGCATTATTAGCTTGAGCAGATATGCTGTCCAATCCAATTTTAGGCTCTGCAGACCTGCCCATAACTGCAGTTCATGAAAGGTCAGCTCTGTCATTTGTGATCACCACACAAAAAACAGATTTTTGCCTCTGTTCCCATTTTGCTGGGTAGTGTGGCTTTATCCACTTGCTCTTTCCCCTGGAGTGCTAGGGCAATCTTCATTAGAGTCGCCCAGAAAGCCAGGATAGATAGATGGGTTACAAGGAAGTGCGCTGCGCCTCCTGCCCTGCACATTCACCTTCTCCATAAGGTCATATTCGGAGGGCAAGGAGAGGAACTGCCCTGAGCCCAGAAGCACTAGTGATATTTTTCATCATTCCTATTGGGGGGGAGTCAAAATCTATATCAGTTGCATCAGTCACCAATGAGCAAGAATCACTCTCGTTTTGCAGTATGGCTCGTGGCCACAGAAGCTGTGGGACAGTTTCTTGTCATCTTCCCAGGCCTCTTGGGGTCTTCCTTTGGCTTCTTGCAACACCTACTATCGCTAGCCCAAGTCCAGGTTTGAACAGGCATCCTTGGGTAAACGAAACATGCCACATCTAACTTTTGTGTCACAGAGCACTTGTTTTTACTCAAGAAAGTCTACTTAATTGAATAATCTCTACTCTAGAGGGGTGAGGCCCTAGTTAGGGTTACACTCTAAATGGCTCTTACTAAAGTAGATGTAAGGACACACAGAAACAGAAGTTTCCTCTGAGCTCCTCACTCCAAACTATTTTCTCAGACACCTACACATTTTTCTAAAAGTGCTTATCACTGCCTAATTTGTCCTGTCTGACTTCAACCTGTAGGCAGAGAGCACCATGCAGGTATGACTGCATTTAGATTTGTCTGACATCTGGCATCAGTGTGGACTCTCCCTCTGCATCTTTTTCTTTGATTTTATCCCCTAAATTTCTTCCTTTGTTTTATTTCTTCCCACTATTTTTTAGTCCTTTCTGATCCCTTTATTTTATTATATTTTCCTTTCCCATTTGTATTGCCTTGTAAAAATAGATTGCCAAATGAAAATATCATTGTACTAAATTGACAGCCTTATCTGCTTGCATGTTGTCATTACCATTGTTATTATGTTTGGATAGGACATAATTTCTTTCATCTGTTGAAACTTTCAGGAGCACTTTGGAGAACTACATTGCCAGAGCAGGCTTGCATAGAAGAACTGGAAGGGAAATGCTATTTATGGGCTATATCATGGTTTCAACCACAGCCCACAGCAAAAAGCAGTACAAAGCTGCACCATCCTGTGGAGGAAACTGGGAGGCAATCTGGACTGCACATCAAGCTGCCTTGGAAGTATGGTTTGTCATGTCCCTTCAAATGCCCTGACACATTCATTATAGTTGTCTTTGATATGAGGAGAAATCTGGGATGTCCTTTCCACTCCTGCTTCAGGTTGTTGTCCAAAGTAAACACCACCAAAACTGCCCACGAGGTTTTGCTCGAACCCTAAGATCCTTCATGAAGGGAGAAGGCGGGTCATTTTAATGTCCGGCTGCCAGGACGTGAGTCAGCGTGGAAGACACCTCCATTCTTCTTCATGGCTAGCTGTCTTTAAGAATCCCCTAAAAGCTTTTGGGAGCTTTCAATAGTAGTCAGCCATCAGATCAGCTTAGCAGTGTGTAAAGCTGAACCCTGAGCATCTCCTCTCCCAACAGCCAGGAAAGGGGTGACTATATACCTGTGACCTAAGGATTTTCACTTCTCTTTTTCATCTTTGAGACCTTGTCTTCTAGGCAGCTCCATAACCTTCATATGGACACAAGCAAAACTGTCTTTCCCTTGTGACCTGGGGGCTCCTCTGCATCGAGAAGGGCTGGCAGTGTCTGCCCCTTATGAGTAACGCTGTGTTTGCAGAAAGCTGAGGCTTAGCAACTCGCTCTGCCACTCTCGCAGAGCCTGGCTGTGAATATAAACACATAACATGTTTCAGACCATAACGCACAGGGATGTGCATCCTGCTTATCGAACTGAAAATCCTTCCTAGTTTATAAAAGACAGAACAACAAACAGGAACGGTTGAGCTGAAGTCTATATATAATGGATCTAAAAGATATCCTTCTGTCATGCTGAGACTTGATTACAGCCTAAGTGCTGTCAGAAGGGCCATATGTTCCATTCACAGCATGGCTTAGCCCTCTGCGGGCTCAGCGGGAGTGGGCCGCAGCTTGGCAATTTGTCCAAGGCACGTCACGAATTGACTAGGATAAAGAGATTAGGTCCCTGATCCTCCAGTACCTTCCACCTTGTGCAGCGACTTGTGTGAGCGCGGAGTGGATGTGAATTGGTACTGCTTGGCCTTGATAGCAGTTTAGCACCACTTTGGGCTCATTTCAAAAAGGTGAAAATTACTGTAGAAGCAGCAGATAATCATTGACCTTAATTCCTGCCCTGTATTTCCTTTGCGCTTGTGTGTTTCTTCAATGACTTGAGTCTTTCTAACAGCTACATTTGAAACAAAAATGGAGAGGAGAAGGACAAAGGTGACAGCCTATACTGCGTTCCTTCACAGCATTTAAATCTGCCTTCAAACCCCAGGCACCTTGCCTGGTCATTAAAATCAAGAAGTAGCAGAAATGAACGATATAGGATTAACGAAATAACTTAACTCACAACGAAAAATGTGGGCTGGAAAATTAATGCGCTTTCTCTCTGCTGGTCTCCCAACCTTATTTACTACTCCTTCGTCCCAGTCTCAGTCTCCTTCTGTAATGGCATTTTCTTCAGTGCCTCAGAAAATAGCTTGTAGGCTCATAAGTCAGTGGTGCAACAATATTTCATGCACGACTTCTGGAATGGGGATCATGCCCAGATCCCCACTAATTTTCATGCAAATTAGTGACTCTGTTTAGAAAGGTCAGAACTGCCAAATGGTAACAAAAACGCAAGAGCGGGCAAGCTTAGTGGAGTTAAGTGTTTGCTCATGAATTTTTTTCATAGAGCCCTGTAGAAAATAACCTTGTCTCTGTCACAAAGAGCACAACATTATGGTTTGAAACATGATTTTTATGAGTCAGATGAGAAGTGCATAGTGTAGTAATGTACTTGCATCTAAAAGAGGGGGGAATGAAATGTCAATCTCCCCTTGATTTTTGCTCTCAGAAAAATTGAACATAAGCATGGTCCCCTGAATCACAGGTATGAATCAGAGTCTCACAGATTTTTTTGTAGTAATTGGCACCACACTCATTTCTTCAAAAGGGCTCTGCAATTAATGCAGACAGGGTAAAAGGAAGAAAGCTGATATGGTATTATAACATTAAGCTTCATCTGTAATAAAGGGCCAACTTAATGCTAGAAGGTATAAAATTATATCTTTTGTTATATGAGAGGACATTCAGTCTTTGATTTCTTTGGCACTGGACAGAGTTTGGTATTACAGCTGTACTGGAGTTTTCTGATTTATTTTTTTTCTTGGTTTAGGGAAGGAAAAAAACAAAATAAATTCTCTTTTTCTTTGACCCCAAATGAAATGTGTAACTCAGCTATTCAGGTTTTTAACAGTAAGAAAATGATGGCAATATTTTTTTAAAAAATATAATCACTTAAGATATTTTAAATGGTTAGCTTTTCAAAAACAAAACCAGTATTTTTTCCATTTTAGCTGAAATGGCCCAGTTGTGTTCCCTGAAGTTGCCATTTTCCATTAATAGGATGCCTAAATGCAGTAGTTGTCCATACAAACCTTCCAGTTTACATAAACAAGAGAAAAAGAGCAGCACGAAGAAAAGCTGCTTTTGTGAAGTGGTTGGAACAGTCTGGAGATGACTGATTATAGCCCATGTTCCACATGATCCAAAACAATTGTGGATTTAACTTTCTGTTCTGACTAGGCAAAGGCACAGGACTCTTGATAGCTTTCTGCTTCCTGGACCCTTACCTTAATCTGTTTGTTTTGCTTTGCTGTGTAAAACCACTCTAAAGCACTTGTTTTAGTCCAGATTTGCAATTAGAAAGTACCTGCATAGAAAAATTCCTGAAGTCCAGGGAGGCATCTGTAAAGCAGGAGAGGGAGCCATGGGTTTAGAAGAGCTGTTGAGCTTCTCCTGTTTTGCATGGTGGGATGGTGAGGGTCTGTATCCTGCAAGATCAGCTTCAGGGCATGGTTCATTCCACTGGATTTAGTGCTGGCAGGACTAGAACTTCAGTGCTTAGCAGAGTGAAAAACACGGTTACAGTGTGCCATGCCTTGGGTGATTTGCCTTTTTAGCTGCTCAAAGCCTCTCTGAAGTAGAAATGAAATGGCAAACATTTATACCCTTTTCAATGCACATATGTAGACTGGACTTCCATGCTTTTTCAGCTGCACAAATTTGTGTGTGTTGTTTGCAGCAAGAAATACCAACCTCTGCCAATCCATTTGCTAACAAATCACAAACAGAAGGGAAAACCATCACATGCAAGCCTACATACTCCAGTTTGTTCACCTCTAGCATTAACTATTTGAACATTCTCCTTCCCACTGACTGTTCTGTTATGCCCCCTGCTAGTTCAGCTGCTCCCTTCTACTCCTCGTGTATACTTGTATATGTGTATGCCCATGTACACTTCTACTCTGCAGTACAGTTGGAATAAACCTTTTGGCCTCTAATTTCCCCCATTGCTGCCCCCTGCTAGTACGCTTCAGTGATTTTCAAAGGTGATCTGGGAAGGAGCTACTTTGGAGTCTGATTTCATTTTTATTTAGTGTGCAGAAATGACAAGCAAGCTACAACAGTGCCCCTCTGCTTTGGAAAAGAGCCAGGTTCAAAGACCATGGAGCCTTTTATAAAGCTCCATTACCAGAATAGGTTTCGGTCCTACACCATTCAAGCCCATTAGACATGTGCTCAAACACATTCTTTCCCCATCCCCAACACAGTAGGGTACAAGGTGAGACAGATCAGGTTCAGCACAGAGGTATTACCACTGCATTCTCAAATTAGAGTGAAATTGGTTTGGTCGATTGCTTCATTGTGCTCCCAGAGAGAAAGCTTGTCCTCAGTAAATGTTTTTTTAATCAAGTGCTTCAAGTGAAACTTCTGAAGTACTGGAAGTGGGACTTAAGAAAAGCCTGTCTTCTTTGTTAAAGTTTGATAAAGAAACACATTAAAATGGAATTCACAAAGAGAAACAGGACAGTAATATCAGAATTTGGGGCCCATACATGTGTATTTATCTTAATAGCTATTAATCTATTACTAAGCTATAAATCTGTTATGAAGGGCATTGAATATTGCCTTTCATCTGCTCTTTTCCTAAAATAGATCTCACTCAATAACCTTCCTACTTCTGGATAAGGGGTTCAATATGCAGTGGTATCCTTTCTCTTGTCAGACATGAGGTTATTACTGAATAATGATGATAATTAAAAGTACTCTAACTGATGTGACTAATAAAACAAATTCACATCAATGGTGAAGGACAAATCCCAACACGTTAGGTTTGGTTTGGATAAGAAGCCAAAAGATTGATTATCCAAATGTTATCCAAAGGCTGCATGCTAAAATGGGAGCAGCAACAATTCAGATGAAAATCTTATAATAGCAGCTGCTTCGTGGTAAGTTCCTTCCTGCAGCTGGAAAAAGAACTGCTGTAGTTTATAACTGAAGGCAATATAACCACTGATCAAAACAGGCTGATATATGATGCCTTCCCAGCACTTCTCAGAACCATAAACACGGTTACTGACACTTTTTGGACATTGATGAATAGCTTTCAATGAGGCGGGGGGACTTCTAGCTTTCCATTTTGACCACTGAATATAAATAAGCTCTGTTCTGGAATTTTATGAAAAATATAAAAATATGTTTATAATTAAGAATATATATCAAAGAATTATTTATGTTATTTGTATTTTCATTTGTAATAAAGAATATAAATTTATGTTATTACTTATATTGAAATATATTGTCATGTATAATGTTACATCTATACATAAACATTTCTGATATTTTTATTACATTCTACTTTTAAATGACTGAAGAAAGGTACTGTTTGTGATGCCATTCCACAGTCTATAACTCCTATAACCATATCCCTGAGACTATTTTTCCAATACTTTTAATTTGCACCAAACTGTTTTTCCTAGCACATTCAGCTTTCAAAGATCTCCGCAGCTCCAGGTTTTCCTTGCATATGAACACAGTTGTCTTCAAAAGTACATGCGCTGCCTTATCATCTCTGTTGATATGTCAGCCCTGTTTGCTTCTTCGTTAACATAAATGCAAGCACCCCTGTGACTCCAGCTGTATTAGTCTGTTGTCTCCCAGATAAACTCTTCTCCCCTTTTACTCATTTGGACAAATCTCTTCTTGATTCCTATCTTCCCAAAAAGATGTCCAAGAAATCAGATGGTTTCTGAGAACTGAATAAAAAGACAGATATGAAAAATAAGCATTTGGAAGCAGAGAAAATAATACGGTGGAAATGTTTATCCCTATTTAAGACTGTGGTTATTCAGCTGTGTTGTTCCTCTCCCTTCATTTAGCACTGGCGATGTCCATCATGCCCCTCTGTGTAGTGACGTAAGAGCAGCCCTGATGTGCGCCCTGAGGTGTGCGAACAGGCATGAGAGCATGCACCTCATCGGTCAACGGAGCAACTAAAATTCCCTTCCACTCCTCTGCCTGCAGTGCATACCGTGCCTAATGCTTTTTGGTGCCTTCATGTGCTTACTAACAAAAATAAATATTAAGTAGCTGAAGGAAACAGTTTTCGAAAAACAGGCTAAGATGCCTTAATGTAACATGTATTCATTTTTTCCACACAAACTCAAACACAACAATTAATAAGTAAGACTCTCGTCCTATGAAAAATGTTGAGGTATAAAAAACTGAATTAAATTAACCAAATGAAGCATCTACCATGAATACTTCACCTTGCTCTAGTCCTTGTTCCAAGGAAACTCCCAGCCATAACTTACAGCCCTGTCTGACTAGAAAGCCTGGGATTTGGTCTTTAGATTTTAGACTCAAAGTATATTATTGTGCTCAGGATTAGTGAATGATGTCAGTATTACATTATTCCAAACACATGATGAGTAACGGGGGCTGGATAGAGTCACCTTCCCTTTTTGTCTAAAATATCCTTGAAGAGGAAAAACCAGAAGAATTCCTTAAAAATTAAAAGAAAAAAAAAAAAAAAAGAAGAAATTCCTTCAATTTCCTTTAAAGAAGCCTTTCACTCTGAGTGCATTAAAAAAAACCCCACAACCTAAACACATTCATATAAAAAGCAATTTCCTTAGATAGCAACATTCTTTATTCCCCTTGCTATTATTAAAGATGCTAGTGTTTGAATAGCTTTCTCCCTCACAAATCAGCTTTTCCTTTAGCTGAGGGAAGTCATAACCCTGTGTTTATGACATCTCATGCTGTGTCTCAAAAAAATAATTGTTGCGCCACCAGTGTAGTAGAGATCATAGAGCTGATGAACTTTTAATATCTTAAACATTCACCCTGACTTTAAAAGCTATATTTTCAAATTAGATGCATCCTGGCTTCCAATTGTGCACAATCAGAATAAGATACCTACATGCCCTGAGTGCACAAATTGGAGTACATGTGCTCTTGAGCCCTTGGAGCGGACACAGATGAGGGTGTCAAATACAAAGGACTTGGATCTGGCAGGTAAAGAAAAGCATTTCTGAGGTTTTGAGTATCTATCAACTCCATCAAACTTCTGTTGAACTGACCAGGAAGTGAAGATGCAGAACACCCTAAGATTCCCACAGATGTGAATTTAGTCTCCACCTTAATGGTCTCTCTTTCAAAATTTCATTTTATCTTATGAGAATGTTTTGGTTTTTTTACTGTAAGGGTGAACAAGCACCGGAACTGGTTGCCCAGTGATGTTGTAGAGTCTCAGTCCTTAAAGATATTAAAAAGCCGCCTGAACATGGTCCTGGGCAACTGGCTCTAGCAGGCCCTGCTTGAACTTGAGGGTTTGGACCTCTGGACGTCACTTCCAGTGCTGTCATTTGAGATCCACAGTTTACAGGCAGAAGCTGCTGTTATTTCCTATTATGTAAACTAAATGAGGCTACTGAGATGAACTGCTAGTAAGAACATTTATTTTTAATAGGATGCAAAATTAACTAGGTAAATGATGGAATATAACTGCATGTTTTCTTCTGTTGGAAGGTGGGCATTATTTTTAAGTTCTCCTTACTGTAATGACATCTTTTTTAAAACATGGAACAGTTTCTATGGTAATTTTCTAATTTTACAAAAGTGAGTGGAATATTATTTCAAAAACATATGGAAAAATATGATTTAGGTAAAATATATTGTTAACAATTTTCAGTGGGAGAAATATCTCCATAATGAGAAAAATGACGAAGGGACAAATTCAAGAAAAACAACAAGATTATTTTTTTCCCCTGTCAAACCTACACTTTAATTAATTTGAAACACTATTTATCCTTCTGATGAATTATACTATTCAGGTGAACCCAGAAGATAAAGGGCAAGAACTCCCCTTCTAAGGAATTCCTTATGGGAATTGAACACTAGACTAGGGTATATGTGGCTGAACAGGAAAATCAGCGTATAGATTTTTTAAACCAGTGTATAGATAGTGTTTATTAGTTAGCCTAGTGCCACATTTACCAGTAAATCCAGTTTAGGGGAAAAAAATCTAACATTACTTTCAGCCCTCCATACAACTCCCCCTATTTTGATGGCCTTCAGGGCTGCCTGGTGGCTCTCCGGTCACCCTGTTGAGAGTGAAGTGGGCAGTTTTATACCTCTGGCCCCACAGCTGTCCCTCCCGTGTGGCATCCAGCCCTGACACAGCCCCTCAGCAAGGAGGAAGCATTGCCAGCTGGGAGCTGTATGGAAGTCCTGTAGTGGAAGATAACACTTCCACATCTTGGAGGAACATAGCAACAACCTTTTCCCTCAAAACTCTCCTTATCTGCTGGCACACAACTACAAATTATGGAAGAGTTGGAAGGTGGGGAACACATATCTGAATCTCCTGGTGATATGGAGAGTCTTGACTCATCTGCTTAATGTTAAGGCCAAATGTCTTTGAGATGGAGGCTGGATGCAAATGCATCCTGTGGTCAAGCAACAATTGGAGACACATATTTAGTGCCCTTTAGATTTGATTGTATTGGCCTTCTATATTGCCACAGTACTAAACCAAAAACTAAGTATAGGCACATATGTCCTGAGCAGTTCCAAATTCGTATGGTGACACCTGAGAGATTGAGCTTGTATTTTTTTATTGTCTCAGTTTACAGGTTCCTTTAGAGTCTGAATTCCATTGATTTAACATAAAAAATGAACTGTTTTCTCTTACAAATTAAAGCCACCAAGAATTTCAAAATTTGTTAGAAAACAAATAAAAGTTCCCACCAAATCTGAAAATTGCTACGGCCTTTCATCTCCAGGCAAATTTTCATAGTTGTAGAAGCTGCCCAGGTGTTATGAGCATTATTAATTCAAGTAATCCAAAAAGGAATTAAATGCTCAAAACACCTGTGAAACGTAGCAAATGTGGCACAGAGAATACTGTGCACCACATTGTCCAGTACCTCCAGCAATGAGAAACAATCTCCTCAGTTTTAAGAGAAGCACACTACTCCTAGCTCCCCAAATTGTTTATTTTCCATGGCTCACCCCAATAACACTGAACTGTAGGAAGTGGGGAGATCAAGATGAGGGCAAAGAACACTGGAATATTGTCAGAGCATGAAGTGGCCCTGAAGGAGAATGGTGATTAATTACGTGACAGATTTGACACCAAGGATCAAATGGCAGCAGCTAGTTTATTTGTTTTGATTTCTCTTGGACAGTTTTATCCTAAAAATTCTTTAGGAAAGGAATGCAAATTCTGGTTTCATTGAGGACTTAATTTGATACACTTTTCCTACCGATAGCCCCATCATCCAACAACTAGAGATTTATTTTTTTTTTTTTTTTGATTGATTGATTGATTGATTGAACAGTCCTTCACATTTCTGGAAATAAGCAATTGTGCATGTAGATTTTAGAAGGAAGAAGTGACGACTAATTAGATCTAGTGTAATCAGCAAGCAGTAATAGGTTTTGTGAAAAAAAATCAAATGCATTTTGGATGACAAAACAAGACTTTTTTTCATCTATGCATGTTTTTGGCTTCAGTCTTCAGATCATCTTCACCAGGACCAAACCCTGAAATTAAAAAAAGTATAGTCTGATTTTGTTCGTATGACCCATAGCTCATACAAGCCACATTTAATCTAAAAGCCACTGAAAAATACTTATTATCTTCCTTGTTTATGGAGAGCCCTTACAATAAAACAGTCTTCACATATTCAATGCATTTTAATGGTTTTTATCACTTTTAGCTGTTAATTTCTCAAGAAAAACTTGCAGGGGAAGGTAGTAGAAGTTGTTCCAGCCAAAATTACAGATCCTTCTTTTTATAATTTGCTATACTACTATTCTGCTTAACTGTTAAAAAATTTTGGAAAAAAAAAAAAAGGATAACAATTACAATTTCAAATTACTTCAAGAAAATCAAGATCAATATTGAAAGAATAATAATGCTAAAATGACCAAATCTATAGATGGAAATTCAGACAAAAGAAATCTATATAAAATTTACATATTATAAAAATTGCTTTTCATATCACTTGAATATCAGTATTTGAAATTCTAAGAATATTTTTCTGAAAAAGAAAAAGATTATTATTTAATATTTACGAAATTACGTTCATATGCTACAGTCCAGGTAGGTGTATCTTCTTTTTATAACTCTTCAACTAATTTGTTTGACATCTTGCTGTTCCTTGCCTTGTTTTTGTTTTTCCAATATGTAGGGTGATGTTTGGATAATCCTATTTAAACCCATTACTAGTTAACTCATTCAGATTTGAAAACTGTATTAATATAACATAGTAATGAAAGTAAAAAAGTTTACAGCCTTCAATCACTTACATAGATCTTTCACTGGTATCAGTTTTTAATATCTCTCTCTCTCTTCTCTTTCTCTTTCATAAAAAAACTCTCTGGAAGGACACCTAGACACTGGTGTATCTTTATGGTACGGCTTTAAAGAAACTCAGCATTGAACTGCCTCAGCTCTCAGCATGGTCAGTGCCAGTTTTACCATTGATATCCCTCTAGCTCTTTTCTATGCAGAATAAACCATGTTTTGCAAAAACATGACTACCATATTTCAGATCTGCTTTGTTGCTTGTCTATGGAAACCCTCCACTTCTGTAATAACAAAGCTTTAAAACAAGAAGGTTAACTTTTGTGTTCCAGATTTTCTTTAACATTGACTAAGGAAACACAATTAGTCATGTAAGAACAAAGAAACACATAAAGGCTGTGCTGAAATAAACCACCCCACCTACTGTCAGATCAGGATGAGATTAAATGAGACCTAACTGGCATTTGCTGGTCCTGTTAGATTTAATTCTCCCTAGTCATGAGGAATTATTTTAGGAAGTAATAGGATTAACTAAGCAAAAACCAAGATGCAGCATTCACTTTCTTTACTAAAATAGAAGAAATGTTCTTACAAAGCTTGTCAGCTTTTTGTTATTCATTCATACTTACGACTGGTGCTAGTAGCAGATGCTTGTGGTAAGAATACAAAAAATCATAGAAAGAACAAGGCATAACATAACTTGCATATTTGTATTTTGGAAATGTTCTTAGCTCACTAAGTTTCACTGACCAATAAAATGTACCCAAATTAATAGAAGGACTTGAAAGATTACACATAAAGCAGCTGGATCTCCCAGCTACTGATATCAACTTCCCAATCTATAGGTATTTTTATGGTTTTATTTCTTGTTTAAACATTTTTAGAAACAAGGGACTTAGATGGAATGCTGTGTATGTGTATACATATTCACGGTAGTCATGGTAGGGAGAAGAAAATCCTTAGTATGCAATCTATTCATCTAGCACAAAGATGAGAAAAAAAGTAGCAGTATGCTAGCTTTGAGCATTGAATATACATGTACACACACATATTAAAATGAGGCAAAGAGGTCAGAAACTGGCTGCAAAGGTCAGGCAAAGAATTCTTCTACAAAGAGAAATAGATCAGGAGGAGAAATGGATTTTCTGACAAAGGAATACTTTCAAGAACACAGGAAAATCTCAATTTCTTTTCCTACTTCATTTGCAAACCAAAAGTCCCTCCATCTCCCCAAGAAGGCTTTGTTTTGTTTTTGCTGCAGTTAACAACTTTTAGTCTGAATGAACAGAAAATTGAAGAAAAGAAGCAAAGGAAGCAACTTCACAAATTCCATTTAAAATGTCAGCATAAGACATAAAAGCAAATGTGAGACTTTCACATATGAAATGTCTTTTTTAAAACTTCCTGGTTTAAAGCCTCAACCTGCTGAGGTAAAAGAAAAAAAGTAGGCTTTTGGAAAATTCCAGCGCAATACCACTGATGAACCAGCAACTTGCTCAGCTGGGCTGAGGCGAGGGCTGGTACCAGCTGTGTTTTTCCAGTTCTTTACAGCCTGCCTGTTGTTGCAGGAAGGGGATCTTGCTGCAGTGTGATTGGGCATGAGGAACCAGAGCTCCATCACTGCTCTGATATCAGTAGACATATTTTGGTGAGCACAGTAATTGCTGTAAGTATTGCCAAGACCAGGACTATAGATAAGTAGCTATAGATGGTTCCCTAATGCTCCACCTATATCTTCTACAGGGAGCAGAACTCAAATGCAATAATCCCGCCCTTTGTGTATCGGCGTGTGTCATGTGGCCAGGTCAGTGGAACATCTGATTGCAGATAGAATGCTTTTTCAGCAAAAAGGCTCTTATAACTTTAAAAACTTAGAACACTTAGCTGATTCCTGCCAAATGGAATTACTTTAATGCTAAGGTGGAGCTGACATTGGTACATGACTCTAAAGCTGATCTTGAAACACTGGCGAAATCACTAACATTTCAAATTCCTACTGTGGATTGATTTTCAGGACACTTTTATTAATCATTGATACTAATGTTTTCTATTGATTAGCAGGTTTCTCTGTACATGGGTCATTCTGTGCAGCGTTTCTGTCTCAGCCACATAACAAAAGACCCCCACAGCTTGAGAAGGTAGGGGCCATTCGAAAACTACTTAGTAAATGGTTAAGTCTCAGCACTTAGCAGCTGAAAATCTAAACATGGTGCAAGTGTACAGATTATTTCAATAATCAATATTTAGGGAGAGAAAAAGAAGATGGGAGATGAAAGAAAGGGGAAAAGAAAGGAATGAAGGAGGAAATGGAGTCCATTTATAAATAGATTTCCTGTCTCTTGTTTGTGTTTACAAATCTGCCAAAATGCTCTTGAAAACTTATATTTCACCACTCTTTTTAGGTCATACCTGAACTATCTGCTCAATCCAGTGAGTTCATAGGGAGCCCCAGGTTAAAAACCAACAACAACAACAGCAACAACAAAAACAACTCTCTACAAAAAAAATCCCTACTTAGGATACATTAATTTTCTCCTTTCCCAAACTGTTGATTCAGTTACAGATGTTTAATTTCTGTACAAATGTTTTAATCGATTTTGGAAACTTACAAATGCAACAGAAAAAAATCACTTATTATTTGCCCACAAACATTAAAGCTGAAGAATTAATTGAGATCTCATGTGCTTAACACAATGAAATTAGGTTCTGCGCAATCCACTTGACACTCTATGGTTTTAAGGATATAGAGGAATGCATCTAGTGTTTTGATCTCCAGGGCGGACTTGGGAGCTTTTGTGTCTAGATATAGCGTCCCAAATATTTTCCAACTTCACTTTGTGAGACAATCAGGGGAAACATCAGCCTCCACGCACTGTGGTTTCTGTGATGAAGAATTCCAGAAACATGGAGAAAGGAGTCCCGGTGCTCTCCTGATGGGAGAGGATGAGAACCTGAGTGCACCACAGTACACACACACCGGTCAGTCCAGAAGAAGTATCTGAGCTTAGATGCATATCCGTCTCAGGATTTAGCTCAGACTTTCTGACATCAGTGATATTTTTGCACTAATCAAAGAGCAGAGTAGGGAAGGAAATGCCATTCATTTCTTGCAGTTTCCAAGAAAACCTTTGCCACAATAGACTAGAATTTTGATGGCTTTTAAGCAAGCCATGCAAAGAGTAAAAGGGGGAAAAGTCCTTATACCCTGCTGACAAATGTTCATATCTACGTGAGCAAAGCATATTGATCACAGTTATTCAAACAGCCAGAGTCCTTTAACTGCTTCTGGAGGCTAAGTGAAGCCAATGGGGCTGATACTTATAAATTAACATGGTCCTACTCCTGTAAATCAATAGGTTTCTCTATTAATGTACAATACCTGAAAATCTAACAAATTATTTCATCCAATAAACTGGAATTTCTAACAACTGATAAATGTCTGCATGGCTCATTAACAAAAGTACAAAGTAATGCAATCAGAATTGCTGAAGAACTCAACTCTTGGCTGTACCATCCAAAAGAAGAGATGATTCAAGCAACCAAAGAACAAAACATGACTGTTATTTGCAGTGTTATACTATGAGTGACAGAGAACAGGTTCCTAAAATACCTTGTGTGTTTGGGTTGCTTGATTTTTTTTTATTTCTTAATAAATAAATAATTCTGTGATCACTGAACAGCATCTAGAAGATTAAAGGAACCATGTGATTAGGAAATACCTCTAGAATTTGATTTGGAGATTCAAATTTCATCATTGAATACCAGGTTGCCCACATGATAACGCTCTCTCCCTTTCTGTTCCCACAGCAAAAAGCCTTGATATTTCCCTGAATAATCCTCACCAAAACCAAACCAAGACAACAAGGGAAATCACACCACTGATTTGGCATCAAAGGTGCTCAGCCATACTTTCTTACAGATTCAAAAATCACTTTCATTTCACATATGATCACAGTCAAGGCACAGAAAAACTAGTAAAAATAACATCACATGCTATGGTCTTTTGAAATATCCAGTCATTATTAATTCATATTGGCAAATTAATTAATTATTGATTTTTTTTTTCAAAATGTACTTTTCTTAATGCTAACATTTATTGGCTGTGAACAGGAGAGGGTTTTGTTTGTTCAAGAAAATGTTTGCTTCTTCAGATTTTTGTTATTTTTGTTTTCTTAGAGTTCAGCTTTGCAACTGATTGTTTCCATTACTAAAGATCATGGATGCATGAATTCAGTTTTTCTGCCTTCCAAACCACTCAAACATCGTAGATTTAAATTTTAACATTACTTACATTCTGACTTAAAGCAACTAGTAAAAAGAAAACAGAGGGACAGACCGGGGAAAAAAAAATCCTAAATCCTCTGAGTCAGAGGCTGTCTATTTAGAATATGTTTATTCAAAACTTAGCACAATGGAGTTCTGTTCCCATAACTGGGCCTCCTCTATGTTACTGTGATACTAATAATAAATTGTTGTAAGCACAGAAAGTAAAAATTTTTATGCATCCAAATGACAAGGAAACTTTGACCCCATTTTCAAAAGCACCTAAATTGCCTTCAGAGCCTGAATGCCATTTACTTTCTTACCTACAATGGTACTTTTGAAAATGTTACCTAAGATGTAAAAATGGATCAGCAACTGAGCCAAAACTGAGATCCTGTGAATAAAGAAGCTGAATGAAGAAGAGAAGAAAATCCAATTTAAATGCATTTTACATACACACACACACACACACGTATATACTTACACACATACACACGCACACACACACCAGCTAAATATGCTGCACTTAAACAGCATAGGATTCTCTTTACCTAGGTATATTTTGCATTAGCTCAATCATCTTTCCATTTGGCAAGTAGCCTTACATTACAGGACAAAACAGTACTTCTGAGCATCAACTGGCTTTGTGAATCTTATGAGCTCATAACCTGGTTTGTGAGGCTTGCAAAACTTCAAGCCACAGAAGCAACAATGCAGTCCAGAAAAAACAATTTATGCTAGAATGCTTATTTGCAAGCCTTCCCGCTTCCCCTGCTGTCTTGCTTTTAGTTTCTCCACCCTGACAGCCACATGTGACACACTACATATACTACTAAGTCTCTGCTAGGCAGATTCAAAGCTGTTATAGGATAAAATAGGCAAGTCATGCATATTATTTAAGGTATTCCCAGATGGCTATGGGAAACTTGATACATTTAGGCCTTGAAATTTAAGGCAAGCTTAAAAATGTAAGAACGAGGAAAATTGCTCAATCCTTGCTAGCAGCGTGTAAACATTTGTACTATAAGAAGGCATTAAGGTGTGCACTAGATCTCAAGACTTTTTCAGACCTTGCGTTTTTACTTTTTGACTATTAATGTGAACTTCCCAGAGCTAAAAAATAGAGCTCTGTCAGAATGACCCAAATCTATCTGTGTCTTATCAAAACTCTACCAAGTAATAGTTTGATCAGGCTGAAAATGTTAACAAGCTTCTCAGTGACAGTAATCACAAGTCACATGAAACTCCAAACTGGGCAAGTTTTACACTGCCAGGCAGCGTCAGGCTTGGATGGGATTGCTCAGAGGCTGTCCCAGCTTCTTGCTTCCAGGAATTTCCCAAGAATGAGGTCAGCAAATTGCTCAGCCCCACAATGGCTGTAAGGCTCTGTGGTACTCATTTTCAACACACAGTCAAGAGCAATGGATAAGCTTATCACCACTGACATGAGGGCAGTTCTGAATTCCTTTTCCAGAAGATCTTTTGTTAACATTTTCCTGAAATGGGGACTTGGATAAGAACAGACTGGGAAAGTCAGTATCAAGGTAAAACATAAATAAGGTTAGTTTACTGGAGACATTTTGTAAAGACTTTGGCAGCTATGAATTTGAGAAGTAAGGTTTGCAGCATATTATTTTAATGTGTAACGATATTCTTGATTGCCCTCTATTCCTAAGAGGTTTTCCTGCCTTTCAGTGTTTTCCTTTCTTAATTTTCTGATCAACAGAACAGTTTCAACAACTACTTTTAGGTGGCAAGCTCTTCCCATTTACCAGCACCACTGTGACCTACAGAACAGATCAGTGAAATGCACCTCCATAAGCTGATCCTGAGGCAGAAGCTTTGTCTAGAGAGGATTATCGTGGCTAGTCAGCTTCATCACACAGACCACAGGGACCTCATTAGGCCCTAAAATCCACTTGCAGGAGTTGTTCAGGGACCAATACAGTCCTTTAAATCTCCCATTTCTGCTGACTCCTAAGTGTCTGAGAAGCTACATCCCTCCCTATGGCAGTCAAGTCCAGCTATCTCACACTTGCTCACAGTGGTTGCAGAAACTCTATGATGTCTGAACTCAGATTTTCACAGGCTTAACTCTTCCTCCTTTCAGCTATGTGATGTTGGATAAGATGGCCATCAAAGAATAGTGCAAGGCCCAGCCAGACTCTTAGGCTGCTGCCTACTGACCTTCCTTTCGAGTTGCCAACTACTAAACAGTTCTATATTCTTTCGACATAAATTTGAGAATATTTTTTTTTAAATGAATGCTAGCAGGTCAAGACCACAAAAACCTTTGAACTGTACTATTCTATAATGAATATATCTTCTCATGAATATGTTATTCCAAATATTTTCCAAGTGGACAAGTGTCTATTTCATACTCTGTTTGCACTGCTTATATTAATTAACAGCCCTTTTATACTGCTAGACTGTACCAGGATTAATAGATCATGAAGACCATTCAGACCTGTCATTCTCTAAGGCATTGGCAGCAAATCCAGCTGGGTCCTGGTTGACAAGCATGGAAGTTCTTCCCAGCTATATGAAGAAATAAAGTGAATATATGTCATTGCTAGTTATTGGTTCTTCTGAACCAGAAGTTTCACTGTTAACCTCTTGCATGTTACTTTTATGATGTATTCATGGACAACAAGGCTTGTCTGCTGTCCTTATTGACTTCAATTTACAATACAGTTATTTCACCATCCTATTCTCTTTTTAATTCAGTCACAAAAGGCCATGCACTGGAAAGTGATTATTATTTATTTACACCATGCTACTGCCTAGCCAGCCAGGAGGCTGGGGGGGCACAAGAAGTTGGGAGGGGGCACAGCCGGGACAGCTGGCCCCAACTAACCAAAAGGATATCCCACACCATATGATGTCACGCTCAGCATGTAAAGCTGGGGGGAGAAGGAGGAAGGAGGGTACATTTGGAGGGACTGCATTTGTCTTTCCAAGTCACTGTTACGCATGATGGAGCCCTGCTTTCCTGGGGATGGCTGAACACCTGCCTGCCAATGGGAAGTAGGGAATGAATTCCTTATTTTGATTTGCTTGAGTGCACGGCTTTTGCTTTCCCTATTAAACTGCCCTTATCTCACCCCACGAGTTTTCTCACTTTTACCCTTCTGATTCTCTCCCCCATCCCACCGCAGAGGAGTGAGCGAGTGGCTGTGTGGGGCTGAGTTGCTGGCTGGGGTTAAACCACAATGAGTGAAAAATAAAATGTAGATTAAGATTTATCAGAAAACTAATGTCCCAACTTCCTGCTTAGGCTTTATATTTGTCCTATCTTCAGCATCCCACTCTAGCAGTTGATTTTTAAGCTCTTTTGGTACAAAACTTAGTACTTTATGCTTGCATGCAGATAAATTCCATGAATAAAAATATGATAATAATTTTAGATACGCTTAGAAACCATATGTATATGCATTACACAAAAAGTTAAAAATTAGTGAGAAAGACTATCAGCAATCACAAGGCTTTGCATGTATATCAGAACGCATCTAATCATGAGTGCATGTAGGTGTTTTTCCTGTACATCTCAGTTCATTCGTTGCATGTATACAGCTAATACATATTAATATGCTTCAACATCAATATCCTATTTTCTACTTGTAAGGATGGAAAAGAGGCTGGAGAAAAGTCTGGATAAATGGGTTGCAACAAGTAGCCTAGAGAGCACCAGGTAGAATGGAAAATGAGTGACAGAGTGACAGTCTTGAATCACTGTCCGTGTGTGTACTCACTAGAAGACTCTCCTTAATTTTCATCATAATTGTTGTTTATGGTGTACGTTTCATCGACCTGGTTACATTGATTCCAATGAGAGATGCCATTTTATAATTGATGGATGACATTAAACAAACAAGCACAGGCTGACATTCAGGCCTAGCAATCGTAGAAGGCCCAGTAGCAAAGTGAGTCAGTGAAAAAATCAGCTACCCTATTGTAAAATGCCCTGGAATTTAAAACAGATTTGTCTCACTGAATTCATTGAGCTGACCCTTCAAATCAGGCTGTGCATATCTGAGGTGAAAACAAGGGCTGTGGTCTATGCATATGCAGTGCTTCTGCTGCTCACCAGCATCTCCACGTGTAGAAATTGTTACCGTCCTCTCCCCCTTCTTGTTTTTGCAAGGTATGTAATTTAGTAGATAAACACCTACTTTCTGTACTTGATTAGATACTGACATTTAACATCTTGTTTTTTACACATGGTGAAATGTATATGGATCAATCCAAAATAGAAATTGGAGTAGAATGAAGGTATGCTGACACCCCATCTACTGCTGCACCCGAGAGCGGCTCATGCAGAGAAAACAGATGTTTCCAGATGTTGCTACTTTTGTAGAATTAACTCTGTGAAAAGCCCATATATATGGAGGGTATCCGAGGAATGACTACACTTATTCTACCATATAAAATAAGGCCAGAGCAGAGTCTGAAATACAGCTAAGAATCATGCCAAGACCACTGCATTCTTTTATCATTATCACACTCCTTAGCACAGTTTGGGCACATGCCAAACAATACCTGGATGTGATTTGGGGGTATAGCACCTTTCAGGAGCTATTCCCACAAGGCAGCTTGAAAGCTGTTGCGCTGTCTTGTGAGTAGAGAAGACACAAGTTTTGTGGACGCAAGTCAGGCCATACCATTTTCCCTCAGGAGCAAGTAATAGTCCCTGAAGCACTTTATATACTGCTTAGACATAGCTTTTTGAGGTGCAGGACATACCTGCATGATTTCCCCACCATGAGGAAATACCCATGAAATCTACATCCACATCTCTTTATAGTGACTTCCTCTACGGAATCTCCTCCTTCCACTGAAGAAAGACTGCACATCACAAGATACATTTGAAGACAAGGAACTTGAAAAGATCATCATTGACTGCATCATGAGATTTGGACTGTAAATAACTAACTGGGATTTCATTTTGCTTATATGGATCACCAGATATTGTGGCTATAAGGCTGCATGGAGACTTAGCTATGAACTACACAAACTATAGGCCAAAGGGGAGACGCAGAGATCAAGATGAAGATGCAGAAGCAGAAGGGATTCACAGCAGGGTAGGCACGAGGGGAGTGAAGTTGCATGAGGTGATCAGGAATGGCTATCAGGATTGGGGTGGCAGGTCAGGAAATAAGGCAAGGGACTCTATTCCCAACAATTACTGCTTCACAAAGGCTGCAATCACAGTAATAAATTAAAGGGTGCCTGGACATGTTCCTAAGCACTGGAACTGATTCCTCTATAATATTAAGCTTCTAGAAATATTTCTTGCATATTTTTGACCCAGCCAACCTCCATGATCCTACATTAACACTTTCTAACAATTTTCAGGTATATTTTGAGAATTAGCCAGGACAAGGACTATTCCTAATAGGCAATACAGATAAGCTGACCTTGTGTTGAAGGATGAAATATGTTGCTATATGGATGCAGAGTATCCTATGCCTGTTGGTGTGAGTGGAAGAGAATGTTCCAAGGGTGTTTAATGTAACTGTGTGGTCACAGTCTTTCCCCTGCCAACTAAGAGTTGGTGGAAGGTCTGTTTTTTATCTATATGGAAACCAGTGACTAGCTTCCTAAGAACATCTCTGCATGACCTTGAAACCTAAATCCCAGCAGGATTTAGCCAATGGGTTTAATTCCAAAAGCCAGCTAGATTTTTTGGGAAGAGCTTTGTAAGTTTGAAAGGTTTACATGGGTTCAGCAATACACTGGACAAATGCTTGAATGGTAAACACAGTGAGCACTGTTAAGCACTCAGGAACCACATCCAACTCAGTAAATTCTCTCAGCTGAAAATACTTATATGTTAGAGAAATATTAGGTGTAAGCATCACACACGTACTGCACTTGCTCTAAGCATCTGCTGATGGCCACTACTGGCAAGAGAATGCTGGAGTAGACCCCATATAGTGACTATATTATGATTTAAGGTGTGCTGTGTATTTATAGTACATGTATGTATACGTACACAGACATAGACAGACACACACATACCCACACACACATAAAGGAACACTTTAAAAAAGTTTTCTAAGGACATAAATGTACAAGCTTTCTTTTGGAAGGTCAACAACTAACAGCTAAACTTTCTAGAGGTTAAAAAATTTTCCACCCAAAATTCAAATTAAAACTTAAAACAGAAGGTCAATGACTACAAACTAACAACCTCAGAGAACTAAGTCTTTAATCCTATCTATTCTTGGCCAGAAGAAAGGAATAAACCAATACATTCGTATTACGTGCCTTTTTTATCTATGTCCCCCACTGAGTAAATGATAGTTAAGCACACTTGCATATAGTGTCTGAAAAGAAAATGAGCATTTTTTGCTGGTTAATTTGAAGTGTAGGTGTCTGATTAATTTTAATGCAGTTATTCCCTAAGAAACTAGTTTATTAGTAGAGGCTGTAAATTCTGCTCTTCTTCACTAGATGTTGTCTTTTGTACATTTTCAGATGTTTTTCTTGAGATCTGTTTCTGTTTTTTTCAGAAAAGGAATAAAGCACTCTTTATTGCCAAATCTATGTGCTTGGGGTCTGTACCTCAGAGGTACTTCATGAACTTAATAAAAAAAATTTACAGAGTTGAAGCCAAGAAAAAATAGAGGAGCAAAGTATTGATAGTAAATTACATTGAAAAGGACATAAATAATTTTTATCTGTCTGCCTATATTTAATATTTTTATGTTTCAACACAAAGGCTCTGTGTACTTCTTTGTGGAAGGGGCCTTATAGCTGTAATTCTGAGCAGTGGCTGAGGGTATTCAGTGGCAAAATACCTTTCTTTCTTGTGTAGCAAGAGAGCGGCCATTCTGCCTTAGTTAAAATCTAAATGTCAGTGATCACGACTGATCCTGCCCAGATTTTCTGTCATCTCTGCTAATAGAGGGGTCAGCAGTTGGCACCCGAATTAGCAGATAAGGCCAGCAACACTTTGCAAGGATGTCAGGCACTCTTTAGCTGATTGTTTTTGTTACTCCGTAAGGGCTGCAAGCAGGAAGGTAAAGAGAGCTCAAGCAGCCATGGAATTCACAGATTCCAGCCACAAGTTTCATAACATGCCAAGATTTTATCCCCTCATGACCGCTTTTACTTTTTTTTTTCTTTTTTTCTCCCCCTAAAGAACTAGAGATATTCTTTGACTGTTCTTCTAAAAACCCGACACTTCTTTGTCTGCTCTTCCAAGGGGAGGGCTCTTTTACACTGTATTCATTTCCAAGCTGGGACTGCCAATTATAGCTCCACCTGGGCTCAGGAATAAAAGATGTCAGACTGCAGCTTTTGTCCTTTTTTGACTGCTTTATACTGCTATTACATTGATTGCTCTTTGTTTCCCTGCAAATGGGGTCTTTCTTACAATTGCAGTCCACCTCCTTCCCTCTCTCTACCAGACTCCCTACTCCTTGTTCCAAGCTTTTTTTTCTTCCCTTTTCTTCCTTTTTTTTTTCTTTTATTTTTTTTCCACTATTACTATTAATTTTTGGTAGATGTTGAGTTTTGATAAGAATCACTCACCTAGCTCCAAACCACTTCTGTATTAGATTTTAAACCATGCTTAGAGACAAGCAACAGTAAGTCAGCAGTGAGACTGACATGGACGCTGTCTTTATCCAGGAATAATTCAGTACCCTGCGTCTCATTTACACTTTGTGATTATGACTGTTTTTAAAATGATTTTTCGGTTCAGTTTAGAGACCTGATGTGGATTCTTCTGAATTAGAAGTGGATCCCTGCCCCTTTGTGGTCTGTTCACATCTGCCCAGAGAACAGAGCAGGAAAGCTGCAGCCAACAATGTCAATACAACCCTATAAAGATTAATAGGGTACCTGAAAAGCAACAAGGACTTTGAGTGATTTCAAGGATTCCAAAGGCTCAAGAAATCAATTTCAGTGAAAATGTCCTTGCTAATTTAGTACCTGATAGTGTTTGACACCTCTGTACTCCAGTAAGAACACGGAGCAATATAAGGATGAGATTTCTGTGCGTGCCTTTTGCAATCAGGATTGCAAATGAAAATTTATGCTAGCAAAATCCATATGGACAGAAAGATAAAGAATACCCTTCTAACATCTATCTATTCAAAACAAAAGTTAGCTCTATTATTATCTTCACATCTAGTGAAAAGAAATAAATCAGTAATGGAAAATAAATTATGGAGACTGGCTAAATTAAGAGTGGAATATTGTCTAAACTACTAAATCTTGCATATCATATCTGAACTGCCTTAGCACTGAAGGACCATGTGAGGCTTCTGGGGAAAAAAAGCCCACAGCTACTCCTGACATGAGATAGTTTGGATGCCAGTAGACCTGATCTTGTCATTGTTTCATTGCACATTAACAAAGACACCAGCTCATGCTGGATGCTCAAAATAGGATAAAAGCAATCCATAAAATAAAATCTCTTCTCTGATGATGTCGTAGGTATTAAAATTCTGTTTATAGTGAAGATTTTTATATGTCCTAATTACATACTGGAACTAACTATTGTCAGTTCTGTCATGCTGAAAGAGCCTTAATGATGACATTATAGTTTGAATAGAATTTTTAAGCAGATTTAATGTAAAAAGAGATGTAATTAATCAAATTGCAAACAAGGTCTAGAGTTATGGGTGTTCAAAAACAAAATAGGAAAGAAAACTACAGATATCTCAGAGGGCTGCAGAAGGGAAAAAATACCTAATAAGGGACATTTCTTCTTCCAATATCTATAAAATATCTTATAAACCTATTATTTTTCTAGGAAACATTTATACTTCATTAGCACTGGTAATGTCATTATCCAGGTCCCTTTTCTAGTGTGCCAAATAATCTGCACATATGGGAGTAACAGGGAAGCAAGCAGATGAAGAGGGTTAAAAGGAGAGTGATCCGATACACACTACTGGACGTCAGATGGTACAAGCCAGATGTGTAAGGATTTCTTGTCAACCAGTAGCAGCATTCACATTGCGTTATTTCATTGCAAAGATGCTGGAGATAAAAGTTATCATACTGGTCTTTTCTTTTTTTCTCCTTCAGCTTAGTTAGGAAAAAAGACATTTCACAGAGCTTCAGAGAAATCTGGTAAACTTTGCATAGATTTCAAAGACACATACTTTGTGTACAAGTACATATATTGCCCATATGCAGACACCCACACACATACTACAGAATATGCATACAGATATATCTATGAAGATATATATTTACAGACACATACGACCAGCAGCACACATCATTTTGTTATGTATCAAACTACATCACTGTGCAAGGAAAGAGAAAACTTTTGACCCTCAAAGCGTAGCAAACATTGTGATCCTGAGCTGTATGCCTAAGTAAATGTTTTATGTGTTAAGGTTAGCTATGCACAGTTCAAGTTAAAGTTTGAGGATTTATATGTTTGAATCCTACCTACCGTACAGCTTCTCAGTGTGTCTAGCCTCGTGTGAGTAATGCAGGTTAATCACCGAAGCATGTTGCAGTGTGAGGACAAGGCAGAGCAGTGAGCAAACCTCAGCTCCCATCTCTCATTGCTGCTGGCTGTGCTGTTCACTTGTATGTATTGCCTGGCTTGGCACCATGGCATGCTGCACCCCCATTTAAGTAAAATGTGTCTAATGAGTGAGCCTCACAGATCTATTTTATATTTGCCAGGTTCACAGGCCTCATCTGCACTGATAAAAGCTGGTGAAAAACTTGTTAAAGGGAAGCAAAAAAGAGAAGCAGGGCAGTTAGAATTAATAGCTGCTGTGCTACTATGAATGGTGCCAGAATCTGGCTTTAAAATACAATTTCAAGCTAAAATTCAGAAAGGAAACTCTCAAACAAATATAACAAAAGCACGGGGAGGTTGTGCGGCTCCCACTCATTTGTGCTATTCAAATAACCATCGCATTGAAATGATGTTATTGCCAGAAAAGTGGCAGTTCCGACAAAAACATCTGCTTCCTACGAGTCGTCTGAGTAACATCCACGGAGCATACCAGGAAAATGTATTTGAAGCACAGGTGTGGGAGTTAAAATCTCTGTGTTCATTACTGGATTTGCCACAGTGCTCATGCAGGACCTTGAGCACGTCACTAAATATTGCTAAGCTAATGTCTCTTCATCAGCTAAACAAACACACCAAAAGGTGGTAGGGTTAAAATAGAGTTGATCCCACTGAAGACACCAGGAATCTGTTCTGGATTAGAAGTATCAACACACCTTCTGCCAGTTAATTCATGGGCATTAATGCTCATGATGTATTTTGCAGTCCTTAGATAAATAGCCAGACATGGAAAAAGGGCCACTCAAAGACCACGTTTTACTCTGCTTTGTGCTGATGACTCATTATTTTTCTGGGAAAGAGGGTCACTGTCTCTTGAATAATCAACAAAATAGCAATAAATTCTGATTTCAGACTGTGTGCAGTGTTTGAGGGGAAGAAGGAAAACAAGGAGAGAGAGCATTTTGCAGATGATTCCTGCGAATTTTAGCCATAAGATTTTTTCCACCTTTTTATTGAGCTCAGGCAAAAGGAGAACTTGTTCGGTCTGTGAAAAGGCCAAAGACATAGCCCTTGTACCTTGTCAACTCAGATTTATTGGAAGAGATCTCCTAGAAGCCATAAACTTTTCTTCAGCAAGCCCTAGCTTCAGCACTTCTGTCCAGGTGCCCACATTGTTCTTGTAGCTTCATGTTACTGCTCATAGTGTCATAGAATCATAGAATCATAGAATCATAGAATCATAGAATGATTTGGTTGGAAAAGACCTCCGAGATCATTGAGTCCAACCTTACCTGTCCACTACTAAACCATGTCTCTTAAGCCCCTCATCCACCTGTCTTTTAGATACCTTCAGGGATGGTGATTTGACCACTTCCCTGGGTAGCCTGTTCCAATGCTTAACAACCCTTTTGGTGAAAAAATTTTTCCTAATATTTTTCCTAAACCTCCCCTGGTGCAATTTAAGGCCATTTCCTCTCATCCATTCACTTGTTACTTGGGAGAAGAGACCAACACCCACCTCACTACACCCTCCTGCCAGGCAGTTGTAGATAGAGATAAGGTGTCCCCCTCAACCTCCTCTTCTCCAGGCTAAACAACTCCAGTTCCCTCAGTCACTCCTCATAAGACTTGTGCTTCAGGCCCCTCACCTCTTTGTTGCCCTTCTCTGGACATGCTCCAGCACCTCATTGTCCTTCCTGCAGTGAAGGAATACTGAACACAGTATTTGAGGTACGGCCTCACCAATGCCAAGTACAGGGGGAGGGTGACTTCCCTGGTCCTCCTGATCAACTATTTCTGATACAATCCAGGATGTCATTGGCCTTCTTGGCCACCTGGGAACACTACTGGCTCATATTCAGTCAGCTGTTGACTAGTACCTCCAGATCCCTCTGTGCCAAGCAGATTTCCAGCCATTCTTCCACAAGCCTGTAGAGTTGTGTGGGGTTGTTGTGACTGTGCAGGACCCAGCACTTGGCCTTGTTGAACTTCATACAATTGGCCTCAGCCCATCAAGCCAGCCTGCCCAGGTCCCCCTGCAGAGACTTCCTACCCTCAAGCATATCAATGCTTCCACCCATCTTAGTGTCATCTGCAAACTTGCTGAGGGTGCATTCAATCCCTTCAACCAGGTTGTTGATAAAGATACTAAACAGAACTGGCCCCAACACTGAGCCCTGGGGTACACCACTTGTGACCGGCCACCAACTGGATATAAGTCCCTTCACTACCACTCTTTGGGCCGGACCATCCAGACGGTTTTCTACCCAGCAAAGAGTATGTCTGTCCAGGCCATTGGCAGCCAGTTTCTCAAGCAGAATGCTGTGGGAAATGGTGTCAAAGGCTTTACTAAAGTCCAAGTACACTGCTGGTTTGTCTGGGGTTTGTGAGCGTGGAAGGACCAACTCTCCATGAGGGAATTATGCTGGGCACTGCAGCTCTGCAAATGAGAAAGGCTGTGAAAAGTAACAGAGACTGAGGTCTGACAACTTAGACAACACTGCACCTTCTGTAGACAACCTGGCTATAAAAAAGAGTGATTGTGTACTATAGGTCTTATAGTTGGCCTTGAAAAAAATGTCTTTTTCTATGACTCCATTTCCTTTTATTTCTCCATTTTACCGGAATTATTGACCATCAGAGATCACTTCAGAAACTATGAAGTATACCAAGAAAAGTAATTACATCAAACCTGAAGTCTGGGTTGTTAAAAAGAATATATTGTGACTGATATTATTGATAACACATAATTATTGATATAAATACTGATACATATAACATCAAAGTTGGTATTCCATAATCCTTAAAATGATTGCACTTTAAGTGCCCTACCCCCAAATATCAAGTACATTGAGTTGTAGTTATCTATAGGTTGTAGTGCGTTCAAGGACCTGTACTTCTTCCATCTGGAAACCCTCTTAAAACAAAGTGTGTGTATGTCATCAGTAGCAACAAAATCCCTGCCTTGTCAGTACCTTATTTTGTTTAAAAGATCAATAGTCCACATACTCATTTTTTACAAAAAGCTTTCTCATCTGCTGGTTTCAGGTTCCCTAAACCAAGTTCTTTACACACCCACAGCAAGGATAAGGCTCTCCAAAAACTTGATAGCCTCTTCTGAGGAAGGAATTATCATTAGCACTCCCCAAGTTCATGCTTTGTTGCTGGGCTTCAAGCCTTAGCAGTCAAACTAGACTTTTAAGTCCAGTATATTCACAACACTGAACCAGAATCTGATCTAATGATTCCCCCCTCAAGTATTTCCTAAGCAGTGGCTAAGCTTAACACACTCTTCTCTTTTCTGTGTATTTTTGCAGGCAGATGCCTCTGGAATTAGACCAGCACACTCATCCAGAAAACAAACTAATGTCAGGCCAGCATAAATTATGAGATAACAGTTCCAGATTTGTTAGGAAGGGCAGTTACGCAAAATAAAAAAAGTTTAAGTTTGCTTTTTTTTATTTGTTTTGGATTTAGAGGGTTGGTTACTAATTTCACTTCACCCCTGCTCAGCAACTGTGAAAACAAAATATGTCATAAAATGACATACTTAGCTTCAACATCGTTTAATTGTAAACTGAACATAAGTGGCACATTCATCATGTTTCAAAGGCACTCACTGCTCTCCCTTACCCCACGCTTTCCCACCTAACAGCACTCCTCAGGGCAGAGGCCAGACCACTGTGAAAGATAAGAGTGGGAAATAAACACAGTGGAGAGGGAGCCCTGGGGAAGCGAGATGACAGAGTGCACAACACGACCGCAACAATGCATGTCGGGACGGGAAGGTGGAGTCGCATGTCAAGACCACAGCTTCTTATCCAGTCTTGTGTAAACCAGGACAGTGTTGATCTGTTTTCTCTTTCTCTTTAATGCTTTCTGACTGGATGTTGCATGCAAATTTTGTACTGCTCTGAGCTAAGATTTTTAGTAGCAATAGTAACAGGGCAAGAGTTTATAACTTTGCACACAAAGTCTGCTAGGTTAAAGGCCAAACTTTTTCAAAATTCAAGTTAAAATATCTAAGTCAATAGTTTTGCACAAAAGCTGTCTGTTTTTCCCATGCTGGTAAAGTTCAAATGTGACAATTCTGTGTGTTATGTATGAAGGTGCTTTCCACTAGTTTATCTTGCTACAGTATAGAAATAGGAATTAGCTTAATTCCTGTCCAGTATGGTAAATATAACCCGTTCAATTTAAAGCAGGATTGGGCAACTCCTGACTAGAGTTTGATTAGACCAATAATACCCTTGGCTTGTAACCTGACTGAAAAGCAGACCAGCTAGAGAGGAGGTATGATTTTGCTTTCTAGGAGGAAAGTAAGTCACGCCAACTTGCTTGTATCATCACCAGGGATTGGAAGCCATCAAAAGAGCAGGAGAACAGCACTCCAGCACCTGGCTGCCAGACGATGTCAGATCAGGTCTGTGTGCTTATGAATAGAAGCAGAGAACAACTATTGTACTTCTGTCTGCCACAATGTTGTCTTCAACATCAACACCACCACGGTTTACTTCAAATCCAGTACCAAAAGGGTTTTTTACCAGTTTTTACGAATTTTGTATAAAGACTGACTAGGGAGAAGGTATTTAATGTACATCTGTATTAAGTAAACACGGAAAAGGACCAGTTTGGTAGAATGGAAGGCTGGGAGGGGGGCGTGGGAGGAGGGCATGTTTTGCATGCCAAAGGATAAAATAAGGGTATGGAGGGACATTTTGAGGATTGAACTTTACTGTGGATGTTTGGAGAGAACCAAATCTTGTGCTGTCTTGTCCATACTGCTTTTTGGGAATGATATAGCCATGCCCTGAACCATGCCTGACTGCTCTACTGGAAAGTGCTAGCTGGCAATAATCAAAACTTAGACAGGGAACACACTGACTATTAAGCATATAGACAATCAGTAGTCTGTGCTTGAGCTCATTATCTGGTTTGGGTTTACGCTGAATTATGATTTATAATTTATAATGTTACATAACATACAGCCTACAGTAATTCTTATTACTCCTAGAGATTTCCCTTCCAACTATAAAAGGGCAGAGTGCAGCCAGGACACTGCTGCTGTGCTTATTTCTTCCATAGTCTGGCAATTGTCTAATACTAAATATTGTGTAGATATAATAGTAAGCCAAGAAAACCTGGAGATAGCACAATATTCCTAAGAAATGTTATGAATTTTCCATTCTATTACATTTTTTTTCCTATGTAGAGTAGGGTTCCTATTCATTTGAGTGTGAGTTTTCTGAGTAAAATTCTGTTCATATCAAGGCTTGGTGCTGCTCCAGTGGTGTTTCCTACGCAGATGTGGCAAAAGTGCAAGGGAATGAGGAGCTAGCATTAGTAAAACACTTGAGTGGGTCGCATAGACTCCTGATGCCACGCAGCAGGTTTTGACTGACAGGAATGCTGGCAAGAATCTCACTCCTCACTTCTCTCAAATGACCTCAGCTAAAGTTTCGGAAGTTGCGTGTGTGAATGTGTATGTGTGCATGCACACATGTGTGAGCCTTGCTGACTTATTTTCAAATAATCTGTGAGAATCAAATGCTGGAAAAGTATTTAAAATTATTTTCATCTAAGAAATGAGATGAGGAATGTTTATAGCTGTCCTTTTCTTGGATACCACTCAAAATGTTACCTTTAAATTTCTATTGGCTAACACATTCCTTTTATGAACTGAAACCAAAGTGGGTCATTTGGCTTGTAAGAGACATCATTATTTTGAGCTGTGTGCTAATTAGTTCACTTCCACTGATTATCGTTAATACCTGTGGCTGTATGATTCACATAGGCCAATAATACGCACATAAAACCAAGAGAATGCAGATAAAAAACTTAGAGTGACTTAAAAAAGATTAAACGCAAGCTGCAAATACGGAAACATAAGAGACCTGAAATGAAAAACCCACATATTAAACATCAAATTTAAATCTGCTTTACAGAAGGATTAAATGTTCACTGTGGACTGTGAGAGAATCCATTTCTAATGGTGAATTTATATCAGTCCACAGGGAACCCTATCAAGGCACAGCTGACTAATGACTATCATTTTCACTTGATTTCATTAGTATTTAAGTTATAGCATGAAGTACATTCCCTTCGGTGCACTGAAAGTTAGTGATTTACATACATTCACAGTGAAGCTTTTGCTTTGGCTAATATAAAAATGATTTGCTAGTTGAGAGTTTATTCTTTCTTATGCCTACCTAGGTCCACCCATTCAAAAATAAATGTTAACTTCTCATATGATTAGTCACAACATGTTTTAGAGAGACATGTTATATTAAAATTAAAATGATGCTGTCAGCCTGAAATTATTCTTTCTTTCTGGATATGATATAACACTCTTTGTTAGGCAGCCTCTAGTTGTTTGTAACCAGATTTTTCTGTACAGGGTGTGCATGCAAGACACCTTTTTCCTCTGTGGTGTCCAAATCCACAGTGGCAGCAAAATATCATAGGCAAGATTCAATTTATAGACAACTGATCGTGTGTGTCTTTGTGGCAACTTCTGTAAAATAAATTCTGAAGCTTTGGTCAAGATGGGTAGCTTTTTGAAAAGGGCGAGAAGAACATGCTGAAAGTAAATGGCTGCCTGGGTGCCACTGGCTGGCACCTTTTTCCTGGATTCCCCATCCAATTAAAAATAAAGCCACTCACCCTCACCTCCAGTTTCCCTCCCTATTCTCTCACCTCCCATCACTGCCCTCTCAGACAATAGAGCCTACCAAACTAGCTGCTCCTCATGCACTTCTTCAGACTTTTCCACCTTTGTAGCTTTACTAATCCCCCTCTCTTTCTATGCTGCTCTTCACCTCCAGCTGCATTTTAAACTTCCTCCCATAAAGTGTCTGACAGATAAAACAGGTACAAGCAGCACCACATCTGTATTTTGCAGAGAACTCCATTCACACTTTCTTCAGAATATCCTTTCCTCCTGAAGCCTCCTGAGCCTTTCTGTCCAGACTATCCACAGATACAGCACACAGACTCTGTTAAATAAATAATATTCTCTATTAGTGTTAATAGCAAAGGCCAAACCTGCTGTATACATGACGCTAGACTAATTATACACTATGCTCTTTTTCACTTCTTTTAATGGGGCTACAGGAAAGCTTGCAATACTATGTTTAGGTAAGGAGACATATCTGTAAAACATCAGGTCTATATGCATAAAAACTTCAGGAAATCCTGAAGCTATAGTTATGTTCAGAGGCACAAAGGGATCGAATCAAAAGCAGAGTTTAAAAGGAGGCTCTTAACCGCATGCTAAGACAGTTCAGCAAATGAATAGAAACCGGCCTCAAAGGTTGTGTGAAGAGGGAATGAGGGGTAACACACTGTGTTTGCCATTTACAGTCGCTTGCTGTAAAACCTGGCCACATAGGAAAGGTCTATGTAAAACACTTCTGATTCGTGTTATTAGCATCAATTACATGTGTCAGCCAGACATCCCCATCAAAACTGGAATGCTGTAAATAGACACTGAGAGGTGAGCCCATGTGCCAGACACCTGACAGGCTAAATAGACAGGGTAGAAGAGGGAAACAGAGGAAGGGTTGCTATTGCTGTGTTGTACCTGAGGTACAGTAGTGCAGAAAGCTTAAACAACTTGTTCAAGTGGCTTAAACATAAGACAGAAGCAAGCTGCAAACTCAGCTCTCCTGCGTCACAGCCTTTTGCCTCAGCTAACCAGATTTTTCCATCCTCTTCTTTGTTTTCCTCCTATGTTTTGATTTTATGTTTCTTTTGATTAGTGGAACTACTCAAGGTTCAATTATTCCAGTAATGGAGCATGCATGAATCAAGAGCCTGTAGGATGAAGGTTTTACTCGATTTTTTTAGGATGAATGCGTCAAGTTGAAATGGGCCCTTTTCCAGATCAGCTGCTGCTTCTCTCCACTCTATATAACACTCCTCTGCTTCGATGCTCTTGACAGAAGATTGCTGCTTCAGCAAAAATCTTTGAAGGTGAAAAAGTTTATTCCATGAACCTGGTGTGTTTGCGTGTGTACCTGCTAACTGGAGATCTAACTCCGAAATGGGGAGCCCCTGTGGCTGTGCTTCTCTCTCTGCCACTAGAGTCAGAAAGACATAAAGTTAGTAAAAACTTCCAGTATACAGAAAGCATAAATACACTTCAGTGAAATCATGCTAGGTGTCCCAAAGACCATCAAGGTAGAATTGTTTTATCCATTTGATATTGGCTTCTCAGAATACTGGGAGTTCAGCAGTTCCTTGTTTACATAAACACTCGAATCTCATTATAATATTTCAGTAGAAGGTCTTTAATTTCTAAATCCCAGCATACACATGCTCTAGCTTTTATTGTGTTGCAGAGAGCAGCTGAGACAGTAGTTCTGCCTCATGCTTCTATCTGCTAGCAAATGCCCTGTAGCAAATGATACTGCTTTCAAACACTGCATTTTCCTTTGAATTATTTGCAATAAAACTGAGTGGTCTGCAGTTTGTTCCCCACCCCAGCAATTCAGTTTCAAAAATAAACTGCAATATTTTAGATTAAAAAGAAAGTCTCTGAAAATAAAGACTGCCAATATGTCGTTCACGCTAAATCATTTTGAAAATTCTGACCTCAAACAAAATGTATTATTAGTTAAGCACAAAGAAATTCATTACTTTAGCCTACTGTTATTTTGCCAGCCCTTCAGGTTAGATTTAAATTAACTCAAATCAAAGGAGTATGTGAAAAAGAAAATAGTTTTAGTGACTCTGCTCACAGTGACTGTTGACTGCTCTTTGAATTTCAGCTTCATCTATTAATAAGAGAATTTGTGAGCAAGATATAAACTATCCTTGAGGGGGGAAAGTGTAAGCAGAGTGGACAACTAGAAGGACTTTATGAAAAAGTAGCTGAATGTTAACTGAAAGTATTTATCTTCTTTCAATATCCATGATTAGCTGAAACCTTTACATCTCTATTACATTTAATCATTTCGCTTTCTGCCTGCATGAAAGATCAGATTCAGGTTGAAACTTGAGATAGAAAATATTTTCCCCATTATCTGCAAATCAGTGCATTATTGAAAGTGGCAAGGTATGTGAATAAGCACTGTCTGGAAACGCCACTAGGGAGGATGACAAACTAGCAAACAGAAAGGTTTTTTACAACTCAGAAATCAAAACAGAGATTGAGTTTCTCCAGTGCCTGGTTTTGTTTAGTTTGTTTTGTTTTTCCATGCAGAATCACAGGAAGAATTTCATTCATTTGTGAAGCATGTTGAATGGCACAGCATGCTCTAAATGGTTGAAAATGCTACCTATTTGTTTAAACTGTGATTAACACTCTGCAGAACTCAGACTGTCCCAATCTTGATGATTAATTGAACCTCATTTAATTTGCCTATTGTATTTTCAATAAACCAGACTCTAAAATCTTACAGTAAAGTACTTAATTGTGATTAACAGTATCTCAGCAAGTCCATGGTTCTTGGTAAGGTGATTCTGTAGCTAAAAGCCTGTTGCTCCTCTAGGCCAGTCTCAGTGAGGGAAGCATCCCTTGATGAGAAAGTTCAAGAAATTTAGCAGAATCCGATCCCCAGCCAGTGAAAGGCTTGTTTCTCCATGAGATCTGGAATAGGCTTTTCTACTGGCATGATGTGTAGACTGAGTCTGTTGGATTCCCTGGGATTTGTTTGTGTGGGCCTCCTTGAAACCAGATCTCTCTTTTGAATATTCTGCTGCTCTCCACTGCTTATAAACAAAGACAGATTAAAGATTAATGATACTTACTATTTTTTTTATTCCATAAGTAGGTAAACAAAATACTGCTCTTTCTACACCTTTAGACTCCTGAGTTTTACGTGTTGTAATTTAGCAGAAATTGTCAATCCTGAGAAACATGCTTAGCTTTGGCTTACATCTTCTTCTGAAACCCTGGAACTCATGTCACTAGCTCAGCTCTCAAATTCATAGCCAACAGGCTATGGTAGGGCAGTTTAGAATCCACCATTAGAAGAGAGTTCACTGCTGTGGATGCAAAAGCGTCATGCAATTATTTGGAGCTTTAGGCTGGAATTTTCTTGGTGGAAGCCCCTGTTCAAAATCTTATCCTTGGTCCATACATGGACACCATTCCTGTCAGGTTAAAACAGACAAGTCATAATGACTTTTGAAAACCATGGCAGGCATAACCTTAAGTGAAAGGGACTTTACTAACCGGATAAGCCATTTGCTCAAAAAGGGGTACCACATCCTTAGAGATAGCCATTTCCTATTCTCAGATAAAAACACTTTCAAAAATTTTGGTAAGTTGCCACAGACAGCGTTCACACGAATGACATCCGTGGACCTTTGGCTGCTGTGACAATGCCACAAAGTATACAAAATCAAGCAGTGTTTTATTCTACCAGACAGTAATAACCATGTAATTATATTGTAATTAAAAAGCAATTATTCACTGGCAACTACTGAAGATGTCTTTAATGGTAATTCTGAGTGCGACTACCATGTAATTTGTAGACAGAAATAAGTGTGCAATTACCCTGTTAGTAACACAGTAATTACCAAATACATCCAAGCATCTTTCTGTTTTCTGACATGGAGTTACTGACACCTGCAAAGCATAAATTACATAGCAACTACATATGCAGCTGCCAGGTGATGTACAGTAGAATGAAAAGATGGCAGATATCATTTCAGAATTAGGGTCCGATTCATTAGCATAAAACTGGTGTAACAGATTAGTGATCAGTACTCAAATCTGAAATAAGACCAAGCCACTTAAATCCACAGAGTCGTACTGGCTTAAAAGAGCTGTAAACCTGTTGTGAACCAAACTCAAATCTTTGTGCAGAATGATGGATGCAATAAAATATATTTTCACAAATCTGGAATGAATAGCTTATCTCTTTCACGTGAACTGATCCTACCTTATTGAAAAGAGGGAGGTTCTGCTGTTCCTATCACAGGATCGTATCATAGATCATCCATGAGCAATGGAGCCTTGCTGTACACGGGGCCTCGTATGTCAGCTTCTCACCTCCCTCTTACATCATTGCTCTGGTGACATTTCCAAATAACAAGTTGGACAGAAGGTGAGCTCCAAGCAGAGGAACTTACCAAGTGAGTGGGAAAGCAGAAGCAAAAGCCCCCAAGCAAGAAGTGCCATAAATATTTCACAGAAAACACTGAATACATTATTTTGAAGCAAATTATGTGTCACCTTTGTGACATTTAAAATTGTGACCTGATGCAGGTTACATTCATTCTTGAGAAACAGACCCTCATACCCTATTCTAACGAAGTCCATGTTTATTCCACATAAGTACAGCCTTACTCTTAGGCATGAGATTTGAAACCAGATTGACTACTTAGGTGCTTAAAGCTAAATATATGTTTATGTAGACTGCCACACACTTAATCATCTCAGTCTTGAAACTTGTGCATCTAAATCACACACTGCACACCGAAAGATCCCTGACAAAAATCACACTAAAGCACATTCAGAGCTTAATTTTAAAAAGACTTGGCACCCAGAATTTAGTATATGCTCTAAGTGGTCAGAATGCTTGAATATCAGCCCAATTTTATACAACAGCTTACAATAAAGATCTGTGTTTGAGGTTTACTTATGATTAGTTCATCTAAAATAGAAATAGGTTTTTGTCCTCCTTAAAGAATGGAAGAAAGAAATAGAGAAACGTAGGACTGCAAAAGCCGTCCTGAATCACAAAGTCTAAATCCCAGAAAGGAAGGAAAGTAATTTATTGCAACTAATCCAGTGTGATGCAAGGCACCACGCTGTCATGTTGGCAAAATACAAATATTTCTCTCCATCTATATTCCATCTCCATTCCTTGGTCTGGGAAACTAAAATTCAGCAACAAAACCAGGTATGTGTATTATTTAATCAGACCTCTGATTCCAGTTATTACTATCATTTTGCTTAGCATTTGCCACCTCGTTCTACATGCTTGCTGAGTTGCTTCAGCATTGCCAGAATATAGCCACTTAAAATTTACAGCAATTCATTTAATGTTCTGTCATCCATCAAGATTTATAGCAATACTGTCTGGAGATGCCTGAATCCTATATAATGAAACACAAGGCTATTGATTACAAAATAGGATGATGAAAGGCGGACTGGGGTGTCTTTCAAGAAAGTTGTGGAGGAAAATGTGAGTCATCTAAAAGCACCCATTTGAAAGGGGAGCAGGATAAGCCCTCCCTTCCACATTGCCGATAATTTGGAGTGATATGGATAATTAAAGTTTTCTCCAGCAGCTGTACTGCGGGAGTGTTGCCATCCTTCTCTTCTGTGTCCACACTGGGGTGTTTAAGGGTGATTAATTGTTAATTGGCAAATGTCAATATGCCCTGGAGCATATTTTGCTGAAAACATACAGCCATTCTAGTGATGGCCATTAATTTTTGCTTAGTCTTGTTTGCAAAATCGCACTAAGAGTGGCATTCATGTCTTATAATTTATCCAAGGGTTTCTAGGGAACAATAGCTTGCATTCTAGCTGCTGGCACTGTCTATTGAATTAGGTAAAAGAAAGGTGATTGTTGTGTCTGAAAGACTGGATTGCACTAAGACGATACCTACATGTAAATACATGACTATTCATTTGCTCAATTAGGCACATGCATAAGTGCCATGGAACTGAGACCAGAGAGTGATCCAGTCACCAGCACCCTGTGTCTGCTGCTGACGTAAATCAGAAAAAGAGAAGAAAAGAAATAAAGAAGGAAAAAATAAAGAAAGAAATCAACAAAAAGACAGCCTTGCTTAATGAACTGGCTTCCTGCCATTGTGTTACCAAAACAGCTAGAAAGACTCTTAAGTCACATCATGGACTTTTAGTGACAATACAAGTATCACCCAGTTCCTGTTGCTTTGTTGTATCATTGTTACAGGCCAGTGGCTGTATTTTATCCACAGTGCTTTTGGAGTTGGTGTGGAGGTGGCTGCTTCTGCAAACATCTAGAAAAAAACAACACTTTTGGCACTAATGGATCTCTCTGTAGCAGTGTAAACAGAGAGGTCAAAGGCTGATTGAGCATGAAAACTGAAGCGTTGTAGTATATAAAAAAAGAGGATGATATCCTTTTTAGTTATTTGTGAATATTCTATGGAGGCTCATTGTGTCTTTTTTTAAAATCAGGCAAAGCAACCGTGAATACAGGTAACTAGGTTTGCATGCAGGATATGTTTACAGAGTATGGTTATTCGGACTCACAGTGCCTGTATGGTTTCTTCAGATTATTTAATAAAGGTCAAAATATATTACTGTGCTCCCACTCATAGAAGTTTCCTCCCAGAACCGTGCTGAGGAAACTCACTCCTCTGTTACCTGCGTTTTTGCCTATTTGGCATACAAATAAACAGAAACCTTCATTCTCCAGAGCTGTCATTCTCATATCTTTCATGTGTGCTAAACTCACTTGAAAAAATATTTCAGAGGGAAACAATAGAAGCGCTTTATAACTCATACACAGTAATTGGTGCCCAGTTAAAATCTGAGGCCTTATCTTGAATTCCTAACATGTCTTATGCTTGCCAGGACTTCACTCAAAGAGTGTGGCAGGACTGTGTCTTTGCTGATATAACTTTCATTCCAGAGGTACAATCTTTTTACTGGTTTATTTTCAAAACATTTATAGGTACATTTATATCTATATGAATGTTTCAGTCTAGTCAAGTGAGGAATAAAGAGTTTCTCAATCTTTTGAGGACATTTCTTCCAGACTTTCTAGCTAAGAAGTCTTCATTATTATGTTTTTTAACTAACAAGACCTTCTACAAAGTCTTAAAATACTCTGTGTCTTTTAATACGTATGGATAAACAGAGAATTTTATTTTAATGCCAAAACCCTTTAAAAACACCTGGTGGTCACCCACAATATTGACTCTTTGTCCTACTTGAAACAAAAACCAACCCTTTTTTGGCTACAAAATGCACCCTACTGTGTTACCAAAAGGTGCAGCAGAAATTTCAGAGGCAGCCCAAATTGTGATTGTATTTGGAAAATTATTCTGAACGATATATCTGTATAAACTTTGCCATGAAAAGAGCTAGGTACAACATTGAGGAACGTTGCGTTTGTTTATCTCAGGATCCAGAAATCATCCCAATCAAGTTCCTGTTCGGCATGATTTCTGGATACCTGTTCCTTGCATTTCTGTGGTAGCCAGAAGGTGGATGGAGGGTGAGTGAAGTGGGAAGGCAGTGGCATGCTGGGGTTGGGAAGCGCCCATCGTATGCACAGAAGGACTCCTGCATCCATGGCGTAGAGGAAACAGAGAAACTGGAGCACAGCAATCTTCCACATAGGTTGTACAATCTTCTGCTCGGTGGCTTTCCTGCAGAGAACTCACCTTGCACATGAATGCTGGATTTTGCCACTGGCAGAAAAAATGAAAAGGAAAAATGACCATTTCAGAGGTCTCAACTTCCCTGGTAGAAACAAGTAGTTATGTCCAGGGCGGGGGGCGGAGGGGAACAACAACCAAAAAGCAGTTCCTTCTCCATTCCTCACTTAGCCTAAAATTAAATGCAAGACTCATCAAGCCTGGCTCAAACTTCTCCCTAAGCACCTGCAGTCTTATGACTCTGTGATCAATTCTGTTAGTAAGCCCAGGCACCAAGCCAACATGGGTCTTCTTGAAGATGACATTGTTTTTCTTCTGAACCTCCCATTAGTTTTGGAAGTCAAACCTTATTCTTCCAAAGAGCGCTGTTCCTCAGGAAGGAAGCTATACTGTAAGGGGATCCTCAGAGACTAAAGGAAGCTCATGGGGGGAGGTGTGGGGCCTCCATTGCATTGAATAGCTCCAAGGAACTGGTTATAATGAGTACAAAAGCCCACAGCAGACAGGCTTAAGTACACAGAATGTGGCATTCTTTTTAGGATCAGACATCCGTCAAAGAATTTCAAAGGAGTCACATAATAAGTTGTCATTATTATTACTATTATTATTAAAAATAGATTAATCAGATCAGATAAAATAAGAGCAGGCTTGAATTTCTACTGAGCCTTTTTTGAGTTTTAAAAAAAGTTAACATTTTCATTCATACTTTTTTCCTCCCTTATTTCCACATACAAGTTGGGAACTGTCTGTTATACTACCAAACATCAGTATTGCTGGAAGACAAAAAAACCACCTGTGTCCTTACATGCCCTAAAAGGAAAGATAAGCTATACCACACACTGCATTACTCGACTGTGTGTTTTGTCAAGTGTTAGTATATAAATTTAACCATGAATGAGAAGCTTGTGACCATATCTTTGTCTGAAATGTGTCAGCATATAGTTCACTACACTTTTTCAAATCTGTATGTGTCATTTCATTATTTCTAGCCTATTCAGAGTCCATTTCTTATCCTTTCCATTATCTCCTCAGAAAAATGGATGAAATTGGGTCACTGCTGTGTTCATGTCATCCCCTGGGCTGCTGGACACCTGGGTTTTTAGGACACTGTAATATAACAAATGTAGCAAACTTTTATTGCTTTTTATGTCCAAATCCAATATCTTCAAGATATTTCCCAATATAACATCCACACTAGGCTGATGGGAGAGGTATTTAGAGCTCTTTTTCAGCTGATATTTCCTGGCTGCTCGTGTGGAACAGCAATGCAGTGGCTTCCAACAGCTCAAACAAAGCTGCAGGGTCACATCTAAGGCCATCACACAGATAATCATATTCACCCTTGCCTTCATATCCTAACAGAACTGGTGCAATCATAAATCCCACATAACACAGCAAGGCCATACGCCCTTGTGGCATGATGGGGGGGGCAGGGTTTGGTTTGGTTTGCTTTGCTTCCTTTTTAACTTGTTTTTAAGTGTGATGGGGAGCTTATCATGAACTGGCTATAGTTATAGTTTATTAAAGCTTTGTCAAAGGTTTTAACTTTACCAACATGCAGTGAAAATTCATGCAGCCTTCAATATTTTTTTTAAGCAATATCCAGGGTTATTTAAACCTTCATTATGTGTATTTGGGAATCTGTTAAATAAAATTAAGTCTATTCCTAATATTAATCAAATTCATTGAATTAACTTTCAGTGTCTTATTAACTAAAGAATATGATTATCCTACAGAACCAGCCCAAATACATTTAATTAAGTCATTTTTACAGGAGTGCATAGACATTTGGATTTGCACAAACCCACGTGGAATGCTGGTTTGCTGTGTATTTATATCTGCATATGCTGTATATTTATATCTATAAAGGTAGTTAAAATAAGTAAGTGAGACAAGACAACTCATGGGTGTGTTTTCTTTTGTTTATGCACCTATATTTAGTATGCTTTTCTACATGAAGGTTCTTCACTGGTGAAATATGGCACAGCTCATTTACAGTTAGAGCACCTGTACAAGTGATGTTCAGAAATGTAACTTCCCTTCCTGTCGCAATCTCATTTCCTTTCAGATTAAATTATATCAATGCTGCAGTTCCAGAAAAATTTTATATCAACAGAAGTAGGAATAATAGGCATTATTTTACTTTATCATGTTCTTTCTGTGACACAGACACTTGCACATAAACCAGCAACATATATCATTTAAATAACTTATAACAGCTGGTTTATATTTCCCTGAAATAAAACACAATAAGAATAAGCCTGCAAACCTAAACATTATGAGCAGATTTGCTCAAAAGGAAAATAATGCTATCCTCAGGACCCAAGCGTTCAGAGAGCTCGAAAATCTGCAGTCAGGAGGCCATGGTAAACACAGGCCTGTCATGCCCTATCTGCTACAGAGCTGTTGTCAAAATGGCCTCTGCTGCAATTAAGGAAACAAAACGCTCAGGCTCAACCTAGCGCTGATGACCTCTGGCATTCTCACCACTATACTGTGCCTAACTGATTTTAACAGAAGCAGACAACACGCATTCAAAGCACCAGCAGTTTATCAGCAGAACGCAGCAAACATTCAGGGCCACCATGAACTCTTGCATTAATGCTCTCTCCCTCTTGTTCCAACTGGTTCACCTCTACTGATAATAACTACAATAGGAAAGTACATGGGAGAAAAAAGTGCACACCACCATAAGAGCTGAGAGCAAAATTCCTCTACTCTCAACCATGTGGCTAATGCCTAAAATGTGCACACAAAAGCTACGTTGCTGAACGCAGAATGACTTAAAAGGCCCCTGAAAAAGAGAGTGAGATCCCTGTCATTGTTTAAATGCGGCTCCAAATTGACGAGTAGATTTCATGTGGTTTTTTTGCTTTGGGTAATAACACAGTGAGAGGTAGCCAGTGAATCTGACTCTCATATTACCAATTACTATGGTCACTTGACAGCTAAGCTTGTGATCGCCTTCAAATTAGAGATCCAGTTTGCAGCCAGCTTCACGTTTTGCCCCAAATCAAATAATGCCCATGAGATATCATCTGCAAAGGTTGCTTCTTCCTTTGTGATTTGGAAATAATCAGGACTGTAGGTCTATAAAGGATAGAAACAGGGCTGTGAGGCTAAAAGATGCATGTTTTAATATTGGAATGGAACCTCAGTAGAGCATAAATGACACATTTTATTGCAAGAGTATATAAAATAAAGAGGTGTATTTATATGAACACACACTAGAATTAATTAGGCAAGACGGACCAATTTACACCTTATTTGAGAGATGTAGAGTGTTAGTGAAAAGCAGAAAGAAGAAACGTGCTGTGACAGAGAGTGTCTAAATATTAGGGAAAACTAAGAAGCTGTTAATTCATTTCAGGACATTTTCACTATATAAGTTTTCAAAAAGTACTTTTCCTTTTTTTTTTTTTTTATAAGACACTTGGTAGAATAAAAGCTTCTTGGCTGTAGCTGAAACACACCTGAAAGCTTGTTGCTTTGGGAAAACGATCATATTTGTGGTTATATCATTCAGGATATGAGTAACGGAGACAGAGAATGGGTAATTTTCAAGGAGAAAACAGTGTTGATACAGCCTGCATAGGAAAAAATCTGCATATTATCAAGTAATAGAAACAGATTCCTCCACATAAACCTCAATGTTATAGTCTAATTTTGTGGCAGCATTAGTTTGTTGTACCAGCTTATCAGTCTTCAGCTGCTCCGCCGGGATATTCAGATTTCAGCTTTGGTAAGAACAGCAAGACACATGAAATAGTAACAAAGAAGAACGGTTAAGTGTCTGCCAAAGCAGGTCAGAGATGCATCTGTCTTCTTTAAGGTAGGAAGGGAGATAAGGAAGTGTGGGAAATTAGTTCAGATTTGAAAGTTAGAAAGCTGACATTGATGTGTAGTCACCACTGGGGCTTCTAATACACTCCAGGCTCTTATGCAGTGGTTCACTGCAATGTAAGGCCTGCAAAAGAGAGGAAGTAATCCTCAGCTTGCAACGTCCTGCCTCACTATGAATTGGTTGTAATGAAATACGGTGAGTTATTTTCCAAAATTGCTGCTCAGCAAACCACTTTAAAACTTTCCAAGCCTACTGCTTAAATCTGATGAACCTGGATCTCCCAGGACAATGATGAAATGACGAAAGTCTAAGAACTACTGGTTTCTTCCCAAATAAGATGTAAGGGTTCACTTGCTTCCAGCCTGGCTGTTCTTTCACTTGAAATCTTAATTTTAACAAATCTTACCTTGTATCGATCACTCAAGTGATTACAGTTCAATTAAAGTACTGCATATGAACACAATTTTCAAAGAATAGTGTCTACTACTGCTGTCCACATGTAATGCAGCTTTTAATCACAGGAAGCTGCAACACTCATCAATAGTACATTGAAATTATTATTTTTTTTTCTCAGTGCTTGTCACTGGTAAGACAAATTAAGCCTCTCTAGTCTTCAGCCTTCCTTCAATTGATAGCAGGCTACTTAAAAAGAAAATATTAAACCTTGTGTTAAAAGTCTTCTGATACAGATTAAAGAAGCATTTAATAGCTTACCTTGCCAATAGCAAAGACCTCTGGAGGAAAGGAAAAAAAAGAGTGCCACAAGACAAAAATTAGTTTTCTTTGGCTTTTAAGCTGCTGGATGTAACAAGGCTCTGTAACACTTTCATCAGCCATCAACATCTTGGCTCTGGGGTAAAAGACCTTTGATAAAGAGAGAATTCTCCCCAGTCACATAAAATCAGAAAAATACTAAGGAAAGTTCACTTCAAAGATAATCTACTGGTCTTGAATTTTAAGGAAACTGCCTTGTAATTTATTGCTGTTTACTAGAGTTTTTACTCATGGTGGTAGGGGGGGTTGATAGATAATCCATCAGTGGTTTCACAACAGATCATAAGCCGTTGTGTGACAACAGCAAGCGTTTTAGAAACATATTCTAAGATACTAGTACAGTCTCCAGCTACTTTTTGCCAGCATCTCAGTCCACGGTGCTATAACATCTACCCTTGTGAAAGACAGTGTGATAAATCTCAAGTATTCTCTTGTCCTAATGGGAAGATATGGTGAGCTGCTGGCTTTCCTTAAGCTAAGGAGCTGGATCTGCGATTAATTCACTTTAGTATTCTAGCTTTTTTTTCCCCTGAACGTATACAGAAGGGTAATACATGCATAGAAAAGGTTACATAAATTAACAACTTAGATTAATATAGTTTTTTAAAAAAGCAGTAACTTGTTGCAAATTAATGACACAAAATATAAAACTTCAATTTACAGATCAAATCTGATCCATGTCAGTAATATCCAAAAGCCATCATCAACTGATGGCTCTTTACTGTTTCTATGACAGTTAATATCCCCAGGACAGGCTGAACGTCATCAGTTCCATCTGGTGGAAGCAACATTGGATGAACAAATGCTAATTGAGTTCTCACATGCACTGACACTAGCATGAACTAGGATGAAAACTACATTTTAAAAATTTAGCAAATCAAAGGCAAGATCAAAAATACATTGCTAGCCTCCAGGACTACCACCAGAAGTACTCGTTAATTCTGTATGTTTCCAGAATTAGGTTTCTGTGAGACTCCCTGCTTCTACCTGGCATAAACAGAGGTGTGTGACACAAATAGATGATGCAACTTATATACTTAAATCTTGCTTTATTCAACAAACCACTGAAGCAAATTCATAGCTTAGGAATTTCTATTAGTTCATCCTATAATCTTTTCTGACATCGTTCTAAATGAGGACTTCCTTCTCTTTTAAATTCAACCCTCTTTGTTAAGAAAGATTCTGCATTGAAAAGTACCTCTATTTATCATTTTGCTGTAAATAGATATGGTGACTCACCACCATACTTTAACAGGAATCTATTGTAAAATTGTCCTTGTCAAACATTCTTTCACTTGACCCATCACCCAAAGAACAAATAAAACTTCCAAGAGGGAAGTATTCGTTCCCTCTTCTTGAAATTGCCCGAGGGCTCTCAGCTTAGGCTGAAGTTCATGGTATCTACAAGTGTATGCTAAGCCCTGCTTTCTGACCAGACCCCCATTTCAAGCAATTCCAAAGAGTGGGCTGAGACACGAAGGCAAGTACCAGCTCTTCAGTTCTCTCTGGATATGCAGCCACATAAACGAACACAAAGTCCAGCCTATAAATAAAAAACCCAGAAAGATAAGGTGCCTTTAAATGGCATATAAATCAATCCATTGTGCGCCAAACCTCCCTGGGTTGTGTATTTGCATAATGTAATATTAGCTATACAATCAGCTTCTTTTAATTATTTATTTTTCCCCCAGAGAGACAAAGCGATTCTTTTTCACAGCAAGCCTTATTAAATGTGCAGAGATTCACATAGCTCTTTCACGAAGTGGTTTTCTCATACAAAATAATGCTTTTGTTTTTTATAACATACTATGAACATCAAAGAAGAAAATGGTTCCACAATAAACATATATATCATTCCATATGTTTGTACTCCCTAAAGACATATAATGTACAGCAGGCATGCCTTTCCTGTTACATGTGTATAAATTCTGCGTATCAATCATATCTTAATATTTTAAAAACACACTTTGGTCCAAAGATGCCTAGACTCTAGATGGTGGTAAACAAAGGCATCCTGTTTCTGGTTTCACTGCTGTTCTCCTTTGATAGTTTAAATGTATACAGAAGCCATCCTGTCTTTTTGAGGTGTACCTCATGGCCATCATTCAAGGACAAAGGTGAAGCACCTTCACTGAACAGCTTTGAATTACTAGTCTTCCAATTCCTCATAGGTGGATAAGGAAATTTACTACCAGCTGTGAAAATCAGATGGCTGCTGATTGCTTTCAGCTGTAATTAGAATTGAACATACAAGATTGCCATGATCACTCAAAGGCTGACAGAGTGCATGTTCCTCAATTCATCATGTCTGAGGGATTTTTCCCAGTTGGGTCATCATTGTCTTGTGTAGGGCGAGAAAGGTGGAATGTTGGGGAGGTTTTTTCCTTTTCTTTTCCACCTTCAGAACTCTTTGAAGTTTCTCATATTTAACAGGTGATGGAACGTCCACTTGTAAGTTGAACACCAATGTTGTGCTAAACAAGGAGTCGTAGTAAATTTTATATCAGTAATCAGACCAGGAAACAGATGGATCCATATCCAGTATCTTCTAGACAACATCCACAGAGTCAATCAATAACAAAAACACTTTGTCAAAGTGCTTTTTTTTGTAATGGATACTGAGGCTTGGCAAACATAATGTGTTTACAGCATTTATTTCACTGTTCAAAAAATTTTTCAGAAAGGAATTTGCCTTACGTATGTTGTAGCATCACAGCCATGACCTTCTCTTTTGCAGTATACACTCCTTTCCCACTACATCTAAAATTCTTTTGCATCAAGAGGGAGAGGGAGAATGAGATTAACCATGTGAATATGTACTATTTTATAATATCCTGCTAACTTTGCTTAGCAATAAACTCTGCTGGGAGCTTTGCTGGAGAAAGGAATGCAAAACCCAGCCCTCAGTGATGACACTTCCTACTAAAATGAAGTGTTGGAGTTAACAGATGATCTTCAGAAGAGGATTAACAGCTTGACATGTCTTGGCAGTTTCTGACTGCACAGCCTAATGTATTTGGTTTTTGTAAGAAGTATTTGTCCCAAGAGATGCTGTTTCTGTTTTGGTATTTTGCTCTATTACTCAAGTGAGCACGTCTCTAAGAAGCACCTTCAGCTGCCTGGTTGTCCTTAGGAAGGCAGATGCATTTCCCACATAAATGAATCAGTACTTACCTTAGAGAGGCATGTAAAGAAAAAAATGTTATACTTACTTCTGACTGGTGTGGAAACTCAGGACATACTGTTTTAAAGATCTGAAAACACTAAGATGGAATGTATTTTTATTTTAGTTGAATGTGACCTTTCAAAGTACCAGTTATTTCTCCAGATAACTTCAAAATGTGACATCTCTATTGTAAAAGATCTGTTAAATAATCAAAAAATTCTCAGTGGGTTTACTTTGGAGACAGAGAGCGAGGCAACGGGCGGGGAGGGGGGCAGGGGAGAGGGTGGGATGGGAAATATGATTCTTTTGAAATATGAAACAAAAATGAGGATAAAGACTTGTTCCAAAATATGTTACAAGTTTATGGAATACACTTTAACAACATTAAATATTTCTAAACCATACAGATGTGTCTGGCTATGTACTAAAAATTAAAATACAAACCACCAGATTATGAAGAGGGCATGATTACTTTTTAAACAATTCGATGTTGTATAGGCAAGGCTGAGTTTTTGTTTGTATAAGCTCATCTTTTCTAAACCCAGTGTTTAATAAAGACAGAGCTGAGCAATTATTTCACGTGCAAAAATAAACAGTTAGCTATTAAATAGAGCAAATATTTGGTTTTAAAAAAGAAAATGTTTTAAAATATTTCATATATTTGCAAATGTTGTACATATTTACTTATCCTTGTTTATCTACAGTATGACCAAATTTAAAATTGCCCACATTCAATTTAATTTCTTGTTTTGAATTCAGATAAGCAGCGTTGAATTTTCTTAATTTGTTTACAGCTGCTGTTTTACTTAACTGACATAATAGAGTAACCAACTCGTAACAGTTTCCAAACTGCAAAGGTATTAATGAGCTGAGGATGACAGTGAAAATCTAGAACAGCATGTCTTATTTTTCTTTGTTTTCAAGTGATGTTATAACCAGGAAGGACAAGCTGTAATAGTTCTTTTTTCCTGCCCCTTGCATTGATTTCTTCTGAAATTTTTCTCCGTGTTATACCCCAGTTTACAGGTTCCAGTACAAGACAAAACTGATGGAGATGCATCAAGGATTTGATCTATTTACAGTGGAAAATTTCTTGTCCTTTTTGTTAGTATATTCATCATAGTTAGTGCTTGTCAACTATTAGTATTTGTATCAACATAGCAGCAATCCTATTCAGGATTCTTGCCAGGCAACGAAAGACAAAATCCTTCCTTCAGACATCAGACTTCAGACTTCAGGCAAAGTATTAAAGCAAACTATTTCTCAAAATAAAACCCAAAAATAACAGTATAAAAGCACAACAACAGTGTTTCTAAAAGATCTAGTACATTAGTTATGCCATAATCAAGCTATCGCACTATAATCATAGTTGAGATTAGCAAGAGGATATTTTCTAACTCACTGAAGTTAGTCAAGTCAACAAAATAGAAGCATTAATAGTTTTGCAAACAAAAGCAAACCAAAAAAGCTGAGACATGATGGAAATAAACTTAATTTATCTTGTGCAATAGTGTAGATGTACTTCCACAGTCAGTGGCTTCAGTTATGGACAAGTATCTGAATCCCATTAATCATTTCACTTTAAGTCCTGTTTAACATTTGATCTCCCAGAAATTTTTATAAGTGGGAAGTTAGCACCAAGTCAGGACATAGACACGATAGGGCTAATTCCTGCTTCCTACTCCAGAATTCTCAGCACTGAAATGACTGCAAAGCAGTCTAAAGCCAAGATGCAGAAATGCAAGCAAGAGGTAAAGAAGAACAGAATGGGTTGGTAAGACAATCAAACAATGGATCAAAGTAGTTCCAGGTCAGTTGAGATAGTCTTTAAGCCAACCTAAAGCAAAACATCTTCTGTAAGATAAAATTATCCTCAGTTTTATCTGTTCCTCTTAAAATATTATCAGAACTAAATTTTGTTCCAAGATGTTCAGCAACAGATAAATTGATACCTGTCCTCCTAAATGTCACATTTGTATTAGTAATTCATCATTCTACACCTGATGCTGAGACTGTCAAATACTATCACACACCAATGGAGATTTTTCTGCCAAGTAATAATGATTAAAGAAGATACTTTTAATGGTATTGTTACATTAGAAGGCTTAAGAATGCAACTGTGAGGTAGATGATCAGCTTCCAATGATTTTCAGATAGATATTTGCCATTTATTTCTCTTTGTGCCTTCAGGAACCATCACTGAAATACAAAAATCTAGGTTGCAGGATTGGATAGTAGATGCTTTCTGTTAATATAATCAATACAATCAGTAAATCACATGCATTTTTATTTTTCTGATAAGAAAGTATTGACAATTCCTCAAATAAGCCAGCTGAACTTCTATTAAACCCTCATACAGGGTTATGAAAAATTGATTTCTTTGTTGGGGGGGGTTGGGGAAGGGGGTGGGGTTTTTCTTTGTTTTTTACAGGAACAGGATAGGAAGAGAGCTAGTCTAATTTTTCTATGCTTAGTCAAAATTGATTACGTTTCCTTGTCTTTTTCATGTCCTTTATATATTTGTGTCATAATCTTCCAATTATAGTTCATAGGCATATTCCTTTCAAACCAAAGAGATAAAGCTGGTACTAGCCTGGTTGCAAATCCAAAGTCTGCAACAGATCCTGATACCTGACATCTAAACATTTTAGTGGATCTGGGTTGAATTGACTTGTGTCTTCAGCTCATAAAATTTAATACACAGCAAACTAATTGTAATGTACCAGGGAAGAAAAGAGGAATTGCCTGCGATAGCTCAATAATATTTTCTTTTCATCATAAGAAGCACGAGAGGAATCTACCTAAAATTAATGTTGAAATACTAATTATTGAAAATCAAGATAGTAAACTTATGCACAAAAAAGAATTAATACATTTATATATATATATGTAATGTATATATTCACACAGCTACATGTATATAAATAAAAAATTATTTTAATATCAAGTGTATACCATTGTCTTTTCTTCCTCTAGTTTATGGGGTTTAGTCCCTTTCTGTAAGTGGATTTGTAACTAGGCAGTTTCCAAATACAGAAAACAAGAATATTAGCAACCCAGAAAAATGTCCACATAGGCTCACTGAGTAGCCTTAGTTAGAAAGAAAATGAAAGAAAGATCATGATAAATATACTAATACAAGTTACAGTATAGAGAGAAACACTTCTAGTAGTCCTTTTTCATAAAGTGGTCTGCTAAACCAGCAATGAAGCATCCAGTGAAATTGGAGAGACAGCATTTTTTAAAATGTTGAAAGGAAATCCTCTATGTACACAAAATTCACCCGTAGGAGTCTTCACCACAAGGATAGAACTGAGGTCAAAATTAGAAGACAATGAACAGCTGCACTTCCAGTTAATTAGGACTAATATAACTACCTTGGTGTGATCAGTCCTCAGGCTTCTAAGCACTAGTCATCACCTGAGTGGTTAGGATCAAGAAAGAAACTTTCCCTGTAAGAAGGTTATTGACTATTGCAAGTTCTTAGACTCGTCTCTGAAACACTTGATAGTATCCAATTTGTAGTATGGACTGGTTTGAACAAGTATAGTGTGTCCAACATTATTATATTCAGAAATAGGATATGTATTTAATTTTAGATTACAATCTTTATTATTTAATTGTTGATGAAACTCATGTCTTTTATTTTCAAAACCCATTACAAAATGTAAGGTCCTTTTATCTACAGTTTTAATTATAATAGGCTTCTTATTGAAAAGATTTTTTATGCATGGCTTTCTTCTCCACTAGTCTTATTATATATTCAGACTAACTCTTATTTTATATTTACCCATCTGAACTAAAGTAATGTACACCTATACAAAACATGTAGGAGGAGAACTAAATGTATGGAACTTATTTACTATATATTAATTTCTTACAATAGCCTCTTGGTCAGGACAATTTCCATTAGTATTTGCAGGGGAAAAAATATATAAATAAAAGTCAAAATATGTTTCTAGCATGATTTTACAAAAATTCAACATGAATGAAAAAATACTGATTTCTGTAACAGGTATTTCCCCATTTGACAATTATACTAATAGGCTGACTAACATCTAACTTCTTCTAGACTAACTTTGAGCCTGACAGCTATTTCCTTCTCCTCTTACACGTTCTCATATTACACCACTTCCTCTATTTTGTTCAGCTTAGCCTGTATATTTATGTAGTACAACAAATCCTGGCCACTAATAGTTGCAACTTATTTGTGGCTGCATTTACTGACAGCCTCTAGTCCCAAGTGATGATTGAACCTTTACCACCAAAACCACAACACCCGCCCCTTGCTAGTTGAATTAAGAATATTGTTAGATATAAGAAAGTAGTAGATTACAGTTATTGTGGAAAGCAAGTCATGGTCATGTAAACAAGGTCAGTATATCTCACATTTCCATGATTTAGTACATTCTGATATACATCCTAACTGTCTCTGTGGTCTTTAAGAGCTCCTGTCACTTCCTGAGACCAGCTTTATTATGAACTGCAGCTGTATGTCTTGGAAAGCGTGGGTCTGTGATAGCCCTTAGTTACTGTAGAATGGCATTGCCCATCTTCTGATCAATGCTTTAGCTCCTTGCTTTCTTTCCCTGGCTGCCTTTCACTGCCAGTGAGATAGTTGTTTCCCATGTGCCTGAGGAAGGGAGCTATCTCCATTTTGAAATGTCTGCAGAGCTTCTCTGCACGGCAGGCCTGGGCCACAGAGCAGCTTGAGGCAAAGGTCAGGAACTGAGACATGGCTTGTTGCTCTGCGAAAAGCTGGTCTCAAGACGAGGAAAAGTTTCATTATTCTGGAAGCTTGTGCTGTTGAGGAAAGACAGGGTTTTACTCCCTACTGACTAGGTTTTCCTGAAAGTTGACAGCTTCATCACGGGCTTCTCCATGCTTTGGAGCTGGCCACCACCGTGGAACCTATTCTTGGCTTCACATTCCCCCAGACATTGCGTGTTCCAAGAGATTCTTCAGGGATTGCTCTAATGGCCCTGCAATTCGTTGTGAGATGGTTTTAAATAAAATAGCATTTCTTTGGCAATTCTATAGCAAAAGAGAGAAGAGAATGAAATATCAGATGAAAATAATCTTGTCTGGGTGCATACTGTGGAAAACATTGCTAAGCAATCCATACTATGGAAAACTTACCTACCAGGTGCTGAAATATTCACTTCGACGTGCAGCATGCTATGAGCCAGTCCTTTTCTCAGAATCTTGTCAAAGCAGCATGACACTGTCTGAAGGCAAAAACCGCTCACACAGTTTGCCTTCAAGATCACCTGCGCTAACAGACATTTGGGGCTTTTCGAGTCCTCACAGTATTTTAGGTTAGTAAGTGGGCTAGCCAAGTTAATTAATTCCTTTGGACCACATTATTGTTAAAGAAAAATGACATTCCTTTTCAAACAGCTGAGGTCTTGATTTTTTTTTAAGTCCCTCAAATGTGCAGACATTAATACATTTCTTTTTTATGAGCCTCCTGGCTTTCATGGTAATACTATTATAATGTTCTTTGACAACTGACATAACTAGCAAACCCAGCTCATTGTTCCTACCTTATGAGTTTTCCAAACTAGCATTAGCCAACTAGCTGGACAAAGTGTACAATGTAGTTAATTATATAAACCTTCCAAATCCATATGAAGAAAGACTGTGAATCACAGTGCCATAAATACTTATTGTCACTTATGCTTAAATACCTTTGACTCTCAGAAATAATCACAATGGACAGTCAGTTTAATGACCCTGAAAAATAGCTATGATATTTACAGAAATAGTTGATAGACATCCACAGTTTCCTTCCTTCCAGTTCATTTGTAATAGTTGCAAGGTGCCTGCTCAGGGGCTGCTCAGATCCCTATCCCTAACATAAAATGTAGTGGGTTTGCATAAGTAGCTTGCCAGAAAGGGAAAAAAAAAGTCTTTTTGATAGTGTCCTATCATGTGCCAACCCTGCCACATTGGTGCCACATGCCTCTTTTCAAAGGATTATATCAGTCCATATTTAGCTACAGAAGATAGCTTACATATTTCTTGTAAACAGCATATTTTCAAACCAGAAGTGTTGTGTATAGCTGATTAACACATAATAAGAAGAATGGCAACTCCTAAATAAACAGCATATGAGTATTTACCCTCTACCCCAATCAAGAAACAAATAGGACTTGAGAAAACATAGGTGCAGTAGATGAGCCTAATACACAGGATTAAAGCCGGTGTCAGTAACTGCAGTCTATTACTATCCCACAACTTGTGACTAATTCGAATCTTCACTTGCCTATAGTTTTGATGCAGTATACAAATGGATTATCATTCATGATAATTTTATGCTGATCTGCCTCTCCTTGTGCAGGGTACATTCTTCAACCCTTTTTCATATTCTTACATTCTTCAACACTTTTTCATATTCTTACATGAAAAATGAACAATTAACACCACCTGTACTATTGACGGAGGTGCGTGTGAATGGGTAAGAGAAAAGAACCTTCTCTAGTTAAAACCTTACCAAAACAAAATTGCAATTGTTCGTAATCTGTTCTTGGGAAGAGAATAAGAAAACTAATTTTACCTGTAGCACAAACTAGCTTAATGCACTACTGGATAGTATTCAAATATTTGGTGATGCGAGCAATTGCAGAACTTACATAACGGGAATTGAGCCGGTCTCTTCCACCCCGAGACAAAAGGAGTTGATCAGAGTTATGCTGATGTATAACATCTATATAAGGCACTAGGCTTGATGTTAACTGTGATCTGCATGTTATTTATGCAAATTATATCAATGTACATTTATATTTGGAACACACTCTCTAGACAGGTAAATGGATATCTGAATGGAAGAAAGAGTTATACATACCTTTACATCAAAACCCAAAGTTCCTGCCTAAAAGGCAGAACATTTGAATCTGGGTTTTGAGAATAATTCTGCCTACTTTAATGCAGTATGAATTTTGGCTGGACTCGGGAAAAAATTATTGTATTGAAGTCTACAGTAAGTTCATGTTGGTCAGATGGAAGAAATAGCAGATGCTTCCAAATAGGAAGGAAGTAGTTTGTCCCCAGATAGCTCAGTGTTTAACCAGTCCTTCCAACATCACTATAATGATATCATTTCCTTTATATCATCACAGCTGTAACTGCAAGAAGATAAAGTATTTGTTTACTGAATAGTCAAATAAATTCTGACTACTGCCTTACATCTTTAGTCTTTAGACCTTCTTGTTCCTTCTCTGGCAGATTCCCATAAAATCCCATACAGTATCTTGCAAAATGTCATCTGGCCAAAATAAAGTTCAGTTGTCCATCTCTTCTCCAGAACTCATTAAACTGTTTGTCCAGAATAGGTTTCTCACTAACACCCGAGTATTCTAAGAGTTAAGAATCAAATCTCTAAAAGGCGCCACTATTTTTAGATATTACAAACTCCTATTACACAGTTTCAAAAGTATTAGCCTTATCAGCTGTTCTTTAATGGAAGCAGCACTTATACAATTATGTCTGCCTTCTCCTAAAAGCTTGCAATCTATACAGAGAGGAAAAAAACCCACCCCTGAAATGCTTGCTTTTTTTTCCCATCCAACATTCTTATTTCAGTACAACTGCATTGTACACTAAATGGCAACAATTACCGCATGCCACTGAAAGGCCAGACTGTAACTATTATTTTTTCAACTTACATTAAAATTTTAGCACAGGTACCTGAACAAAACATAGGTTTGCAACTGTCACAACAGGTGCACTGTATGCAATGGTCTATTAAACTAATAAAGATTAGTAAAGTAAGTGCAAAATTGTATAATGCTGTAGGGCTAGTAAAACGTCTTCTAAAAGTACAGCACTTATGATGCTGTCAGCCTATTGACTGGTGTGAGATAATAACTACTTTTCCTGAAAGCTGAAAGTACTCAGCTTCTCACAAGTCCCAGCTCTTGGTGAGATAAATGACAAACATCTGGATTCAGGAGCAAGTCTTTACTCCCTCAGCATCTGGAACATTAGCGCCGGGACTCCAGGAAATGGAGACAGGGCTGTTGGCTTTTGATTTTCTTTTCCCCACACAAAGGCACATGCTAGGCATGGCTGAAAGCAAGTCATGTTAAAATAATGAGCATGTTTACTCTGCTTACGGCTAAGTAGGAAACCCAGAAGACATATCCCCAACATAGAAGATAGCAGTCATACTGTAAAACTTTTATCAGTACTTTCTACTGTAAATAATCTTGCCATGGCTTTATTTACCAGAGTTCTATTTTCTTGTAAAAATCACACACGTTACATAGAAGCGTAATGATATTTCTAAATGTGAGATGAGTTAAATTCCCTCTGTTTGTCTTAAACTTTGCTTAGGATGGAGGAGCTGCATTTGCTTAGCAAATCTACTTCTTCTCCTGTTTCTCCCTATCTGAGTACAAACCTCTCTGATATGGCCAATTTAAGTGGTATCCCCTCATTATTATAGTTACGAGCAGACAGAAGCAGCACATAAGGTATCTGTGAAAGGTAGGCCTTTTACTAGGGATCAGATGACTTCAGAGGATCCATGCCGGAACAGCAACGCCTATGACATGTAATTGCCTCCAGCGCAGACAGCAGGTTGTGAGAGGCATTCACCTTATGCTCTCCGTGCTCTTTTGGAGTAACCACATCATCAGCCTAAAGCCAGTGAAATAGCTGAGATAACCCACAGGTCCTGGCTGTGCCTTTTCTTATTATTGCACCTATTCTGCCTGAAACTGCAGTCACAGTTGAGTATGGGACGAGGCGTAGAAAGCCAAGTCTCATAAAGACAAACCAGTAGAGCTTCAAAAAGCTGACAATACTCTCACTTCATTTGAGCTCAGCGCTGAACTGGGGCTTTTTCAAACCATCTGTGACTCATCCCTGCAATCACCTGGTTTCAAAGTGCTCGCTCCTGTGTTTATACCAGCCTTACCAGAGCACCACACAGGTGTGAGACAGCTGTGGGCCACTCTGTCCAAGTGCTGCTGCCTGTTTCTATGCCGTACAACCATATATCCCAGAACAGGTTAGTCACTAAATTTCAGAGCCCTCTTTATGGCATAAACAGAGTAACGGGAATTCAACCAGAGAAAGTACCAGAAACGATAAAAAGAAGTAATGACAAATGCTTCTCGAAACTGCCGTTAAAGTTGTGTCCTGCGTTAACTTAGCAGCATGATCAGTTACTTGCTTTGTATAATATGGATGTACTTGTGTATAGGCACACAGTCCAAATTTCAGAGGAAAAGCTGACATGAGTTAATATCCTAATGTTCAATCTATCATTCATGGAGCAGAACTCTGTGCACTAAAAACACCTTTCACCATTAAGGAAAGCAATAGCAAATTGGCTGATTAGCATAAATGTACAACTGTGTTGTCTCTTAAGAGCTATTATCATGCTTTCCAAATGTAGTTGTTTCAGTTGTTAAATTTATGAATTCTCCTGATTTTTTTTTATATATAAATCTTGGCACCTCTATCGTACATGCTATGATTCCCAGTAGGTAGAAAAGCCCCGAGCAAATATAAAATGAACTTTTAAAAAAATACATGAATCTGGGGAAAAAAATACAGCAACCCAGAAATGCAATTAGTGTTGGCAATAGTCTCAAATAAACTTTGGATTGGGAAATTTACAGAATTTAATCCAGTGAGATTTTGTTATGCCTTGATACAAACTACATAAAGCAAATAATAAATTAGTCTCTTCAATCTTTCAATTCTAAAATAAAATAGTGCTCCACTTCTGGTACAGAATGACAAAAAATTTATAATGATGTTCATAAGGCTACTCCTCTTCTAAAAAAACTAATAAATAAAAAATCAGACCATTATCACTGAAATTCAAATGTGCCAGTCAGCTGAATTCAAGAGGTCCTTTCCCATGAAAAGGCAAGAAAGCCCTGGCACAAGTAGTTTCATTGACTTAAATAGAACCACTTGAATAAGTGAGAATCTCCCAACTGGGCCAGAGCTTTCTCAGCACGACAGTGTAAATTATAAAAAGATATACTGTACTGTATCTGTGCCATTAGGCATAGTTCAGCTGTTGAAAATTGTGGTGTTGGTAACTCTTTTATCATCCAGTGAGAATGTATCTAAGATAATGAAATCGCACATTACCCTTTGAGATTTACAAATCTGACACCACATGCAATGTCTGTTCTCCCTTCTTTAAATTAATGTATTGGGAGACGTGTCTTCGTATGGCGAAAATCTTTTCTCTCAGCTCTCCATAATTTTGAGGTCATTTAATGAAGATAGGTCATGATTTGATAGAATCCTCCTGCCATTGTAACTAACCTAATAAGTATCTAAGATTTTAGGTAGTACTGTGTTATTCATGTTACTGCTCAATGAGGCTGCCACTTATCCCAAAGACAAAAACCAGACTGGCAGGGAGGGAGCAGCTTGGCTTAACTTCACATACTTGCCTGTCAGAGAATTTCAAATCACTCTTCATATCTTTAGTGAGCTCATTCATTCAGGTGAAACAGCCTGGGTTTGGCAATTGATTTGGGGAGTACATATTTCTCTGATGTTCTAGGGAGTACTAATTTGTGCCTTGTAAATTATACAAAGTACCCACCAAGAAGTAAATAGGTAAATGGAAGAGACGGTCAGTAGTGTTTGAATGAGTGTACTGATGAAGATTTCTCCTCTGATATTTTAATTGCTCCCCACCGATGCATTCAAAAGGCATGATTTTTTTTAAATAATGGTGAAAATATACAGCCTTTTTAATTCCCTCTGCTTGATCAACCAAATCAAGTTCAAATTTTTTGTATTCACCTGCAAGGCTCCTCGTGGCTCTGTCCTGCAGTACTAACTTATTTCTTCTCTCTCTCCTCTTCTTGTCCCTTCAGACCCATTAAGCTGCAGGTTTCCTTCCTGATCTTTTCCCATTTTCCATGCCCAGAACTGCATCATTTTTCAGTCTGCAGAACAGCATTTGTAGTGGGATTCTGATTCTAGTCTTAATAATTTGCCTGGTTATTTACATGATATACACATGAGGCTCCATTATTGGATATGTTTTGCCCAGCAGACTAATGCTGCCTATTGTTTCCTCTGCTTACAGAAACCCTTTGTCAAGGCTTGATCCTATTTGCAGAGCAAAGCAGTATTTTTTTTTTTAATGACAGGGGGATAAAGGAACAGGTTAGCAGCTGTGTCCAGATTGCAGCTCTGTATATCCACTAGTACTGTTTACAACAGACAATTGGAGGGTTTCAGCCAGTGGTCTGAATCACAGCTCATGAGTCCTGGATTTTATAAGAAGTTTTGAGGAAGAGGCCACAGAATTTTTTTCTGGAAGACATTCACATGTGGGGATCAATTCTAGGACGGAATGAATTTTCTTTAGACTCACAGCCATCATCCAATTTAAACAGCTTAGTGAGCCTCCGGGCAAAGACCCAGAACTCTGCAAGTCACTTTATTACTGCTACAGAGAGTAGTGACTGAACCTCCTTCCACTGGAAACCTCAAAGACCTTTGTCTTGAAATCTCTGATTTTCAGAGTTTTTAAGAGGCCAATCATCAATAAGGACAATGAGTTCTTTCCTTCAACCTGTTTTATAGATGCAGGTTTCTTTTCAGTAGGTTACAAATTAAATTTCCCAACACACACAGACTATTCAGTAATTCGCCACAGCTTTTTAATCATAACTCACAGTATGTGAAGTAGTTCTCCACAGGAATGAAGGATTTCCAGAAAACAAAGTACAGATACAGTTTATTCTAACTTTAAGCAAAGGCCGGACATGATGGCGTCTTGAAGGCCTTTTTATAATTTGTTTAAAATATTTACTCATTTTTCATCCAGTATGTTTTGCAAATACAGGACTTCAAAGACTACAGTTTCCCAATATTAAAAATATTCATCAGGCAGCTTCCTTTCAAACTGGAAGATGTTACCCAATTATCACACTCATCAGGACATCTAACCAGAGGTTTGAAGCCTGTAATAAAGATAATCTGCAAGACAAACCCTCATGCATTCACCACTCACTGTAGATGATTTCTGCTGTGAGCTGCTTCTCTTTCTTTTGATACGAAACTTCCCTGGGAGACGAAATAACAGGTATGCCTACTTACATGCTGATTGTCTACATCAGTTCACTGAAACCTGTGGGGGATATGCAGCACAACAAAACTGCTTACAACAAACAGCTTGTTAAAGAAGTCTGCATAACTTCCCTCTTATTTCTCACCCACTTCCCCACATACTCCCCTCTGGTATGTAAGTGGAGCCTCTAGATTACAGGGAAGGCAGCCACAGAAAGTTTAACAAAATCCAGGATATTAAAATCCTGGATTTCTAAATTGTCTGCTCCCGAAGCTTGAATGCAGGCAGCAGCCAGCTCAAACTCAAAATCCACCCACAGATACTATTACCAGTGCACAAATTGAAAGGGAACATGGAGATGACCTGCTTTAGGTAGACAGCAGAATAAGTAGCAGAAGACAAGAAATAAAGCGCACCTTCAGGTGATGCCCACTGATGGCAACTGCCTTCCCTGTGGCTGGTGCCCATGTTATTTATTCCTAATCCCATTCAAAAATGTAAAATAAGTTTGAGGATTGAAATCAGTACCACAATTTGAAAGAGAGGGGAAGAAAAGCATTGTATTATCCAGACTTGACGGCTATAATTTAGTCAAATCGAGGCATTCCAGATGGTATGATGGTTTGTTTAAAGAAGGGAATGGGTTGTCAGCGTTTATTATCTACTTTGTACATTATTTACAATGGGAAAATTATGCACAAATTATTATACAAAAATCTTATACCTGCAGTGTTGAAGATCTTTTGCCTGGGATAGTTAAAAAATAAAGTTAAACCCAAATAGCTTTTGCTGTTATTAATTTTAAAACACAAACTGGCTAAAACATTCTGTGTTTGCCTTAAGA